>NC_071511.1:51981797-52312247 GCF_027887155.1 Malaclemys terrapin pileata | reverse complement strand
TCCCCTGAACTCTGGGGCTGCACTGACCAGGGACAGAGACTTTGGGGGGTTGTTGGACTTCTGGGACTTTGGTGAACCTTGGGTTGCTGGTTTGAAGAACCCAAGGGAAAGGACACAGCCCAACTTGCTGGGGTGGGTTTTTTGCTCATGGTTTGTGTTATGAATCCTGTTTGTGGTGTTTTTTCCAATTTAATGCTGATGTCATTTACCTCATGTTATTAAACATTTTCTGTTACACTCAGACTCCGTGCTTGCGAGAGGGGAAGTATTGTCTCTTAGGGGCGCCCAGGGGGTGGTATGTAATTGTCCCAGGTCACTGGGTGGGGTCTCGAGCCGGTTTTGCATTCCGTTATTGAAACGGAACCCCTAGATACAGAACCCGGCCCTTGTTGCTGCCAACTTAGATGGGCAGAAGGGTTACAAATACATTTCAAGCTTTACCAGTTAATCTTGCAATCAGGGTAGGAACTCTCTTATCATCAGGGATTTCATGTATTACATGCAGCCTTTCGAAGGTAGTCAGATATTCAGCAATATCATCATCTTCACTGTATGCAGGACATAAATGTTCCCATTTGTGGATTTTTGGATTGATGGGAGTTTTTGCAGTCGGGGGTTCTGTTTCTGTTTCTCTAGCAGGTCCAGTTGGTGTGTTTTCTCTCTTTCTTTTTCTTTTCTCTCTCTCTCTCTCTCTCTCTCTCTCTTTTTCTACCATGGCCCTTTTGTATGCAGCCTCTTCTCTGGCTGCCTCTTTTCCTTTTCCTTTTCTCTCAAGTTCTTTCAGCTACAATAATGTCTGGTGCTCCCTCTTCTGTTCTGCAGACTTCATTCCAAAAAGCCCAAACTTTGCAATTGCTTCACTGCTTTCACTCACTTTCCTGTTTTTCTGTTCCTACTTCCCTTTCCCGAAATAAGCAAACAGAAAATAACAAAACTGTGACTTCCTCCTGACTGTTCTTAGCCACTGCACTTAAGACTCACTTAAAATCACAAATATCAGTGCTTAAAATGTAAACTCCACTTGGAGTAACAAGCTGCACATATACACTGCTCACTGTGCCACTGTAATGTTCCCCTGGTGTTATCTGGACCAGTGATCTGCTAGGTCACTCCAATCCTTGACTCTGGGAGCCAGCCTTACCCTGCTATGCTGTGAGAACCCCCACTCCTGGGCTGTTCATGCACAGCCTCTGGCATGTAAGCTGTTCCTTGGATTGTGCAACCGAATGACACTCGCCAATATCTCCAGTCCCAGACACAACCCTAGGAACCGCTGTCTTGCAGTGTCCAGTTATGTCTGTTGGACGCTGCAAGCTTATATGAGTTCATCAATTTAACAAAGAAATTTATATGTATCAGACTTGTCATCCCAAGGGGAGTCTCTGACATGCTTCAAACCAAATGCACTGCTTCAGCTAGAATAAACAAACAGACTTACTAACTGCAAAGATAAATGTTAAGTGATTATAAATCAAAGCATAACAAATCTCACTTGAGAGTCCAACAGATCCTTTGTTGCTGCCTAGGCCAGTGTCCTTTGTTCCTGTGAGGCCGGGCTGGGTTTGTCCTAAACATGCCTTGATGCGGTGTGAACTGCCCCTCTGTTCTTAGAGAGTTTATGCTTGGGCTTATTTTAAGCCACGAGGACACATTTTCAGCCTCATAATTATATATATGAAATTATAACCTACAACATCACTATAACAACAATGCTCAGTGGATCATGAGCCTTCTGAAGACACCGAACACTACAAACTTTGCCTTAGATACCACACAATCATTTTACAAGGATGAACACGGGGGTGCTGGGTGTTCCCCTGAGGTACAGAGCATCACAGGGGGGCCAGTGGCTGAACGGGAACAGGGGTCAGGGGCTGGGGGCTGGGAGGGAGCAGGGTTTGGGGGCCAGGGGCTGGGAGAGAGCAGGGACTGGGAGGGAGCAGGGGTTGGCGTTCGCGCCCTGGGAGGGAGCTGGAACTGGGGGCTGAACCAGGGACCCCTAAGCCAGGGAGTTGTTGCAGGCAGAAGACTGCTGGCACCTTAGGCCAGAAGGACTGGACGCAGGAAACACATCAGGAAAATGCCCCACCCCCAACCAAGGCTCCCGCTTCGGCTTCTGTCCCTGACCTCAGCCCCCAACCGTAGCCGGACTCCTGGCTCCCAGCCCCTGGGGGGCAGAGACAGATTACAGTACAACCAAAGGGAGGGGGATTTGCAACAAATTAAGTTTGGGGACCACTGCTTTAAATCCTGCTGTGTAAACTTCTATCCAGTGGGGGGCGCCAGTAGCTCCATGGGGCTGCCCCAGAGTAGCATGGGGCCTGGGCTCTAAGCAGGGGCCTCTGGCTGATGGGCTGTAACACGTGCTGTTGCCATGCCAGGGCACCCCAGGACAAAGGCACGGCGAGCTCAGGGAGTGGCATGGAGCAGGACAGCCCAGTGTGAGCCTGCAAACAGCCCTCCATGGCAGGGTCAGCCCCAACCAGCCCCACAGCTCTGCCCTGTGGCCTTGCCGCCTTGTCCAATGAAGGTGCCATGTCTACGGGCTAGGCTATGCTGCTTGAACCAGTACTCTGGTCACAAGATCCCCACTCCCTGCCCAAAGCCAGGGATGGAACCCAGGAATCCCAACCACCCCCCCAACCCATTAGAACTCCCCCTTTTCTCCACTCCCCTCCCAGGGCAGGGACAGAACCCAGGAGTCCTGGCTCCAACATTCTAGCAAACATTTGTGTTTGCAGAAGGCAGGTTGTGCACTCTCCTGCTCGGCACAAAGGACAACGGTCTACTGCTGCCGCAGGTGTGGGGAGCTCTGTGCTGTGGCTGTGAAGGGCCTTGCAGTTCCCCCAGCTCAGGGGTGCCAGTCTGGCAACTGGATGGCAGGAGGGGCTTGCCAGAACTAAACCAACAGATTTTAAACGGAGTTTAGGGTTATATACAAATATGCAAATTATTTGCCAAAACGCAAACTAGTTTATTGAGCGATTTGCATACACAGTGCCCCTCTTTTCCCCCAAAGGGGGCAGCCTGGTCCTCTGTGACCAGGGCCGGCTCTAGGCACCAATCACGTGCTTGGGGTGGCACATTTTCAAGGGTAGCATTCTGGCCATTTTTATTTATTTATTTATTGGTTGATTGCTTCCGGCCAGGGCCGGCTCTAACTTTTTTGCCGCCCCAAACAAAAAAAAAGAGCACTGCACCGCTGAAACACCACCCCCCCTGTGCCACGTCACCGGAACACCCCCCCCCAGTGCCACGCCATGCCACCGAAACACAAACAACCCACCCCCCGAGTGCTGCCCGGCCGAAACAAAAACAACAACAACAACAAAAACCCAAGCGCCCCCCACCACCCCAAGATTGGCCACCCCTTACAAGGTGCCGCCCCAAGCACATGCTTGGTCGGCTGGTGCCTGGAGCCGGCCATGCTTCCGGCGGCAAAAGCCTAGAGCCAGCCTTGGCAGCAGCAGCGCATTGTGCGCGGGGGGGGGCGCCCTGGGACCGCTGCAGTTCGTGCCGCGGGGGAGCAGTGCCGCACCTTGTGGCTGAGCTGGGCAGGCTCCCAGAGGGGGACACTCACTGGGGGCCGCCCTAGGGGCACACGGAGCCGCCTGCAGGTGCCACAGGGTGGCCGCCCCCCAGCGGGGCTGGGCGAAGTGGCCCAAGCTGTCCAGGGACTGCAGCAGGGCAGCCAGAAGCAGCAGCAGCAGCAGGGCCATAGAGGGCAGGGTGCTGCCGTGGGGCCCAGGTCCCGCTCTCTGGGCTCCACTCCCTCTGGAGCTACCCTGCCCCGGCTCCTCAGCCCCCTGCCAGGGCGATTCCCCGGCTCTGCCCTCCTGGGTCCCAGACGGTCCTGGAGGCGGGAGCCCTGGCTGGAGGGACCCTGGGCTGAGGCACGGGCCGGGAGCCCCACTGCTTACCCCGACCCTGCCAGTGCCGGACCGGCTGGAGGCGAGGGGGGAGCGGGCGGAGTCACCACTGGTGGGGGGGGGGAGCCCAGGGCTGGGGCAGCAGGGTGTGTGTGTGTGGGGGGGGGAAGAGAGAGCCCAGAGCTGGGGCAGCAGGGGGTGGGGACGTGAGAGTCCAGGGCTGGGGTGGGGAGCAGCCAAAATTTTTTTTGCTTGGGGCAGCAAAAAACCTAGCGCAGGCCCTGTCTACCATCAGCTGTCCCTGCAATCTCAGCACGCCCAGTGGGGGCACCCTCTGTGTGGACTGCCCAGAGATTCCAGCCGAGCACCAGCCACCACCCATCAACTGCCTGTCCCCTCCGCACTCCAGCCCCGCATCCACCCTCCACAGCCCCCCGCCCACCCAGAGCTCTGCAAATGCCTGTCCCCCCCCCAGGCTTCCTCCCCCCACACCCCATGCTCACCCCAAGCCCCCACTCACCCAGAGCCCTCCCAAAACTCTGCAACTGCCTGTTCCCCGCGCCCACCCCCCAGCGCTCTGCAACTGGGCTTGTGCCTTCCGTGCCCAGGGCTGGGTGGAGCTGGTGCCCACGGTGCCCAGGGCTGGAGGGCTGGTGCCCGGGGCTGCTGTGTCCATGGTGCTCTGGCTTGGGGGGGGTTGATACCCGTTGTGCCTAGGTTGCCCAGAGCTGGAGGGGCCGGCCCCCTGCCGGGGCCCCTCGCGCCGTCTGGCCCCGGCCAGTCCCGGGGATGCCCCTAGCGGACTCAGGCCCCCGCCGCCCCAGGAGTCATGTTACTGCGGCCTCCCATTGGCCCGGCCCGGCCCCCCGGTCGGGGGAGACCGGGGCTCATTGGCTGCTCCGGGCCGAGGGCCGGGCCTGGGACAGCGAGCGCCTGGGATCCAGCTCGCAGCTCCGGGCCAGCGCCGAGCGCCGGGCTGGCGGGGCGCCCGGGGCTTCCTGCGCGCACCAGGGCTGCCTGGTTAGCCCCCCCCCAACCCCGACATGCGCCGCGCCCGGCTGGACGCCTCGCTCGGTCGCCTCCGGGCAGAAGTGGTGAGTGGCCAGACTCGGGGCGCGCTGGGCCCGGGAGGGCAGCGGGTCCGGCCGGCCCCCTGGCAGCGGCGGGGCTAGCCCGGGGAAGGGCGCCGAGGATGCAGGGCAGAGGCCAGGGACGTGCCTGGAGTACTGGGGATCAGCTCTGCCCGGACCACGCCTGGCACCGCTGGGTTCGGTCGCCTGCCCGCGCTGGGCACATGCCAGCCTTGCCCGCTCCTGTGCCCAGAGCTGCACGGGGGGCCGGGCAGCCCCAGGCTGGGCGTCACCAGGGTCAGGCCACAGTGTCGGGCCAGAGGCTGTGCTGGACCAGAGCTACCTCCAGCCCCTGCGATTGGGCCTGCCCGACTCTGGGACCCCCGGGACCCTAGCAGGGTCCGGATTGCCCCCAGCCCTCCTGTTGCTCCGCTGGCTCCGGGAGCTCCATGCCCGGGGGCTCAGCCCGGCTCCAACCCTGCCCTCTCTGCATGGGGCGGGGGAGGAACTGACTGCCCCCTGGGAGGTGGGCGCTAGGCTGCCCTGCCATGAGGTGGGGGACTGGGGGCGTTGGCGGGGGGCAGAGTGTGACCCGCTCGCAGTTACTGGCGTCAAAACGTGACCAAGGACTTGGGGACTGACGCTTGAAGCCACAGGGGCCTGATTTCCCCCCCCCCCTCCCCAGCCAGCCTCAGGGGCCTGATCCCGTGTGACCCAGGCACAGGCCCCCCCTCTCCCCTGCTGGCCTCAGGGGCCTGATTCCATGTGACCTGGGTACTGCCCGCTGCTGGTCTCAGGGCTCCCCAAGTCCCTGGGCACCTCTGAAAACCTGGTTTTTGGCCCCCGGGTGGGTGGGCTGTGCTGGCGCAGGGCAGGGTCCCTGGGCAGGGCTGTGCACACACACACACACACATCTCTGGGCACCCACATGCACTTTTACCTGCATGGGGCAGCAGGCGCGTGTGCTTTGTGTCCGGGGTTGGGTGGTCCCTGCGGGCAGGGGAGGAGCAGCAGGGGTTCCTCCTCTCGCAGGTGGCTGACACAGGAAGCCATTTTTGTTGTTTTACATCTGATGTCAAGAAAGTGCTGACTGCTGAACAACTGGTTGCTGGGTGATAGGATAGTGATATCAGAGCTGGGGGAGCCAATCTGCCCAACGGGATAGTGACATCAGAGCTGGGCGAGCCAATCCACCGGAGGGGATAGTGATGTCAGAACTCGGGAAGCCAATCCACCCAAGCTGGCCCCAGTTCAACCCTGACTGGCAGTGGCAGAGGTGCTGTTGGGCCCTGTCACTTGGTCCCATGTCTCCCTCCTGTAGGGTCTGCCGTGTCCCTGGGCTGGGGCTAGGGATGAACGGGCAGATCCTGTGGCTGTTCTGGAGCCCTGGGCATGGCCTCTGTTATGGGAGTGGGCCCCTGGCACTAGCCCTGCTGTCTCTGGGCCCATGTGGGTCTGCACGCTTGGTAGGGCAATTTCCCTGGCCCCTGGGGAGCATGTGGCCCTGATGCCCTCAATCCTCTGGTAGCTCTGGGCAAACCTGGCCCCAGTTCAGGTTGGAGCTTTGGCGGAGCCAAATGATAGACGGTTTCCATGGCATGTTGGATGCCAGGCTGCCGGGACCAGCTGCCCAAGCTACCCCCTGCAGGGCTGCGTTTGGCCAGGACCTCGGCTGGCGTGGCCCAGAAGAGCCGGGAGCAAATGAGAAAGGGCCCGGCCCTGCCCTGCCTGCAGGGACTGTGGAGCTGGACCTGCCCTGGGTCCATCCAGCCCCCCAGGACCCAGGGCAGTCTGCACACCCCATGCCTTGCAGCCCAGCTGCCCTCAGCCAGCAAGTGGGAGTCACCGACTCATTTCTAGGACAAAGGGACTGAGCCCGAGCTGTGGTGCCATCGCTCACGGTCAGGGACATGAGGGTGGAGCCACGGGGCGACTGGGTGAGCAGCCCCTCGTGGTGCAGTAGTGCAGGAGATTTCCAGGGCTTGGGGCTGCAACAGGCAGAGGGGCTGAGCTGCCAAGTTCTGGAATTGCCAGTGTTTCCCTGCGGGAAGTGCAGCAACGCCCTCAGTCAGGGCGCGGAGGGGGAGGCGTGGTGGCTGGCAGGCACGGTGGGATGTGGGGGTGGCTGGAAGCAGGAGGAGCCCCACCCCAAAGCACAGAGCTGGAGCACTAGGGAGCCTCTCAGGCCGGGATCGCCTTGTTAAGGCCCCAAATGCTTCTGCTCCCATGGCCTCATGGCCTGCCCTTGGCAAGGCTCCTGGCACTCCAGCCGCGGCATGTCCCTGCTGGCCACCTACCACACAGCGCGCTCCTCTGTGTACCTGGCGGGGCTGGGAGTCAGGACTCCAGGGTTTGCTTCCCTGCCTTGGGCGGGAGTGGGGGCTAGTGGTTAGAGCCAGGCCAAGGAGTCCAGACTCGTGGGTTCAGTTCCCAGTTCTGGCACACTCGTGTGTGTCCGTGAGGGATGTTTGCCCAGCCCCGAGGTTTGCCCAGCCGTCTGGGTGTGACTGCAGGGGTTGGTACTGACAAGGGGACCTTAGCAGATCCCATCAGAGGGTGCCTGTTGGCATGGCTGGTGCCCCATGTGTGCCTGGCCCTGGTGAGCAGTTCAGCTCCCTCCTCCCCGGACCCGATGCCTGTGCTGGCTGTGTGGGACAGCTCCGATGGCCCCCAGAGCGCACATCATCCCGCGCTGCTGGCGCGTCCCGGTGGAGTGTGGCCCACGGCTGCCCCAGGCCCTGGCTCATGGCCCTTTGCCAGTGGTACATGCCAGCCCCGAGGAATTCCCAGGGGTCGGTGGGAGCCAGGGTCCCTCCACACCGCTCCGGGCCAGGCCCATGTGGTGCCCCTTCCCTCTGTCCCCCAGCGCTGGGCTCTCCTGGGCACCCAGCGTCTCTGGCCAGGCCCAGCTTGTGTAACTCCAGCTGCCGTCTCTATTTGTCATGTCCCAGCGGCTGGGCTGGGCTGGGCTGGGGCTGGGGCTGGAGCTGCAGCTGCCGACGCGGCGGGGCAGCTGCTTGCTCACCCCAACATGCTGCAGCATGCGGCAGGGATGGGCCCACTTGGTGCAGGAGCAGCAGGAAAGTGGTGCCCCGGGGCTGAGTGCACGTCCGGGCAGCGGGGCCCTGCGTGTGCGGCTCCCCCTTGCAGCTCCACACCCAACCCGGGCAGACACTGCTGCAACCACAGAGACCACTGCTCGAATGCCCAGCCCAACCCGGGCATCTCCCAGGGCAGCTCCTGTGACCACCCAGAGAGGGGACAGGGATTCAGCTCCAGCTTTGGGGGCCCTGGGCCCAGCTGGGCTCGCTGCCCAGGAGCCCAGAGCCTGGTGAGTTGTCTGGGGGCTCCCCTGGGGGCTGAGTGACATGGGGATCAGAGGGGGGCTCCTTGCAGCCAGTGCTTGGTGAGCATGGGGGGGGAACAGCATTTGTGTGGGGGTAGGGTGTGGGGATGGGGGAGGGTGTGGGGCAGGGTGTATAGGTGGTGGTGGGGTGTTTATGGGAGGTGTGGAGAAAGGGCAGAGGGTGTATGGGGGAAGGACATGGAGAGGGTGTATAGAGGAAGGGGATGTGGGGCATGGTGTATATGAGGTTGTGGTTGCATATGGGGTGTGTGGGGACAGTAAGGGGGATGGATGGGGGGGTGGGGTGGCAGGGGGTGTATAGGGGCATGTGGCTAGGGGGTGGGGATGGCAGGAGGCATGGGGTGTGGGGATGGAGCAGGGATGGATGGGGGCAGAGGGTGGATGGGGAGTGTGGGGATAGGGGATGGGAGCATGGGGGATGGGGCGGGAGGTGAATGGGGGAAGGGGACAGGACGGGGTGGATGGGGTGTGGGGTGGTAAAGGGTGTATGAGGGCATGAGGACGGGGCAGGGAGGTGGATGGGGGTCGTGGGGACAGGGCAGGGGGTATGTGGGGTGGCAGGTGGTGGATGGGGTGGGCACTCTGGTGTCCCATAGCCGGTCACTGGGGACAGGGTCGCTGCCATGGAACGACCTGGCCCATGGGGCTGGGCCCCAGCCAATAATCCCTGAATGTCCATCCCATCCTGGCTCCGGGGGGCCTTGCTGCCATTGGGCCGGTGCTGGGAGAGCATTGGAGAGGACCAGGACTGCGGACAGGGTGACAGGTGTTGGGATGGGGGAGACAGTGACGGGGCGGTTGGAGGCAGGGGATGGTGATGGGGCTTTTTGAGGGGACAGGGCTGTTGGAGGTGTTGGGACAAGTGATAGGGGACGTGGCTGCTGGAGGCGGGGGATGGGGCTGTTGGAGGTGTCGGGCCGGGGGATGGGGTTGTTGGAGGCAGGGGACGGGACAGTTGGAGGTGTTGGGACAGGGCTGATGGAGGTGGGGGATGGAGCTGTTGGGACGGGGGACAGGGCTGTTGGGAGGTGTTGGGACTGGTGATGGGTGACAGGGTTGTTGGGACATTGATAGGGCTGATGGAGGTGGGGGACGGGGCAATTGCTGCAGGGACGGGGCTGATGGAGGTAGGGGATGAGGCTGTTGGAGGTGTCAGGACGGGTGATGGGTGGCAGGACGGTTGGGACGGGCTTGAGGGAGATGGGGGAAGGGGCTGTTGGAGGTGTTGGGATGGGTGATGGGGCTGCTGTTGGGACATTGATGGGGCTGATGGAGGTGGGGGACAGGGCTGTTGGAGGTGTCTGGATGGGGTTGATGGAGGCGGAGGATGGGGCTGTTGGAGGTGTTGGAACGGGTGACGGGGCTGTGAGGGAGATGGGGCTGTTGGGGTGGTGACAGGGCTGATGGAGGTGGGGGACTGGGTTGTTGGAGGTGTCAGGACAGGTGACGGGAGACAAGGCTGCTGGGGAGATGGGGTTGTTGGAGGTGTCAGGACGGATGGTGGGTGGAAGGGCTGTTGGGCGGACAGGGCTGTTGGGATGGTGATGGGGCTGATGGAGATGGGAGATGGAGCTGTTAGGGGGATAGGGGATGGGCCAGCCATGCTGCCTGGGGGGCCAGTCCGGCAGGGCAGCGATGACGTCACCATGTTCCTCTCCCCACAGTTGTACCTGCGGGCGGCGGGGGACACGCTGCGGGACCAGATGCAGGGCATGATGCGGACTCTGCATGAGCTGAAGCAGGTGCCAGGCCCAGCTCCACAGCTGGGCCCCCGCAAGCTGGCACCAGCTCCCCCCCGGCCCTGCTGGGAGCAGCCTGCAGAGAACCGGGCATCGGCTGTCTCAGAGGCAGACTCTGCCTGCTGCCTGGAGCTGGCGGAGGAGGAGGAGTGCGCGCCGCCCGCTAGTGAGAGGAGCCTGGAGTTCGACTCGGGCTACTCGGAGGTGTCAGGGGGCACGTGGCGGGAGGAGGAGGGGCCAGTGCTGCGCAGGAACCCCCCGCCCTCCTGCCAGCGGGCACACAGGCTCTCCACGGGGGGCTTCCTCCGCAGCAGCCCTAGCCAGGCCCCTGGCCGGCGGGTCCGGCCCAAGTCCACCTCAGATGCCTGCCTGGAGCAGTGGCGGGTGCTGGAGCCGGCGGACACACAGGACTGGACTGTGGCACTGCTCTCACAGAGCCGCAACCGGCAGCCACTCGTGCTGGGTGATAACTGCTTTGCCGACCTGGTGGAGAACTGGATGGACCTGCCTGAGGAGAGTGTCTTGCCCCGCCGGCTGGCCAAGCCCCACAGCTTCTTACTCAGCCTCTCGGGCAACGTGCGGCGCAAGCTGGCCAGCCTGGCACGCCCCAGGGGCCCCACCGCCCCCCAGCCTGGCCCCAAGCACCTCTCTGGCCCAGGGGGCCTCGGTGGGCGGGCGCAGGGACCCCTCTTCCACCAGTCACACGGCGACATTGCCAAGCTCACCACTGACTGCACCCGCTTTGCTGCCCTCCTGAACAGCCGCAGCCGGCAGCCAATCATCTGCAATGACATTATTGGCTACATTTAGTCCCACCCCTGGCACATTCCTGTCCCAGCTCTGCATTTGTACCCGGCTATGTAAATAAACAAACAGCTTTTGTATGGAACGCACAGCCGGAGCCCATGCTTGGGAGAGAGGGGGCAGCGCCGGGTACGGCCAGAGCCCGTCACTGGCCCAGTGTGCTCTTGTCCTCACCAGGGGCTTTGTGCCAGCTTCACCTGGATGGCTGCAGCCTGCACTGGGGCAGGGGAGGGAGCCTGGCTCACCCAGATGGTGCACACACAGTGCACGCACCCACACACACAGAATGATCAATGCACGCACATGCACACCCCCACAGTGCACATGCATACACTGCGTGCTGCACAATCATGCTGCATGCACAGGGCACACCCATTGAAATGCCGATTTCCCCCTTTTCCCTCGCCAGCTGCCAGGGAGCTGCTGGTGGGGGGTGCCAAGCTGTTCTGCCCCTGCCCATCCGAGGCTGCCATGCCCAGCTCCCATGAGGCGGCACCAGGCTGGACCCTGATTTGTGGCACAGAGTTGGCGCTGGTGCCAGACTGTCCCGGGACTAGGGGGTCCTTGAAACACCTCCAGCCAGGCCCCTCGCTGTTCCAGAAGCTGCCCGGGGAGTGGGGCTATTGAACCTGTTATGCCCCTCCCCATTTCAGCAGGAGAATTGCAGCAGGTGAGTTAACAGATGGAGGCACTGCCCAACCCTCCCCCTCCCCCCCTCCCCCCCCCCCGAATGAGCAGTCCTCTGGCTCCTACTGACGGGGCAGGGGTTTATTAGCTGTAGGGGGGTGGGGGCAGGCCTTGCTCCTAGTGCGCCCATCTACATCCTGGGCTCTCCACTGCCAGGCTGGTGAGAAGGGGGCCAGCGTCCTGCTGAGCATCTCAGGGGCCCTGTAGCATACAGCCAAGCCCCTGCTGCCTGTCTGTGCCTAGGGAGACGCCCAGCAGCAGGCTTCGCTCAGCCACAGGGCAGCCGAACATGCACGGGCGGTAAGACGTCGTCGTCCTGTTGGTCCTCACAGACCAGGTCCAGCACCAGGATCCGGGGGGGCGGCCAGGCTGCTCCAGAGGGGCCGCCCACCAGCTGCGTCAGTCTAGGGAAGGGGAAGGGTGAATAAGCCACGGGACATCCAGCAGGAACCAGGCCCAGTGTATATGCCCAGAGGCTGTGCCAGTCAACCCCCTGGCGACCCTGCATCAGTGGAGACTTGGCAGTGCCAGTGAGCACAGCCCTGGCTGGGGAGGGGGCTGGGGTCCAAGCACCCGAAGCCAGGTTTGAAGACCCCCTCTCTGTGGGCATCCAGCTGGCCTGCCTGGGGCAACACCCCAAGCTCTGAGTGACTTCCCATGTCAGCCCTGCGGGGGTTGATCCCTGCCCCTCGCCAGGCTCCCCTAGCGCCCCTCCCCATGCTGACCCTAGTCCCAGTCCTGCTCCTCGCCGAGCCCAGGGGTGCTGGCAGGGGTCTTTGGCTGGAGGAGCTCCCATGGCCAGGCCTGAGGGCAATGCCACCTGGCCCTCAGGGCCTTCCTGCTGAGTGCAGCCAGCAAGGGGCCGGGCGGGGGTCCCGATGCAGGAAGCAGGATGTTTACCCAGTGGTCAGACTGGCTGGGAGCCAGTGATGCAGCTGTCAGAGAAGGGGGGGAGCTGGAGTCCTGGTGAGTGGGGGGAGGGGCAGCAGGGGGCAGAACTGGAGCCCTGGAGAGGGGGAGAGGGAGGGAGGGGCAGGGGGAGCTGGAGTCCTGGCGACTGGCAGGGGAAGGGCAGTGGGTTACGCAGGAGCTGGTAGCGGGGGAGCTGGTGCTGGTCCCCAGGACCTCACTCGGGATGGGGGCTCGTGGGGTGATGCCCCCTGCTGCAGACCCATCAGCCCCCTGCAGAGGGAGGGCAGCCAGCCCAGGGCCAGAGGAGAGCCGGGTGCCAGCCCAGAGGCCCAGACAACGCCTACCTGCGGGCGAGCTGTGCCTCGCGTTTCTGCTTGGCCCAGAAGCTGGCATAGAGAATGGTCACCCCACACAGCACTGTACGCACTGGCAGACCGTGCACCCCCTGTAAGGCAGGAGGGGCGACAAGGATGAGGCAGGTCAGTGCCAGGCCCAGCACTGGGCACTCGCTTCCCATAGGCTTTTGTGGAATAGGAAAAAAGGAGTAAGTGGGGGGTCTCCCCCCATCCCCGGGTCTCTCCCAAGCCCCAGACGAGGCTGTTTCTCTAGCCATTGGGTAGCATCAGTGGCTCCCCCCAGCACAAGTCCCAGACTGGATGTGCCTGGACTAGGCCAGCATGCAGGGGGCTGTCTGGAGAAAGTGGGCCAGCCAAGACCTTCCCAAGCAGCCATGTCTGGCAGTGGGCACCCCAGAGAGACCTGGGTAGGGGGTGGGTGAGAGCTGTGGGGGAGGTGAGTGCCTGCCTGGGGTGGGGGCAGACTGCCCAAGGCCCAGCCACTGCCTCTAGGCAGTGGGGACAGGGCTCAGGTCCCAGAGGGAAAGGGGGGGTCAGCAGGATGGAGGGGGCACAGGCCTGTTCCCACAGCCCAGGGTCTGGCGGGGGGTGGGGGGAAGGGTCACCTGCAGCTGGTCCAGGAGCTCCTGCAGGCTCAGCTCCTCCCTGTGGGCGCCGATCCCGGGCACCTCAACCCGATGCCAGCAGCTCCATGTCTCCTGGCCATACTGGTGGGGACACAAGGGCAGGCTGATGTCAGCATGTGGCGGTACCCCCCACCCCTCTGTAGCCACCACAGGACCAGGGAGCTGGGTATCCCCATCTGTTCCCCCCCCACGAGCACCAGCTCTGTGCATGGCCATGGTACACTGGCACTGCCCCTCAACAATGGCACACCGATCTCTCCCTGCGCTGCCCATTAATACAGGGCTGCGGGTCGTGAGGGGCATCACCAGAGCTGGCAGGAGCTTGGGGCTGGGCTAGCAGGGGCTGTGGGTCAGGAGTGAGGGGCATTGCCAGAGCTGTGGAGGGAGCCTAGGGCTGGGCTAGCAGGGGCTGCGGGTTGGAGCTGAGGAGCACCAGCCGAGCCAGGGGGCGGTTTGCCTGGCTGGTCCCTTTTGCAATTCCCTCCTTTTCAGAATAATCAAAATCACTCCAGAATGTGAATTAGAAAATCCACATCCTGACAGTGGGGCCCAGAGCCTCCCTGGCCAATCCAGCACTCAGCCCACTTCCTCAATGCCTGTCCCAGTCCTGGCCTCTGGCTGGTGAGGGTGAGTGCAAACAGGACCCTGCATTTGGGCGCAGCAGTGTTAGGGCATGGGGGCCATGCCCAGCCCCCCGTCCCCTCACATTGGGACGGGCAGGATGCAGAAGTCAGGGCAAGACATACGGCCTGTGGGGGGTAGGGGGGGAACACTGGAGGTGGAGGCAGGGCACAGCCCCGAGCAGACTTGGGCATGAGCTCTGCCCTCCCCACGGGTCGCTGGAGCCCCTGGCTGGCCAGGCTGGGACAGGGGACAACCCCCCTCCCCTGTGGGCTGTGCCCAGGCATATAGCTCCCCTGTAAGCATTGCCGAGGTGAGGGACTGGCATGGCCCCCACTGCTGTCTGTGCCGCCAGCGCTGCCAGCGCCAGGGGGGTCTGGGCTGCTGAGCTCTGGAGAGGCTGGGTGGGGCAGCCCTGCACAAAGCCCCATTGAGGCAGTGCTCCCCCCGCACACACACAATCAGTCATTTCTTCTGCCAAGCCCTGCGGGTCTCTGCCCTGCACAGGACCCAGCCAGCTGGGGCTGGGGGCGGCTTCGACTGCCAACAAGCCAGGCCTTTCTGGGCAGCCCGGAAGTGGGGAGAGCACACAGGGCACACAAGGCTGTCAAAGGGGAGATGACTGGAGTACCTGGGGTTCGGGGGCAGGAGTTCTCACTGGCTCGGCCCTGGCATGGCTCATCCCCCCAACCCAGGGCCAGCATCGCCCCAGCTGGCTCCACCCTGGGCTGCAGAGATCTAGGGGGCAGCACAGTTGCCCCAGCCACCTCCTGCATCACAACTGATCAGCCCACAGCACTTCCCCCAGCCTCACAGCTTAACTCCCAGGCCTAGTGCCCACGCTACTCAGTGCCAGCCCCAGGGCAAGCTAGCCCCCTGCCCCTCCCCTGCTGGGCTCTCTGCTCTGCCTTCCAGCAGAGCCCCCACTGTGCCCAGTCCCAGCTCCCTGCTCCTGGCCACTCTGCCACCCTTCAGGCAGTGAGCTCATGGTAAGGAAACTGAGGCGCAGAGGCTGCAGGACCTGAGAAAGTCCCTGCAGCAAGCCTGGCAGAGCTGAGCATGGCCCCTGGATGGGCAGCTGGGGCTGGGTTGGGTGTGCTGGGAGTGGAACAGCCTGGCCATTTGCTGCAGCTGGCCCTGGCCATTTGCTCTTGCCAAGTGCTGAGCAGGACTCCACCCCTTCTCACCCGGGTGGGTCAAGGCATTAGCACCTGGCCGCTCCCCCCACCCCACCCCCTTCGCCACCTGCAGCCTGAGAGCCTGGCAGAGTTAACCCTGTGCCTGCCATGGCACAGCTCCTCCTCTGGCCCCCACACGGAGCTGGGGGACCTGCCCCACATCCCCTCAGCCCAGCCTGGGAGATGCCAGCTGTGCTCCTGGACTCCTGGGTTCAAGTCCTGCCTAATGCTGCCCCGCTGGGGGAACCTGGCGCAGCTCGTCTGATCCCAGCACCTCAGGTCCCCTCTGGGCAAGGGGATGGTGCTCCTACGGGGGCTGGCAGCAGGGCTGGCGCTTCCAGTAGGCGACCCTAGGCGGTTGCCTAGGGCGGCAGAATTTGGGGGGCGGCATTTTGCCGCGCTCGGCAGAAATTCAGCAGCGGGGGGTCCTTCCGCTTCGAGTTTTTGGCGGAAATTCGGCGGCGGGTCCTTCACTCACTCCAGGACTGGCCACCAAAGTGCCCCGAAGCCACGGAGTGGAAGGACCCCCGCCGCCGAAGACCCCAGGCCCCCTGAATGCTCAGAGAAGCGCCGCTCCTGGCTGGCAGGAGACTGTTCCACTCTTGCCAGCCTGCGCCCCCTTCCTGCCCCCAAGGGCAGCAGGGCGCTGACCCGGACGTCTCCGCTCCTCCGCACATTGAGCCAGAGCTCAGCATGCTCAGGGCAGCCAGGCTGCGTAGAGCCCACGGAAGCCAGCCTCTGCCCCTGCCGCCCTTGGCCTACTCTCCTGCCAGCCGCTGTGTGCTGGAGCCATGGCCCTACTGGTCTCCCAGCCAGGGAAGGGCTCCCCCAAGTCGCCCAGGCCTTAAGAGGGACTCCAGACCCCCTTGGGCTGCAGCTTGGACTACTCAGCAGGGGGCACTCTTCCCTGGTTGTCACGGGTTGGGCCAGCATAGATGAGGGGCTGTGCAGCAGGATGTGGGGCAGGGGGTTCTCCCGGGCCCACAGGGCTGGCCCCCTTGCCCCTGTAGGGGGTGCTCTCCTTACCCACGCTGGGACCAGCCTACAACCCCATTGCACCCCAGGCCCAGGAACTGCGGTGTTGCTGCTGCTGGGGTCCTGGCCAGGCTGTGGGGTGCCCTGCTCCTGGGGGGGTGCACTGCCGGGGGGAGGGGGGCGGTTGCGGGAAGGCAAGTGCAGGCCGGTAGCTGACCTGGCTGTGTTAGTGGAAATACACTGAGAGACAAATGTTTGGCGCCTCCTCTTCCCCACCGCCCCAGCCAGCCTGGCTCCCCTTCCCCCGCCCTCACAGGCAGCCTGGTTCCCGTCAGCGCTTCCTGTGCAGCAGGAAACTTGCCTCCTCCCCCGCCACATGGTCCCAATTTAGGGCCCTGCCTCCCCCACCCCACATCTGCTGCTCAAGCGGAGTGTCAGGCCTGCGGAGGGGAGCAGAGTGGGGGGTGCCCATCCCAGATGGGGGAGAAGAATGTGCGGGATGTCCGGCACAGGCTGCTGGGGAGAAGAGCTGGGAGGGTGCCCGTCCCAGACCTCGCGGGGAGCCAGGCATTGGCACACAGCGGGGACGGGAGCAGATGCTGGGTGGCGCTGGAGGGGGAGAGCTAGAGATGGCCAGGGGCTCCATGCTGAGCACCCAAACTTGGGACGGGATGGCCCCTGGCTCCACAGACAGCCTCTCCCCACCATGCCCCACAGACAGATGGCTCCTGCCCCCCACCCCACAGTAACAGGCCCTGTGCTCAGCCCTTGCTCTGCACACAGGCCCCCGCTGCCCCATGGCTCCCCACTACCCTACAGCCCCCCGCTGATCCCCAGAGTTCAGCCTGTTCCCCCGCTACCCTACAGCCCTCGGCTCATCCCCACAGCTCTGCCTACTCCCAGAACTGCCCCACAGTCCCCTGCAGATCCCCAGAGCTCTGCCCACTGCCCTGGAGCCCCCCACAGCTCCGCCTGCTCCCCCCATTACCCCACAGCCCCTGCTAGCCCATAGCTCTGCCTGCTCCCCCTGCTGGCTTACAGCCCCCCACAGCTCTGCTTGCTCCACCCTCTGCCCTACAGCCCCTGCTACCCTGCTGCCTCACAGCCTCCCGCTGATCCCCAAACCTCAGCCTGCTCCCTCCTCTGCCCTACAGCCCCCCACTGTCCAACAGCTCTGCCTGCTCCCCCGCTGCCCTACAGCCCCACATTGCTCCCCACAAGCTCTGTCTGCTTCACCCGCTGCCCCACAGCCTCCCACTGCCCTACTACAGCTCAGCCTGCTCCCCCCACTGCCCCACAGCTCTACCTGCTCCCCGCACTGCCCCACAGCGCCTCCACTGATCCCCTCAGCTCTTCCTGCCCCCCGCCCTACAACCCCTCGCTGTCCCACAGCTCTGCCTGCTTCCCCCACTGCCTCAGAGCCCCCCACTGACCCAGAGCTCTGCTTGCTCCCCACACTTCCCCACAGCCCCCCACTGCTCTGCCTGCTCCACCCAATGCCCTATAGCCCCCACTGCCCCACAGCTCAGCCAGTTCCCCCCACTGCCCCACAGCTCTGCCTGCTCCCCGCACTGCCCCACAACCCCTCCACTGATCCCCACAGCCTTGCCTGCTCCCCTGACTGCCCCACAGCCCTTCCACTGATCCCCACAGCTCCTCCTGCTCCTCCCTGCCCTACAGCCCCTCGCTGCCACACAGCTCTGCCTGTTCCCCACATAGCCCCCCGCTGATCTCCACAGCTCTGCCTGCTCCCCCCACAGCCCCCAACAGCTCTGCCTGCTTCCCCCTCTGTCATACAGCCCCCCACTGCCCCATATCTCTGCCTGCTCCCACTGCTTCCATATAGACCCGCTGCCCCACATATCTGATGCTCCCCCCACTGCCCTACAGCCCCCCACTGATACCCACAGCTCTACCTGCTCCCCTCGCTACCCTACAGCCCCCGACTGATCCCCACAGCTCTGTCTCCTCCCCACGCTGCTCCACAGCCCCCCGCTGATCCCCAAACCTCAGCCTGCTCCCCCCTCTGCCTTACAGCCCACCGCTGCCCCACAGCTCTGCCTGCTCCCCCCTCTGCCCTACAGCCCCACACTGATCTCCACAGCTCTGCCTGCTCCCACTGCTACCCCACAGCCCTTCATTGCCACAGAGCTCTGCCTGCCCCCACCTCTGCCCTACAGAACCCCGCTGCCCAACAGCTCTGCCTGCTGCCCCGCTACCCACAGCCCCTCATTGCCACAGAGCTCTGATGCTCCCCCCTCTGCCCTACAAAACCCCACTGCCCCACTGATCAGCCTGTTTCCCGCTGCCATACAGCCCCCCACTGATCCCCAAAGTTCAGCCTGCTCCCCCCACTTCCCCACAGCCCCTAACAGCTCTGCCTGCTTCCACTGCTTCCCTATAGACCCCACTGCCTCTCATATCTGATGCTCCCTGCACTGCCCTACAGCCCCCCACTGATCCTCACAATTCTGCCTGTCCCACCTCTGCACTACAGCCCCTGCTACCCTACAACTCTGCCTGCTCCCCCCTCTGCCCTACAGCCCCTGCTTCCCCAGAGGTCTGCCTGCTCCTCCCTCTGCCCTACTGCCCCCCACTGCCCCACAGCTCTGCCTGCTCCACCATCCGCTGTACAGCCTCCCACTGTCCCACAGCTCTGCCTGCTCCCTCCGCTGCCCTACAGGCCCTGCTGCCCCACAGCTGCACCTGCTCCCCCCTCTGCCCCAGAGCCTCCCGCTGCCGCACAGCTCAGACTGCTGCCCCACAGATTCACCTGGTCCCTCCACTGCCCCACAGCCCTTGCTGCTCCCCTCACTGCCCCACAGCCCCATACTGATTCCCCAAAGCTCTGCCTGCTCCCTCCCGCTGCCCTACAACCCCCCACTGCCCCACAGCTCTCCCTGCTCCCCCAGTTCCCCATAGCCCCCCACTGCCTCACAGCTCTTCCTGCTCCCCCCACTGCCCCACAGCCTCCCATAGTCCCCCACAGCTCTGCCTGCTCCCCCATCTGCCCTACAGCCCCTCCCCACTGCCCCACAGCTCTGCCTGCTCCCTACTGCCCTACAGCCCCCAACTAATTCCCACAGCTCTGCCTGTGCCTCCCGGTGCCCCAGAGCCCCCCAGCTCTGCCTGCGCGCCCCCGATGCCCTACAGCTCTGCCTGCTCCCCCTGCTGCCCCACAGCGCTCTCGTGCAGCAAGGCCTGGCCAGGGGTAGGTCAGGGGTAGCTTCGCGTGGTAGAGAGAAGGGCGGCTACAGGGGCTGTCTGAAAGCTGCTTGGCCATGCCCAGGCAGCTGTTGGCAGAGCCCCGGTCCCTGGGATGCTGGCTCCCAGCACGGTCCAGGCGTCAGGGGCTGGACAGCTCCCCACACTGTGCGCACAGCGTCTAGGCCCCCCTCACATGCTGGGCCCTGTGCCCAGGCAGAGGGCAAGGCATAGGCCTGCAATGCCCCAGCTGTGGCTCTCCTTGCTCCAGTACCACCCAGAGTGGGGGATCCCTAGCTACAGCTGCAGCCCATTGTCCAGAGCTATGCTCCCCTCCACCACCACTGAGATGCAGCCCGTGCTGGGGAGGAACGCGGTGCAGCCAGGCAGCCACCCCAGAGCCGATAACAGCACACAGAAGATGGGAGTGTAACAGTGAGCCAGGACCCTCGGCGCACCTTCCCTGTGCCAACCTCCCCACGGCCACAGGCTGGGGCCATTCCCACACTGTACCTCCAGGGCACAGTCCCCGTAGGGCCACGCTGGGGCATCAAGCCAGCCGTGACTGCCAGGGGAGACTCTGTATGGGTCTCTGCAGCACAGCGCCCCTTGTGCTGCACTGGGGCATAAGTGCCAGCCCTGACTGCCGGGGAGACCCTCACCCTGCTCCCTGCAGCACAGTGGCTCCTAGTGCTGCACTGGGGCATTGGGCCAGTCCTCACTGCCAGGGCGCGGGCACCAGATTCCGGCATCCCCCAGCCACTGACTTTGCTGCCCTTGAGGAGGGCCTATTCCCCCTCCTTGCCACTCAACCCCTGCCCGGGTGCGGGGGAGGTCATTGGCAAGGCCGGGCATGGGGTCTCACCTTGTAAGTGGCTGGGGGCGACAGGGGCCGGAAGCGGGCGAGCAGCGGCTCCGCAAGCTGCAGGAAACTGTTGCAGTAGGAGCCGAGGTCCCGGTGACCCCACACCAGCTTGTAGAGCTCCAGGCATGCCAATCCGGCCACTGCCGCCGTCGTGGTGGCAATGGCGGGCACAATCCTGCCCGCTACCCGCTTGCTCTGCCAGGCAACAGGGAACTGTGTCAGCAGCGGCTGCCAGGGCGGGCGCAGGGCCCCAAACCTCGCAGCTATCCTGGGGAGGCCTTCGCCCCACCTCCACCTCCGCCCCCACCCCTCATCTGTCCCCAGGGAGGCCCATAGCCCCAGCCCCGACCCCACCCTGTGTCTGTCCCGAGGGGGCCCATCATCCGACCCCCATCCCACGTCTGTTCCCGGGGGCCCGTAGTCCCACCCCCAACCCATGTCTGTGCCCGGGGGGGGACCGTCACCCCACTCCTGCCCTGTATCTGTGCCCAGGGGGGCCCATTGCCCCGCATCTGTCCCCGGGAGGCGCATGGCCCCGGCCCCACCCTTCATCTGTCCCTGGGGAGGCCATCACCCCACCCTCGCCCCGTGTCTGTCCCTGGGAGGCCCATGGCCCTGGCCCCGCCCTTTGTCTGTCCCTGGGGGTGCATGGCCCTGCCCCCACCCCACCTCTGGCCCTGAGAGGACTGTCCCCCCGCACCTTGTGCCAGTCGGCAGGGGCGATGCCATAGTTCGCAGCCCGCAGGTTTGACGCGGCCATGATGAAATCCACATGGCCATTGCTGTCGTCATCCTGCAGGGCCAGTGCGAGAGGAGCGTGATGAGAACTGGGGGCGGGGGCACACGGGTGCCCAGCACGGCTCTGACATGAACCCCTGTTCTGAGTGACACGGACACCTAGCTGCCTGGCAACTCTGGGCACTTCCCGACCCGTGGGTCTGCCTGACCCCATGTGGCCATGCCAGCCCCCTGCTTGACCCACGTGGCTTCAATAGCCCCTGCCCAACTGCTGCCTGACCCCACGTGGCCATGCCAGCCCCTGCCTGACCCTGCTTGCCCACCCCGGCCCCTGCCCGACCCTGCGTGGCTTCACTGGCTCCTGCCCGACCTCACGTGGCAGTAATAGACAGTCCCTACCCAGACAGCGCCCACAGGGCAAAGACCAGCCCGCTGATGGGGCCGTATGCTCCACCCTAGCCCCTCATGCTGCCCCTGGGCACATTGGAATCTCCTGCAGCCCCAGCCCCTGGGCGATGCCAACCAGGCCGGCCACCCACCCCAGCCACGGCTCACAGCACACCCCCACCCCAGCACCTGGGGGAGAGTGACCCTGGCCAGCGCAGCCCCCCGCTACCTTCTCAAAGTGGATAGGCTCCATGAGGTGGGTGCTACTGCACCCCCCCTCCAGCAATGTCCGTCTGCGCTCTGCCAGCTCCTGCCTCAGCGCTGCCAGCTGCTCCTCATCTGCAGGGGACACAGAGAACAGTGGGGCTGCAGCTGGGGGCTGGTCCCCTGGGCCCATCTGTGGTACTCAGGAAACCCCTGAGCCAGCAGCAGGGTGGGGCAGCTCTGGCAGGGAGACTGGGGCTGAGCGCCGTCCTGGGGTGAAGCCACGGACAGCAATGTCCCCAGCAGGCACTGCCCTGGGCTGTTCTGAGATGGTGCCAGGAGCCCTGCCAGGCCAGCAGAGCAGGGCCTGCGTGGTGCCCATTGGGGATCGGGGCCAGTACACACCTCGGAGGGGCCCAGGGACAGCATGGGACCTGCAGCCGAGCCTCAGGCAAGGAACAGGCCAGGCTCAAGCCCTGCCTGTGCCAACGCCCTCTGAGCCCTAGCGAGGGCGGTGTTGGAGTCAGGGTGCCCTTTTCCCCAGGGAGCCAGACTGGGACAGGATTCCCCTGGCCCAGGTGGGGGGGCACCCACCCGCCCTGGGCAGCAGGTACAAATGGAGATGCAGGCTGGTGGGCAGGGGCTGTCCAAGGCGGCGCCTGCGAGGGAAATGTCAACTCCAGAAGGGTCCACGCCAGGCCAGCGAGCCTGCAGGTGTCTGCAGAGGGTGATGGGTTGCTCTGTGCTGGGTCCTGGGGTGCCTGGCCGCCGACTCCCACAGGACAGAATAGAGCCCCCCCCCACCCACGTCAAGCAGGGCTCCCTGCCCGCCGGCACCAGGCAGAGCCCCTCCCACCCAACTGGCACCAGGCTGAGCTCCCTACCACGGCCGGCACCCACTTCCCTTCCCCGCTGCACAGCCTCTGGCACCGCGGCCCAAGCATGGCCCTTACCGACACAGCCGGGCACCTCCTCCATTTCCTCCTCCGTGACAGGGATCCGCACCCCCACCTCCCTCTGGAAGGGAGGCACGGCCATGGCCCGTAGTGTCTCCCTGGCAGCTGCCCGGTCCCGGGGCACCTGCAGCCTGTGAGTCTGGGCAAAGAGGCTTGCAGCTGCCATGATATAGTCCATGTGGGTGCTCTGTGAATACAGCCTGGCTCAGCGCGGGGGCGAGGCGGGGGGGAGGGCAGTCCCTGCTCCCTCTGTCCCACACTTCCCTGTCCGACCCCTCCCCCTACACTCCCTGCTCCACTCCTCCATCTCCCACCTCTCCCACCTGCCTGTACCTTCTGCACCATCAACCACCCACACCCAAAATGATTGCCCAGTGCCCTTGCCCATCCATACCCTGCACCATCACCCACCCATGTCCAGCACCCTTGCCCACATGCTGGCCTGTGCTCTGTACTGTCACCCGTCCCACCCACCATTGCCCTGCACCATCATTCACCCGCCAGCCTGTACCCTGCACCAGCACCCGCCCATACTTGGTGCCATTGCCCTGTGCCATCATCCACACACCCGTCTGTCTCTGCACCCACCCGCCTCTACCCTGCACTGTAACCCGCCCACGCCCGAAGTCCTCGGCCACGCACCCACTCGTACCCTGCACCATCACCCAACCATGCCCGGTGCCCTTGCCCACCTGCCTGTGTGTACTTTGCACCCAGGTCCAGCACCATCATACAGTCGCCCGCCTGTACCCTGCACCGTCACCCAAGCCCAACACCATCATGAACCAACCTGCCTGTTCCTTGCTCCGTCCCACTAACCATCACCCTGTGCCATCATCCACCCACCCTCCTGTACCCTGCACAGTCACTCGCCCACACCCAGCACCCTTGCCCACCCGACTGCTGGTACCTTGAACCATCACCCGCACACACCCGGCACACTCGCCCACCTACCGCCTGTACCCTTTACCGTCACCCGCACTCGGCACCCATGCCCACCCATCCTTACCATCACCCACCCACCCGCATCCTGCGCCGTCACGCACCCATGCCCAATGCCCTCACCCCCCATTATCACCCAGCGCTGTTGTCCGCCCACCCGCCTTTATCCTACATTGTCACGCATGCCCACCTGCCCACACCCGGCACCATCACCCACCCACCCATACCCTGCACCATCACCCGCCCCCGCCCGGTGCCCACCCACCTGCCTGTGCTCTGCATTGTCACCATCGCCCTGTGCCATCATCCACCCGCCTACCTGTACCCTGCACCGTCACCCGCCTATACCCGGCACCATTGCCCTGGCCATCATCCAGTCGCCCATACCCTGCACCATCTGTGATAGAATAGGGAGTATTAACCTGGTAATGTTGCATGGGGGTTTTACTAGTTTACTGTCTTCTGCTAACACGGGGCATGCCTCCGTTTCCCTGGGGTACTGCACCAATACTAGATGGTGATGGGCAATAAGGGTGTGACATCACTAAGGGATGATATTTGATGGCCAGCACGTAAACGATGGCGGCTGCCCTTCGGAACCTAAGCCCAGGAGGGGTTGGGGCCAGGTGATACCTTCTGCCAGGGAAACTGGACAGAGGCTGGAGGAGGAGCTGGTAGTGTGGCTGGGTGAGACTGCTGGAGGGAGTTTCAGTTTGGAGCTGGCTGGGGAGATGGAGGGAGGCCCAGAACCTGGGTCTGGGCTCCCCACCTCCCAGGATGGACCTGACTGAGGGGTCCTGTTTTCTGTACCTACAAGCTCTGTTTTAGACCGTGTTCCTGTCGTCTAATCAACCTTCTGTTTTACTGGCTAGCTAGAGTCACAGTGAATTGCAGGAAGTGGGGGATGCAGGGCGTGACACCATCACACGCCCATGCCTGGCACCCTCGTCCACCCACCCGCACACTGTGCCCGGCACCATCACCCTGCATCATCATGCACTCGCCTACCTGTAGTGGGGGGAGGGATAGCTCAGTGGTTTGAGCATTGGCCTGCTAAAGCCAGGGTTGTGAGTTCAATCCTTGTAGGGGGCCACTTAGGGATCAGAGGTAAAAATTAGTATTTGGTCCTGCTAGTGAAGGCAGGGGGCTGGACTCAATGACCTTTCAGGGTCCTTTCCAGCTCTATAAGATAAGTGTATCTCTCCATATATTTGGGGGAGGTCTAGGTTGGATATTAGGAAACACTAATTCACTAGGAGGGTGGTGAAGCACTGGAATGCGTTACCTAGGGAGGTGGTGGAATCTCCTTCCTTGGAGGTTTTTAAGGCCCGGCTTGACAAAGCCCTGGCTGGGATGATTTAGTTGGGAATTGGTCCTGCTTTGAGCAGGGGGTTGGACTAGATGACTTCCTGAGGTCCCTTCCAACCCTGATATTCTATGATTCTACCCTGCACCATCACCCACACACCACCTGTACCGTCCCATGCCCAGCACCCTCGCCCACCCACCCACCTGTACCATGCACTGTCACCCGCGCTCACTCGCCCACCCACCATCACTCTGTGCCATTATCCACCCGGCTGCCTATACCCTGCACCATTGCCCACCCACCATTGCCCTGCACCATCATCCACTCGCCCGCCTGTACCCTGCACCATCACCCACATCCAACCGCCCACGCCTGGCATCCTCGCCCACTCGCCCACACCTGGTGCCATCACCCAACCACACTCACCCACCTGCCCCCAGGTCCCTCAGCCCCTGCCCCAAGCACAGATCCTGCCCCTCACAGTCTCACCCCCAACATGAGCCCTGCCCCTAGCATGGGTCCCACCCCTTGGGCCTTGGTCGCCATAACCCAAACTCTAACACAGGCACCACCCCAACAGGGGCCACGCCTCATCCACTAGCCCCAGCACAGAGCTCCCTGCAGCTTGGGTCCTGGCTCCACCACTGGCCCTGCCCCCATAGCCCCAGCCCCCACCCGCAGGCACCCTCACCTGCTCCCCACTTACATTGTCGCAGTCAAACTCCAGGGGTTGGGGGCATCTCTTGGGTCCTGCCCAGAAGGGGACCCCGGGGCTGGTCTCCTGAGGACAGGGGAAGCCAGGGGTCAGGCCAGGGCCAGCAAGAGGCCCAGCCAATGGAGGCTCCCCTCCCCGTGTGCAGCTCCAGGGCAGGTCATAGGAACCAGGGAGCTGAAGCTCCATTGTGGGAAACGCAGAAGGGACTTGTGGGCTCAGGGGACCCTGCGGGAGGGTGCACTGGGGGTTTGGGGGGGCCGGGAGGCAAGGGCCGAAGGGTTAGGAGGGCGTCAAGAGGTGGATTGATAGAGGCCCGGGGGGGATGAGAGCCCAGGAATTCAGGGGGGACCAGATCCATGCGAAGTACAGGGGGCAGAGCCTGGTGTACTGAGCCTGGAGGCCCTGGGGGTGATTGGAGCCCAGAGGGATCAGAGCCCAGGGTATGAGCCAGGGGATTGGAGCCTGGGATACCAAGCCGGGGGCTACTGGGAGGTGGGGATCGGAGCCTGGGGTACACAACAAGGGGGGATCAGAGACCCAGGGCACTGAGCCGGGGGGATCGGAGCCAGGGGCATTGATCCAAGGGGATGGGAGCCGGGGGCACTGAACTGGGGGGATGGGAGCCTGGGGCACTTTAGCTGGGGGGATGGGAGCCCGGGGCACTGAGCCAGGGGGATGGGAGCCCAGGGCACTGAGCCTGGGGGATGGGAGCCCGGAGTACTGAGCCAGGGAGATGGAGCCTGGGCCACTGAGCTGGGGGGATGGGAGCCAGGAGTACTGAGCCAGGGGGTTGGAGCCTAGGCCACTGAGCTGGGGGGATGGGAGACAGAAGTATAGAGCCAGGGGGATCAGAGTCCGAGGTACTGAGCCACGGGATCGGAGCTAGAACTATTCAAAAAGGGGGATCGGAGACCCAGGGTACTGAGCCAGAGGGGATCGGATCCAGGGGCATTGTGCCAGGGGATGGGAGCCCAGGTCACTGAGCCGGGGGGATGGAAGCCCAGGGCACTGAACCGGAGGGATGGGAGCCTGGGACACTCAGCTGGGAGGATGGAAACCCAGAGTACTGAGCTGGGAGGATGGGAGCCCGGGGCAATGAGCCGGGGGTATCAGAGTCTGAGGGATCGGGGTCCGGGGCACTGAGCAGGAGGGATCAGAGCCCAAGGTACTGAGCCAGAGAGATGGGAGCCCGTGGCACTGAGCCAGGCGGTGTGACATTATTGACATGAACTGTGACTGTATAGATCATTGCTGCAACGAAGGTGTGACGTTATTGATATAATCTGGGACCATATCGATCATTGTTGCAACCAAGGTCCTGTAGTGGCACGCAAATCTTGTATAAAGGGGGTCAAATGGGGTGTCTAAGACAAGGTTATGGTTTACTGGTTATGATTATGCTGTCTATATGTGTGTATCAATTTTGTAGTTGAAGTTATGAATATTGGCTCTATACTGTCTGTATTTCAAACTTATGCTATGCTGCTGGGTGACATCCCAGACAAACTGGTGTTAGCTCTGCCTAGCCTGCTTGATGGCCCATTAAGGACCATCAGCTATACAATGGACCCATTGAGAGAAGGCAAATATGCCTTGAGACTCAGCAAAGTATGCAGGAACTTGCCTATGTGACTCCAGACTCCATTTTGCTGTAATTTTCCACAGTAAGAACAAAGAGGTGTTCTTACACCTGGAAAAGTCTATATAAGACTGATGCCTCATCTCCATCTTGTCTTCAATCCTGCTTCATACCTCTGGAGGAACTTTACTACAAGCTGAAGCTTTGAACAAAGGACTGAGGACCCATCCCAGCGGGGGATGTATTCCAGAGACTTGATATGAACCTGCAGTTTATTCTATCGCTGCTGCAAGCCTGAACCAAGAACTTTGCCATTACAGTATGTAATTGATTCCCTTTAACCAATTCTAACTCTCATCTCTATCTTTTTCCTTTTATGAATAAACCTTTAGATTTTAGATTCTAAAGGATTGGCAACAGTGTGATTTGTGGGTAAGATCTGATTTGTATATTGACCTGGGTCTGGGGCTTGGTCCTTTGGGATCAGGAGAACCTTTTTCTTTTACTGGGGTATTGGTTTTCATAACCATTTGTCCCCATAACAAGTGGCACTGGTAGTAATACTGGGAAACTGGAGTGTCTAAGGAGATTGCTTGTGAGACTTGCGGTTAGCCAGTGGGGTGAGACCGAAGTCCTCCTAGTCTGGCTGGTTTGGTTTGCCTTAGAGGTGGAAAAAACCCCAGCCTTGGGCTGTAACTGCCCTGTTTGAGCAATTTGTCCTGAGTTGGCACTCTCAGTTGGGTTCCGCCAGAACCGCATTGTCACAGTGGCGTAGTCGTGCTTGGATCCACAGAACCAGGTCAATTAAGCTTTGGGTCAGAACCCCACGTTATCCAAATTTGAATTTTGGGATTGAGAGTTTGGTTGGTTAAAGAACAGTTGCAATGGGTGAGCAAAGAGCTTATGGGGGCCTTGACAAAAAAGCCCTGAAAGATTTGCGTTCAGAAAAGGGGATAAGCTTTAGAAAGAAAGCTACAAATCAAGAACTGAGAGATCTGTTAATGGCCAGTGATCAGAAGGCAGAAGCAATTGAAATGCAAAAGGCAGCAAGTAAACTGCAACTTGAGCATGAACAAAGACTGACGGAAATTCGATTGCAGGAACTAGAAGCTGAGGCAAAAGTGCAAAGATTTCAGCTCCAAGTCAAAAAAGCAAGGGAAGAAAAACAGAAATTGTATCCTCTTGAAAGTCCAGTTTATAACAATGTTGGTATGTTGTATAACTCTGAGCAGTTGTCTGGGTGTAACCAAATGTACCCCAATACTGCCACCTTTTATGTAAATGCTTTTACTGTGTGTTCAGTAAAGGGTGGCTCCATAACTTGTGCCAATGCTCTGTATGGGAGTGGTAATGAAAAATTCACAGAGACTGTAAAAGTCAATAGTAAAAGCTGTTTAGGGCAAATTATGGCTTCTAACATCACTCTTGTTAAAGCAGATCTTGTCAAAGAGGAAGATTATTTACCAAATCAAAGTGTGAATGTTGTAGTCCTCTATGAGTTTACTGTACGCGTGCCTTTAGCCAGAATCCACCTTGAATGGAATGGTGCTAAGCATGAAGTTATAGCTGGTGTAAAAAAGTTATTGCCTAAGGATCTTTTGATTGGGGAAAATGTTAAAGCTTTGTTCAGTCCAGGTAGTCAGTCACAGGACAGGAATGATCTTAAACCTGTGTCTATTGTGGGCAATGATTTGCCTGGGGAGGGTTGCTCCAAAGGTTTGTATGAGAAGAGCTATTTGTTTGTAAATGAAGTTTCTGAATGTCGGTCTAGTGTCTCCGAAGTGAATCTGGAGTTAAATCAAGAGCAGCAAAATCTTATTGGGCAGGAAAATGTTTCTCTGGAGCAGATTAAAGTGGATGGTCAGGTGGAAGCCCTAACTGAGGAAGGAAAGGGTGGAGTTTTGATGGGTGATGCATTGGTGGCTAGTACAGCTTGTAAAAGTGAACCTGAAAAGGGTAACTGTGATTTGCTGGCAGTGGCTCAGTGTAGTAAGAAGAGCAGTTTATCTGTTGGGAGTGGCAAGGTGCCTGGTAAGGAAGCTGCCCCACTCTCCCAGTCTTTGTCTGTAATCAGCCCTGTGTGCTGGGACAAAGGCCTTGTCTTCACTTCCCGGAGGGTCCGGCGGCACGCAATCGATGTTCTGGGATCGATCCCGGAAGTGCTCGCAGTCGGCGCCGGTACTCCAGCTCGCCGAAAGGAGTACGTGGCATCGACGGGGGAGCCTTCCTGCCGCGTCTGGACCGCGGTAAGTTCGGACTAAGGTACTTCGAATTCAGCTATGTTATTAACGTAGCTGAATTTGCGTACCTTAGTCCGAAGTGGGGACTTAGTGGGGACCAGGCCAAAGGAGAGGAAGGCAGGAAAAGTTTGGAGGAGCCAAGGCAGCCTTGTGAGCTGATGGCTTTGTCTAGTCAGCAGTTTGGGAAGGCAGGGATAGTGGAAGATGAATGTCCCTATACCTTACCTGTTTCCTGTGTGGAGAATAGTGATAGTGAAGGAAATGTGCCTGTATCTGTCAGGGGTATTGACTTGCCTATGGAGGAAGCTACCTCAGTCTCCAAGAAGTTGTCTGTGAACAGCCCTGTGTGCTGGGACAAGGGAAATGAAATCCTGAGCTGTGTGTCTGGTAAAAAAGATGTCTCCAGCTCTTCTTTGTCTGTGGAGCAGACAGAAGGTGCCTTTCAGCCTGTGATGGTTGAGAATAGTGCAGTTGTCTCAGAATTGGTTCTGAATTCAACTAAAGCCCAGGAAGGGAATGGTCCTAAGTCTGTGTCTACTGGGGCGAATGGCACTGTAACTAAGTTGCATCCAGTTAGTGTCTTAGCAAAATCCCAGAGACCAGACAATTCTGGTGCTTATATTTTTCCTATTGCTAGTGTGTGGTTGGTAAAGGGTGTAGCAACTCTGTCTAATCAGGGTAATACCCTAGCCAGGGCACAAGGAGAGCATGAAGGTGATTTGGTTGTGTTACCTACTGATGGTGTGGAAACTTGTAGCAAGAAGGAAAGGATTCCTGAAGTTGTGTGTGGCAAAGGGAAAGGAAATGTTTCTAACCTTTTATCTAGGAAGTCTATGGGTTTGCCTGAAAGGGGATTGTGTAGAAATCTGCCTGATGGGCCAAAGGTGATCCTGGATGTAAGTAAGACCCAGAAAAAGTCTGTTGTTGCTCAGGAAAGTGTTCCTTCACCCTAGGTGAAGAGGGTAAGGGCAAAATTTCTGTGAGGGGTGATTTGCTGCTTAGAAAAGCTCCTGGGGAAAGGAATCCTCATGGTAATCTGTGCAAGCAGTTCCCTGAAACTGAAGGGTGTGAGAGTGATTTAATCAAGGAAGTTTCAGTTCCTAACAGCCAGAAATTTTCTGTTGTGAATGGATCCACTGACTTTCCTTTTGAAAGATCCAGTGTGGGTAGCTTTGAGAAGGTCTCAGATGGAGTAAGAGCTGTTAAGAAAGTTGAGCAACCCTATAACCAAGTGGCTGTGTTTGGCCAGCTTGTTGGGAAGACAATGGTGTTGGAACAGGAATGTCTCCATTCTAATTCTTTAAGTGAGCAGTCTGTGCTTCAGGGTCTGAGGACAGATTTGGTTACTGGTGTTTCAAAGCAGAACAGTTTTATGGCTAAATGCTTGAGGATGCAGAGGAGAGCAAGCAAACTCTCACCCTCAGATTCTTTGGATTTGTGTGGTATCTCTTTAAGACAGAGTCCAGCCTTGGAAATGATAGCAGTTAAGGATATGAAAACTGGTGGACTGGCTCCTGTCTGTGGTAATGCAAATTACTTGTCTGGCTGGGAGGGGAAGGACTTGCTAATAGCTGTTAGCACAGAGAGCCCACCCCATCAGCCAGTGAATTCTGTTAAGCAAGAAAAATCAGGGTTTGATCCTGCAGGACAAGGAGGAAAGAAAAAACTGAATTTTGCAAAGGGAAGCAACAGGTTAACCCTAAAATGCCCAAACTCCAATGGTATTGAGCCAAAGGTGTGGCATGACAACCATGATTGTAAATGGACACTTGCAATGGATTTGTTGTTAATGCTAATGGTGATTTTGTAACTAATGTGTTGCAGTGAGGTAAAACCAAAGCCCTCTCTGTCTGGTTTGGTTTGCCTTAGAAGTGGAGAAACCGCAGCTTTGGGCTGTGACTGCCCTGCTCTAAGCAATTTGTCCTGAATTGATACTCTCAGAAGTGTCCCACCAAAAGCAGCATCTTTACAGGGGAATGGAAGCCCGGGGCACTGAACTGAGGGCATCGGAGCCCTGGGTACTGAGTCGGGGGGATGGGAGCATTGAGCTGAGGGGTGGGAACCCGAGCTACTGAGCCGGGGGCAGGGGGGAGGGATGGGAGCCCGAGCTACTGATCCGGGGGAGAGCGAGGGGGAGGGATGGGAGCCCGAGCTACTGAGCCGGGGGGGGGGGGGATGGGAGCTTGAGCTACCGAGCCGGGGGGGGGGATGGGAACTTAAGGTACTGAGCTGGGGGGGGATGGGAGCCAGGGGCACTGAGCCGGGGGCATCGGAGTCCAGCGCACTGAGCCAGGGGGATTGAAGGCTGGGGTACTCAGCCGGGGGGATGGAAACCCAGGACACTGAGCCGGGGGATTGAAGCCCGGAGTACTGAGCTGGGGGGGATCAGAACTAGGAATATTTAGCCGGGAGGATCGGAGCCTGATGTACTGAGATGCGGGACCGGGACCGTAGCCAGGGGTGCTCAACAAGAGGGACAGGAGACCCAGGGTACTGAGCCAGGAAGTGGGGGAGGGAGACCGGGGCACTGAGCCAGGGGTGGGGGGATGGGAGCTGGGGGGGGGGGATGGGAGCCTGGGGCACTGAGCTTGGGGGCACTGGGGGAGAGATTGGAGTCCGGGGCACTGAGCCGGGGGGATGGGAGCCTGGGGTGCCCGCGGTGCTGCTCACATGGCCGGGTGGGAAAGCGTGCAGCAGGTTCAGGATTGTGTGGTGATAGAGGCTCTCCCAGCGCTGCCTGGCCCAGCTCACACAGTCCTGCCAGCTGCGTGGCTTCTCCTGCAGGCTGCTTCGCACCCCCTCCAGATCCTGCATCGTCCGCTGTACCTCCAGGAAGGCTGGGTCCCTATGGGTACAGGGCAGTGTCAGGCTGAGCCCTAGTCCCACACACACACAGTGCAGCACAGTGCCAGAGCCAGGGCCAGCAGGGGAGGGTCACCCAGCCAGGGAGAACCCAGGCATCCTGGACCTTTCCAGGCTGGCCCCTGAGCCCTGGTACGTGTGAGCCGCTGGGCCACAGAGACCACGGACAGGCCCCAATGTCAGAGCCCCATTCCGGCCCCCCAAATCCTCAGTGGCCCCCTCAACTGCCCAACCCCTGCCCCCCAGAGTCCCCCTCCAGTCCCCAACCCTCACACCTCCCATCAGCCACCCAACCCCCCAGAACCTCCCTCAGCCCCCCACCCCCCAGAGGCACCTTCAGCTGCCCAACCCCTGCCCCCCAGCACCCTCCTCAGCCCCCCAACCCCCACAGCTCCCTTCAGCCACACAACCCCCACCCCCCAGAGCCACCCTACAGCCCCCTCCGGCCCACACTCACTCCAGGAATTTGTTGACATTCTCCGCAGGCACCTTGAAGAGACCGTCAAACTCATCCCGGGCCCACTGTAGGGGAGGGGGTGAGTTACACACAGGCTGGGGTTGCCCCACTCTCACCCAATCCTATCAGGGCATGGGCAGGACCCCCATGCTGCCCCCTGGCGCGGCCCATGCTGAGGGCCAAATGCTCTGGCTGCTGGGTGCTCAGAGCCCCAGCAGTGGGGCGGGAGCAGGGGCAGGAGGCCAGGGCAGGGGCTTTCTAGGAGGGGGCCCGGCGACAGCTCCTGCAGCCCCCAAGGCCTAGTGCCAGGCCCCAAGACAGGGAGAGAGGCAGGGCCTGGGCCGTGCGCATGGTGTGTGCAGGGTGCGGGGCTGCATGTCCAAGGGTCTGTGTCGGTGGGGGGCAGCATGTGAGTAGGGGGCAGCGTGTGGGCAGGAGGGGCAGTGTGTTGGCTGGGAAGCAGGAAGGCCCTGCCAGCAGCCCCGACAGCCCATTCCTCTGCCAAATAAGCAGGCCAGAGGCTAGGGGCCCAGTGCAGGGCTGGGAACTGCAGTGCCCGGAGAGCCACTTGGCAGATCAGATAGGGTTACCATATTTCAGCAAGCAAAAAAGAGGACGGGAGGAGCCCTGCCCCCGTCCTGCCCTAGCCCCGCCCCTGCCCCTCCCACTTCCCGCCCCCTTCAGAACCCCCAACCCTCCCCCATTCCTTGTCCCCTGACTGCCCCCTCCTGGGACCCCTGCCCCTAACTGCCCCCCAGGACTCCACCCCCTACCTAAGCCTCCCTGCCTCTTGTCCCCTGACTGCCCCCTCCTGAGACCCTCCCCCCATCCTAACTGGCCCCCTAGGACCCTACCCCCTACCTGTACCCTGATTGCCCCAACCCTTATCCACACCCCCACCCCCAGACAGACCCCTGGGACTCCCACGCCCCATCCAACCACTCCCCACCCCCTGACAGCCCCCCCCCAAGAACTACCGACCCATCTAAACCCCTCTGCTCCCTGTCCCCTGACTGCTCCGATCCCTCTCCCCACCCCTGCCCCCTGACAGCCCTCCCCCAGAACTCCCAAACCCCCCCCCCACTCCTTGTCCCTGACTGCCCCCTCCTGGGACCCCTGCTCCTAACTGCCCTCCAGAACCCCACCCCCTACCTAAGCCTCCCTGTTCCTTGTCCCCTAACTGCCCCCTCCTAAGACACCCCCCCAAACTGCCCCCCAGGACCCTACCCTCTACCTGTATCCTGACTGCCCAAAACCTTCTCCACCCCCCCAAAAAGCCCCCCCCCAAACTCCCGACCCCACCCCGTCTCTTGACTGCCCCCTCCAAAATCTCCCTGCCCCTTCTCCTGCCCGCTGGCCCCCTTACCCGCCGCTCAGAACATGGTGTTGGGCTCTGTGCAGAGCCGGACACGTGGCTGCACTCCCCAGCGCAACACACAACCCAGTCCCTGACCCTGCACAGTGCTGCCAGAGCGGGGCGCTGGGCTGCAGGGGAGGAGGAGCTGCCAAGGCCGATGCAAATGGCCTGGCAGGCCGGCCGGCTCAGAATGTGGGGAGGGAAGGGGGGGAGGAGGAGCTCTACAGCTGCTCCGGAGTCCAGACCGGCAAGCTGCGGGGGAAGGGCTCTGGCTGCCAGAGCCCCATGCGAGTGGCTGAATTTGCTGCAGCCCTCCCAGCCGTGCCTCGCTCTGCATGGGAGGGAAATCCCAGACATTTTTAGTGATTTACAAATTCCCCCCCGGACGCTACTTTTAACACAAAAAGGAGGACATGTCCGGGTAAATCCGGACGAATGGTAACCCTAGATCAGAGTGCTCCCCAGGCCTGCCGCAGGCACAGTCGCCCCTGCCCTTGCTGAGCCCCAGATGGCCTGGGCCTGCATCGGACAGCTAGAGAAGGGCTATGGCGCAGCCTGGCCACTGGCTCCGGGACTTCACCATGGGGCGGGCATCTACTGGGCAACTGGGGTCGGGGAAGGCACCGGCTGGGGACAGGGCACAGATTGGAGGGGGTTCAGGTCTGGGGCAGGGAGGAAGGGCCGGGCCTAACCTCAGGATGCAGGGAGGGGCCAGGCCCAGGCCAGGGGTGGGGAGGCCCGATCTCTGGACAGGAGTGGGCCAGGCCAGGGGTGGGGAGGGGCCAGTCCCAAGCCCAGGATGGAGAGGGCCCAGGTTCCGGAAGCGGGGAGAGACAGCCACCTGCAGGGTGTGTTCGATGGCACTGGGGAAGTGGCGCAGGGTGCACAGGGGCACGGCTGACTCCGTGAGGTCCGGGGGGCTTCCGAACGGCTGCGTCAGGTGGGGCACGACGACCTGCACGTGGCCCTTGGTGCCCTCAGTGCCCGAGTCCAGCAGGGGCTTGAGGTAGCGGATGCAGCGGCCGTCAACATAGGCCCCTGTGGGAAACAAGTGGCGAGCTCATGGGGATGCCACACTTCTGCCCCTCCCCCCGCCCAGGCAGCCTCTGGGTCAGCTAGAGAGCAAGGCCCTGGGGTGCATTCTGCTAGCCCCCCAGGAGGCACTGCCTTTCGGATGAGATCTCAGGAAGCTCCACCCAGCAGAGACCCCCAGGAAATGCCCCAGCCAAGGGAGGCAGAGCAGAGACTGAGCCAAGGCCAGGGAAGGAAGCAGCAACCTCTTCCCAGTGCCTGTCCTGGGTCAGTTTCTGTGCCAGGCGGGGCCTGTGGCGAGCTGGCACAAGCTGGCGATGTGGGTGGGTGGGTGTGGCAGGGGCATGGAAATGTGGCGTGGCGGACTGTTGGGCGTGGGCAGTGGCAGTATGTGGCAGGGGCGTAGGAACGTGGGAATTGGCGTGGAGGCACAGGCATGTGGCATGGCAGGGTGTGGGCAATGGTAGTATGGGGCAGGACGTGGGAATGTAGCAGTGGGCGTGGAGGCACAAGCATGTAGGGTGTGAGGTGTGGGCAATGGCAGTATGGGGTGGGACGTGGGAATGTGGCAGTGGGCGTGAAGGCACAGGCATGTGGCGTGGTGAGGTGTGGGGCATGGGCAGTGGCAGTATGTGGCAGGGGTGTGGGAATGTGGGTGTGGGGACACAGGCATGTGGCATGGCAAGGTGTGGGGTGTGGGCAGTGGGAGTATGTGACAGGGGCGTGGCCCCAGGCGCTCAGGGCCAGGCTGCCTCTGGCAGTGCCTGGACACTCACGGGCCTGCATGCTGTCCAGTGCGTTGGTCACACCATCCAGGGCCATGAAGAAGTCATCTCCGTAGAACGTCTCCGTGTCGGGCCCCACATGGTGCGGCTGGGCCGTCACCCTGGTCGTGGGGTTCATGCGCCGTACCGCTGCCGCCGCCGTCTCTGACTTCAGCTTCTGCAAGGGCCACGGGAGCCGTGAGCAGAGGGGGGACCAGGGAACCCCACCCCCATTGGTGCTGCACCCCCCAGGGAGACCCCAGCCCAGGTACTGGGCCAGGCTGGGCTGCTCCTTTGTTATCTGCCAGCTCCACGGACCGCTTCCGGGCCCAGAGCCAGTGGCAGGGAGGATAACGGTCCAGGCTGTGGAAAGTCAGTGCCCCTGGATGGCGCCCGACCCCTCACCAGCAGGGCTGGCTTTAGGGCGATTCACCCAAATCGGGCCCCGCGCCCCTAAGAGGGCCCCGCAACATCCCTAAGGACCCTCCGCCGCTGTGCCGCCGAAGGCACCGGCAGCCAATAGAGCTGCCACCGAAGTCCCGCTGCTGTCTTCAGCGGCAGCTCAATCACTGCCGCGGAAGAAGGACCATCCACCGAAGGCACCGGCAGCCAATTGAGCTGCTGCCGAAGTCCCGCCACTATCTTCGGCAGCAGCTCTTTTTAATCGGGCCCCGCAGAGCCTAAAGCCGGCCCTGCACACCAGGGACCCCTTGGGCACAGCCAGGGGACAAAGGGCAAGAGTCAGAGCCAGGCAGGAGGCTGCACTCCCTCTCCCCCTCCCTCAGACGCACCCATCCTTATCCCCCATGCAGAACCGCCCAGGTAGGGGCTGTGGGTCGGGAGTGAGGGGCAATGGCAGAGCTAGGAGACGGTGGAGCCCAGGACTCGGCAAGCAGGGGGCTGCAGGTCGGGAGAGAGGGGCACCAGCAGAGAAGGGGGAGCCCAGGGCTGGGGCAGCAGGGGGCTGCGGGTTGGGAGTGAGGGGCACCAGCAAAGCTGGGGGATGGGGGAGCCCAGGGTTGGGCTAGCAGGGGGCTGCAGGTCGGGGAGTGAGGGGCACTGGCAGAGCTGGGGGGAGCCCAGGGCTGGGGCAGCAGGGGGCTGCAGGTTAAGAGTGAAGGGTGTCAAGGGCTAGGGTTGCCAACTCTCCCGATTTCTAACGGAGTCTCCCAGAATTGGGCTCAATCTCCTGGAGGCTACTGAAGCCAAGCCAAGAGATTTTAGGTGCTAAAAATCTGGCACCGGAGCGGGGTGAAGGCAGGCTCCCTGCCTGCCCTGGCTCTGCGCTGTTCCCGTAAGTGGACAGCACATCCCTGCAGCCCCTGGGGCAGGCACAGGGGGTCTTCATGCGCTGCCCCCGCCCTAAGAGCCAACTCCGCAGCTCCCATTGGCCAGAGTTTGCACCCCGCATCCCTTCCTGCACCCCAACCCCCAGGCTCAGAGCCTCCTCCCACACTCCGAACCCCTCGGCCCCAGCCCAAAGCCTACACGCCCCCCCTGTACCAGCCTGGTGAAAGTGAGTGTGGGTGGGGGACAATGAGTGATGGAGGGGACAGATGGAGCGAGTGGGGCGGGGCCTCAGAGAAGGGGCGTGGCAGGGGTGGGGCCTCAGGGAAAGGGGCGGGGCAGGGCTTTTGGATTTGTGTGATTAGACAGTTAGCAATCATAGTCAAGGCCTTGCCCGGCCCTCGCCCCACTCACACCCACATCCCGCGGGCGGAAGAGCAGCTGCCGGCTGAGGTTGGAGCGCTCAATGGTGTCCATGTCCGTCACGGTGACGCTCCCGCCCTCGCCAGCCGCCAGCCCAATCATTGCAAAGTTCTTCAGCAGCTCACAGCCAATAGCTCCGGCTCCCACCTAGCGAGAGGAGGTGAGGTCAGCATGGTTCCGCCTTGAGTGCCCTGCCTCACCCACTCTGCCCCCCAGCCCTCCGTCCCACCTCCTGGCCCCTCTCCCACCCTGCTCACCACGAAGTACTTCTGCCGTCCCAGCCTCTCCTGGAAGTCAGCCCCGAACACAGCGATCTGCCCATCGTAGCGGCTGCCACGCTGTTGGAGCAGAGGGACAGACTGACATCAGCTCCCTCACAGCACCCCTCCCCCAACCAACTTCCCCCACAGCGCCCCTCCCCCAGCTGGCTCCCCACACTGACCCCCTTCAGCAGGGCCCACCCTGCTCCTCCCCCAGCTGGCTCCCCACATAGGGTTGCCAACTTTCTGATTGCAGAAAACCGAACACCCTTGCCATGCCCTGAGGCCCCACCTCTGCCTTGCCCCTTCTCCGAGGCCCTGCCTCCACTCACTCCATCCCCCTCCCTCCGTCACTCGCTCTCCCCCACCCTCACTCACTTGCTCATTTTCCCCAGGCTGGGGAAGGGGGTTGGGGTGTAGGAGGGGGTGAGGGCTCCAGCTGGGAGTGCCGGCTCTGGGGTGGGACCGGGGATGAGGGGCTTGGGGTGCAGGAGGGGGCTCCCGGTTGGGGCCGAGGGGTTTGGAATGTGGGAGGGGGATCAGGGCTGGAGCAGAGGGTTGGGGTGTGGAGGGGGTGAGGGCTCCAGCTGGGGGTGTGGGCTCTGGGGTGGGGCCAAGAATGAGGGGTTTGGGGTGCAGGAGGGGGCTCCAGGCTGGGGCTGAGGGGTTTGGAGTGTGGGAAGAGTCTCAGGGCTGGGGCAGAGGGTTGGGGTGCCAACTGGACTTTTAGCAGCCCGGTCAGCTGTGCTGACCAGAACCGCCAGGGTCCCTTTTCGACCGGGCATCCCAGTCAAAAACCGGACGCCTAGCAACCTATCCCTGCACAGGGCTGAGTGAGGGGCCCAGCCCCAGAGCCAGTGGCTCCCAGGCTGTGTCTATCAGCGGGCGGCAGTGGGCACAGCACTCACCGGGGCACAGGACTCCTCCGTCAGCAGCGTGGTGCCCTGCTCAGGCAGGCACTCCAGCGCATCGAAGTAAAACCATTGCGCCAGCGGCAAGAACTTCCCTGAGGCAGCCTGGGCACAGCGAGATGGGCAACGTCAGTTCTCCTGGGGCCCCGAATGCCTGGCCAGTGCCTGCCTGTAGAGCAGGGCTAGCTGCGCTGGGTAGCAGAGAGACTGGCAGCACCATGGGCTGGCTGCCACAGGAGGACACAGCACACTGTGCCAGGCCCAGCAGTATCACCAGGTGCCCAGCAGAGCAGAGCTTCCTGGCACAGGAACAGGGACCTGAACACCCCCAGACCTTCCTATCCCATCCCGCTGCGGGGGGCTGCACCCCCAGCCTCCAGGCCCCTGACCCTGTGCAATGGTAGTGCCACCTGCTGGCCATTTGTGCAGACGTAGCTCAGAGACAACAGGATCCTGCCACTGGCTCCCTGTGAGCATGCAGGCCAGTCCCCAAGACGAGGGAGTCAGGGACCCTGCCCAGCCCCAGCGCTACACACACAACGTGAGCTGCGGGGCTCAGTTGAGCCCTGCTTGTCACATCCCAGCCACCTACTTTGCAGCAACTAGCTCCTCTTCACTAGGGCACCCTGCACTGGCACAGCCGGAGACTACGGGTCAGGAGTGAGGGGCATCAACAGAGCTGTGTGTGGATCCCAGGACTGGGCTAGCAGGGGGCTGTGGGGCAGGAGTGAGGGGCATCAGCAGAGCTATGTGTGGATCCCAGGGCTGGGCTAGCAAGGGGGCTGTGGGGCGGGAGTGAGGGGCAGCAGCAGAGCTGGGGAGGAGCCCAGGACTGGGCAAGCAGGGAGCTGTGAGGCGGGAGTGAGGGGCACCGGCAGAGTTGGGAGGAGCCCAGGACTGGGCAAGCAGGGAGCTGTGGGGCGGGAGTGAGGACCACCGACAGAGCTGGAGAGAAACCCAGAATTGGGCTAGCAGGGAGCTGTGGGGTGGGAGCGTGACGAAGTGGGGATTTTCCCTTGTTATGTTGTATGTGAGTCTTACTGTTGAGTCTATGTCAGTTTTACTGTTTTGCATGAATACTGTGTGTGCCTCAGTTTCCCGGTGTGCTGCACCAACACCTCGGTGGTGGGAATAAAGGTGTGTGATGTTGACCTCTGAGGCAGGTCAAGCTGGTCCAGCTGCCTGCACATATGCTATGACCCATGCCCTTCATAACCTGAGACCCAGGATGGGGATGCAACCAGGTACAGACCAGTTGACTCTTGGGCCAGGAAGTGAGACAAAGACAAGAAGGAGCAACCGGGTGTCTGAGGTTGGGTTGCTGGAAGCTGGGCAGTCTGCTTGGGGGAACTGGAAGAGGGGGAGTCCAGGGTTTCTGGCCCAGGACTCCCCAAGATGAACTTGGCTGAAAGTCACTGATTTCTGTGCTAACAAGTTCAGTACTACGCTGTGTTCCTGTCAACTAATAAACCTTCTGTTTTACCGGCTTGCTGTGTGTCACATTTGACGTGGAGCTGGGGTGCAGGGCCCTCTGGCTTCCCCAGGAACCTCCCCAGGCAACCTCGCTGCAGGAAGCGCATGGTGTGGAAGGGGATGCTGAATGTTCCGAGGTCAGATCCAGGAAGGTCGAAACTGTGTAAGCTTCTTGCCCTGGAGACAGTATGCTCAGAGATGGAAGTCATGCTCCCCCAGTGTCCTGACTGACTTCATATGGAGTAGTTCCAGAGAATCGCCCTGGTGACTCTGTGTCAACTGGTGGCAGGTTCCAGGAGGTGGAGGAGCCAACGGCTTAACTCCGAGAGAGAGTGGACCCCCCAAGAAGTGCTGTCGCATTGAAGGGGTTCCTCCCAGGGACCGTGGGGAGCTGAGAGAGCACAGGCCTGTGAGTCCATGACTACTTGGGAACAGCATGGAGATGGCCTATAACCACTTCCTTAAGAAGGACATTGTAGAGTTGTGCAGAGAGAGAGGACTGCATATTGGAAAGTTCATTAAGGCACAGCTGATTGCTCAGTTGGAAGAGGAGGATCACTGTAAGGAGCCGGTTCCTGACTCAACTGGTGCTGCGAGAGAGGCTGAGAGCAGCCAGGCAGCCCAGGACCCGCACTGGTTCCTGACCCAGCTGGGGCGTGAGAGAGGCTGGGAGCAGCCGGTGTCCCGAAGACCCATGCCCGACCAGCAGGGGGTCTCTACCAGGATCCCCGTTGGTGGATCTGAGATGGATGGAATTGGAGCTGAGATCGAAGGAGTCAGAGGACCATGAGAGGCAGGGAAGGCATGAAGCAGAACAGCAGGAGAGACAGCGGCAGCATGGACTCGTGATGGTTGACCTGAGAGGCAGAATGACCCGCCATGGGGTGAGTGGGGATGGACCTCGGGGTGCCAAATCCACAGGGAACCTCAACACTAAATTGCTGCCCCAGGTTAAGGAGGGGGAAGATATAGATGCCTGTCTCATGGCCTTTGGGAAGGCTGGCAATTGGAACCAGGCTGGCCCTGCGGAAAGGCTCCGGTGTCTAGCCCCCTTCCTGGGTCCCAAGGCCATAGAGCTGTTTAGCCAGATGGGCGGGGTGGCAGACTGGCCCTCACTCCCTGCCCCAGCATATGTCTGCGTGGACTTTCCTGGGCTCGGGCCCCTCAGACCCCCAGTGGGAGCGGAAGGTGATGGTCATTGGGGAGATATTCCTGGGGTGGTGAGATCCTGAGACAGAGAGAACTATTGTCAGGTCCTGGGTGGCGCAGCCTCACCAGATGCTGAGGGGCTGTGTGACCTGGGTGAAGGTCCCAGGGATGAAGCCCCTCGCCCTGCCAATGGCCCAGATCCCTGTGCACACACCGGAGGGGTCGGGCTGGCTGGTAGTTGGGGGTTCTCCAAAATATTAACTGTGACCTCCTGTTGTGGGATGACTGTGTCTATTTGGGACAGGATCCAGGCCCTGCTCCTGTAACGGCCGATGATTTGAATTTGAATCCAGGGAATCAGTTGGCTGAGACTGAAGTGGTCAGTCAATATGCAAATAACCTGGCTGGCAGGGGGCAGGAGCTGCTAAGCTCAGGATACCTGCCTGTCTGTAACCAGAGCCCTGGAGCTGAGTGGGACAGAGAGATACTTCCCATCCCCCTGCACACGGGAGAGTCTTCCAAAGGGAGGGACCGAGGGCAGGCATGGTTGCAGGACATCCTTTCCTTGCCAAAACCTCAAACACATGCCTGAATTGAGAGCCTTCTCCAAAGAGGCAGAAGAATCTGTATCTGAGCACCTACTATGATACACAAAGGGATTGGAAAATGGAATAGACACTAAAGAAGCCAAACTGTGTGAACAAAGTCTGTCTGTCATAAATTGGCTGTTAATCTTGTGTCTTTTGCTACTTCATCTATGGGTCAAGACAAAGTCTATGTCAGTTTTACTGTTTTGCATGAATACTGTGACAAAGAAGTTGATGCTAATGGTAAATGCTTTGAAGATGTGTGACATACCTGATTTGTGGAAAAAACCTCCGTACATGCTAGGGGTTGTAACAAGACAGTACCACAAACCTGATGCTTCTCAGCTAATACCTGTAAACAGGCTTAGAGCTTGACACATCAGCAGACGCATAACAGGCCTACACTACTGTGTGGAAGCAGAAACGGAGGCACACCACCTCATGGCATTGGTGGCTAAATGCCAAGACACTTAGCAATATCTGTTAAAGTGTATCTGCATACTGTTAGCAATACTACACCCCAACATGTTTTCAGGCACCCAGGGACCAGAAACCCAGAACTTTGCTAGAACACCTATGAATGACATTATAGGGTTTAAAGGTTCTGGATGGGTGTGCAACCAGAGACAAACAGAAATTTTACATGTACTGCCTCCGCCATGGACAGTGTCCAAGACTCCGGGAGTAAGTTCAGGAGGAGGGTGTGACATTGCACTCCATACGTTTTATGGAACTATGTTTATAAGTGTGAATATGATGTAACTGGAATATGCTTTATGCAAAAGGTCTCTTGTAAGCTATCATTACAAAGCTTATAATCTACTGAGTGTGTTCATCCTATTTGTATGAATGTATCATTCTTGTATCTAAAACTAGAAATATGAAGTTAAATCTGAGGTCCTATTGTAATTATGCAAAATGTGGGCCATTAATGGTGACTTGGAATCTTGATGGCTCCCATTGACTAAGACAATTGGTTGAAGATGGTTTATTTACCTGCAAGTCTTCTCGTGGAAGGGTGGGGGCCAGCCTGTGGGTGATGAAGAATGAGGTCTTAAAGTGACACGTGACCATGTCACCTGATACTGGAATCCATCTTAAACCTGGTGCTTTTCCATTTAGAAGGAGGGGTGGGGATCAAGAGAGACAAAGGAGTCCCGCCTTGGGCCAAAGCTATAAAAGGGGGTGGAGCAGAACAAGGGTGGTGGCCAGTCATAAGAAATCCCCAAGCTACCACCTGATCTGGAACAAGGACTGTACCAAGGGAAGCAATTGGGCCCAGACTAAGAATGAGTCTAGTCTGTGAAAGAAGCTTATTGGGACATCTCTGAGGGTGAGATTTACCTGTATTCAGTTTCTTAATATATTAGGCTTAGACTTGCATGTTTTGTTTTATTTTGCTTGGTAACTTACTTTGTTCTGTCTGTTATTGCTTGAAACCACTTAAATCCTACTTTTTATTCTTAATAAAATCACTTTTATTTATTACTGAACCCAGAGTAAGTGATTAATACCCGGGGGAGTAAACAGCTGTACATTTCTCTCTATCAGTGTTATAGAGGGCGGACAATTTATGAGTTTACCCTGTATAAGCTTTATACAGAGTAAAACAGATTTATTTGGGGTTTGGATCCCATTGGGAGCTGGGTGTCTGGGTGCTAGAGATAGGAGTACCTGCTGAGTGGTTTTCAGTTAAAGCCTGCAGCTTTGGGGATGTGGTTCAGACCTGGGTCTGTGTTGCAGCAGACTAGCATGTCTCAACAAGACAGGGTTCTGGAGTCCCAAGCTGACAGGGAAAATGGGCTCAGAGGTAGTTTCAGCACATCAGGTGACAGTTCCAAGGGGGTCTCTGTGACCGAACCCGTCACAGCCCGCTCACGCTGGCTCTTATGCTGTGAGCAAAGCAGCGGGCTTGCTGCCTGCCTTCACTGGGACAGCAGGGGAAAAGATGAGCCCAGGGGGATCGGAGACCCCAGCTGAGTGTGGGGAACCACAGCCAGGGTGGGACAGCTGCCAACCAGGGCTCCCTTGTCCAGAGGTGAAAAAGGCCCAGGACAAGGGTAAAGCACCCTTGAGACACCTGCCTGTCACAGTGGAGCCTTTTCAGAAGGTGGCCCTGGATTTGGTGAGAGACGAATGGGAGGGGAAGGCTTCCCCCGATGGAGAATCAGTAGTGGAGTATGTACTGACTTTCTGGGAAAAGCTCGATGAGTTCATGGGTCTGGCCAGGGAGAACCTAGTCAGGGCCCAAGGGAGGCAGAAGGTCTGGTACGATCACTCAGCGTATGGCACCGGGGACCAGGTGATGGGTCTCGTCCCGGTGAGGAAGAATAAGCTGCAAGCTGCCTGGGACAAGCCCTCTAAGGTCATCAAACAGCTGAATGAGGAGAACGATGTGGTGGAACTGCACAACTGGGCTCACAGTCCGAGGGGACCAGGTCAACATGATGGAGCCGTACTGTGACAGGGAGAGGCTGGTACTGGCCATGTGTGGGTCTCTTCCCTGAGACAGGAGCCGGCCCCTTGCTGGAATCAATTTCCCTCTCTGACCAGCTAACCTCTGCCCAGCAGGCAGAGATCAGAGATCATACCAACAGCTGTTTTCCAACTGGCCTGGGCTCACTAACCGAGCTGTCCACTGGGTGGAGATGGGAGCCAGCCCTCCCATCAGGTGTTCCCCATTCAGAGTAACTGGGAACACAGCCCAGGCCCTGGAGGGAGAGCTCAGAGACATGCTGGCTTTAGGGGTGATCCAGCCATTCACCAGCCCCGGGGCCTCTCCCGTAGTGCTGGTCTCCAGGAAAGATGGGTCGATCCGATTCTATGTGGCCTATTGGACGCTCAGTGCCATCACTACATCTGGTGCCTGCCCCATGCCTAGGCCTGATGAGATACTAGGCAAGTTGGGGAGGACTTGGTACCCCACGACCAGAGATCTCACCAAAGGCTACTGGCAGATGCCTTTGGATCCAGATGGCAGGCTGAAACCTGCTTTTGTCACCCCTTTGGGGCTGTACAAATCCCTGGTCCTACCTTTTGGCCTCAAGTTGACGCCGGTCACCTGCCAGCACCAGGTGGATCAGTTACTGAGGGGGATGGAGAATTTTACCCTAACGTACATTGATGATATTTATGTCTTTAGCCAGACCTGAGAGGACCATGTGTCCAAGGTAAAGAGGGGGCTGAGTCCCCTCCAGGATGCAGGGCTGACTGTAAAAGCTGCCAAGTGCAAGGTGGGGATGGCAGAGGTGTCGTACCTGGGCCACAAGCTGGGGAGCGGCTGCCTAAAGCCAGAGTTGGCCAAGGTGGAGGCGATCAGAGACTGGCCTGCTCCCCAGACTAAGAAACAGGCCCAGGCCTTTATTGGAATGGTGGGGCACTACCAGAGGTTTGTGCCCCACTTTAGCTCTGAGTCAGCTCCCATCACTGAGTTATGCAAAAGGGTGAGCCAGACAAACTGATCTGGATTGGGCAGTGCCAGAGGGCTCTCTGCATGCTGAAGGAGGATCTGCTCAAGGGCCCCGTGCTGGGAAACCCAAACTTTGACAAGACCTTTGGTGTTCACCAATGCCCCACACACAGGGCTGGGGGTGGTGCCGATGCACACTGATGCAAAGGGGGAGAAACACCCCATCATGTTCCTGAGCAGGAAGCTGCTGCCCCGGGAGCAGAGCTATGCAGTCATAGAGAAGGAATGCCTGGCCCTGGGGTGGGTTCTTGAAAGGCAGCAGCCAGATCTATTTGGGCAGTGCTTCACTGTGTATCCGGACCACTTGCTCTGCCGTGGCTGCACCAGATGCAAGGGGCCAAAGTCAAGCTCCTGAGGTGGAGTCTGTCCCTCCTGGAGTATGAGATGGAGGTCCATGTTAAGGGGAGTGCAAATGTTATAGCTGATGCTTTGTCCTGGAGAGGGAGACCTGAACTTCCCCAGGCCACTGGCTAAAGTGACTCTGCTCAGTTCAGTCTCAAAGGGGGAGAGATGTGACGAAGTGGGGATTTTCCCTTGTTATGTTGTATGTGAGTCTTAAGCCTTGGCTACACTTGTGAGTTACAGCGCTGTAAAGGCTCCCCCAGCGCTGTAACTCACTCCCCGTCCACACTGGTAAGGCATTTGCAGTGCTGTATCTCCGTGGTTGCAGCACTGCATGTACTCCACCTCTCTGAGAGGAATAGCAAGTATTGCGCTGCCGCTGCAGCGCTGCAGCACCAGTGTGGCCGCCCAATGCACTGTGAATGGCCTCCAGAATTATTTGGCAGTATCCCACAATGCCTGTTCTAGCCACTCTGGCATCAGTTCAAACTCTACTGCCCTGGCCTCAGGTAACCAACCATGTGACCGAAAGAATAGTAAATTGTGTAGAAAGAATAGTAAATATGGCAGGCGACCAGCTTCGCTAAACAGCGAAATCCTTGCTGATCTTAAACGCAAAAAAGCAGCTTACAAGAAGTGGAAGATTGGACAAATGACCAGGGAGGAGTATAAAAATATTGCTCAGGCGTGCAGGAGTGAAATCAGGAAGGCCAAATCACACTTGGAGTTGCAGTTAGCAAGAGATGTTAAGAGTAACAAGAAGGGTTTCTTCAGGTATGTTAGCAACAAGAAGAAAATCAAGGAAAGTGTGGGCCCCTTACTGAATGAGGGAGGCAACCTAGTGACCGAGGATGTGGAAAAAGCTAATGTACTCAATGATTTTTTTGCCTCTGTCTTCACGAACAAGGTCAGCTCCCAGACTGCTGCACTGGGCAGTACAGCATGGGGAGAAGGTGACCAATCCTCTGTGGAGAAAGAAGTGGTTCGGGACTATTTAGAAAAACTGGACGTGCACAAGTCCATGGGGCCGGATGCGCTGCATCCGAGGGTGCTAAAGGAGTTGGCGGGTGAGATTGCAGAGCCATTAGCCATTATTTTTGAAAACTCATGGCGATCGGGGGAGGTCCCAGATGACTGGAAAAAGGCTAATGTAGTGCCCATCTTTAAAAAAGGGAAGAAGGAGGATCCGGGGAACTACAGGCCAGTCAGCCTCACCTCAGTCCCTGGAAAAATCATGGAGCAGGTCCTCAAGGAATCAATTATGAAACATTTAGAGGAGAGGAAAGTGATCAGGAACAGTCAGCATGGATTCACGAAGGGGAAGTCGTGCCTGACTAACCTAATTGCCTTCTATGATGAGATAACTGGCTCTGTGGATGAGGGGAAAGCAGTGGATGTGTTATTCCTTGACTTTAGCAAAGCTTTTGATACGGTCTCCCACAGTATTCTTGCCGCCAAGTTAAAGAAGTATGGGCTGGATGAATGGACTGTAAGGTGGATAGAAAGCTGGCTAGATCATCGGGCTCAACGGGTAGTGATCAATGGCTCCATGTCTAGTTGGCAGCCGGTTTCAAGCGGAGTGCCCCAAGGGTCGGTCCTGGGGCCGGTTTTGTTTAATATCTTTATTAATGATCTGGAGGATGGTGTGGACTGCACTCTCAGCAAGTTTGCAGATGACACTAAACTAGGAGGCGTGGTAGATACACTAGAGGGTAGGGATCGGATACAGAGGGACCTAGACAAATTAGAAGATTGGGCCGAAAAAAACCTGATGAGGTTCAACAAGGACAAGTGCAGAGTCCTGCACTTAGGACGGAAGAATCCCATGCACTGCTACAGACTAGGGACCGAATGGCTAGGTAGCAGTTCTGCAGAAAAGGACCTAGGGGTCACAGTGGACGAGAGGCTGGATATGAGTCAACAGTGTGCTCTTGTTGCCAAGAAGGCTAACGGCATTTTGGGCTGTATAAGTAGGGGCATTGCCAGCAGATCGAGGGACGTGATCGTTCCCCTTTATTCGACATTGGTGAGGCCTCATCTGGAATACTGTGTCCAGTTTTGGGCCCCACACTACAAGAAGGATGTGGAAAAATTGGAAAGAGTCCAGCGGAGGGCAACAAAAATGATTAGGGGTCTGGAGCACATGACTTATGAGGAGAGGCTGAGGGAACTGGGATTGTTTCGTCTCCAGAAGAGAAGAATGAGGGGGGATTTGATAGCAGCCTTCAACTACCTGAAGGGGGGTTCCAAAGAGGATGGAGCTCGGCTGTTCTCAGTGGTGGCAGACGACAGAACAAGGAGCAATGGTCTCAAGTTGCAGTGGGGGAGGTCCAGGTTGGATATCAGGAAAAACTATTTCACTAGGAGGGTGGTGAAACACTGGAATTCGTTACCTAGGGAGGTGGTGGAGTCTCCTTCCTTGGAGGTTTTTAAGGCCCGGCTTGACAAAGCCCTGGCTGGGATGATTTAGCTGGGAATTGGTCCTGCTTTGAGCAGGGGGTTGGACTAGATGACCTCTTGAGGTCCCTTCCAACTCTGATATTCTATGATTCTATGACCCTTTACATTCCCCGGGAATTTTAAAAATCCCCTTCCTGTTTGCTCAGCCCGGCATGGTGTGGAGTGCTATCAGCGAATCTTTCCAGGTGACCATGCCTCCATGCACCAAGCGAGCCCCAGCATGGAGCAATGGCGAGTTGCTGGACCTCATCAGTGTTCGGGGGGAGGAAGCTGTACAGTCCCAGCTGCGCTCCAGCCGTAGGAATTACGATACCTCCGGGAAGGTATCAAAGGACATGATGGAAAGGAGCCATGACTGGGACGCCCTGCAGTGCAGGATTAAAGTGAAGGAGCTGCGGAGTACCTACCGCAAAGCCCACGACGCAAACGGCCGCTCGGGTGCTCCCCCCGCAACCTGTCGATTCTACAAAGAGCTGGATGCGATACTTGGGGTTAACCCCACCTCCACTCCGAGCACCACCATGGACACTTCAGAGACAGTGGGGGAGGGGGGAGGAGGAAGAGGAGGAAAACGGGAGTGATGGTGGTGGGCCGGATGGAGACACCCCAGAATCCCTGGAGCCATGCAGTCAGGAGCTCTTCTCGAGCAGGAGGAAGGTAGCCAGTCGCAGCAGCCAGTACTTGGTGGAGGACAAACAGAAGAGCAGGTTCCCGGTAAGCGGGTTTTTTTTTTTCGGGAAGGAATTTTTTTGTTGCGGGCTCTTTGGGAGAGGAGGGTTAGGCATGCATGCCTAGATGCGGAATAGTGCATTGATGTGGTTTATCACATTGCAGTAATCGGCCTTGGTAATCTCCTCGAATGTCTCATCCAGAATGTGTGCAATGCGCTTGCGCAGGTTTATCGGGAGAGCCACCGTGGTCCTTGTCCCAGCCAGGCTAATGTATCCGCGCCACTGTGCCGCGAGGGGCAGGGGGACCATTGCTGCACACAGGCAAGCTGCATATGGGCCAGGGCGGAAGCCGCATTGCAGTAGAAGACCCTCCCTTGCTTCCCAGGTCACCCTCAGCAGCGAGATATCGTCCAGGACAAACTCCTGTGAAAAATGTTGGGACAGTGTTCAGTGTAGGTGCCCCCTGAAGCTGTTGGCTCTCCCCAAGGCACAGAAACCCAGAGGACAGTGCAGCCCTGAAACAATCAGTCCCCCTTACTCACCATTTTGAGGCTCCCGTGGGATATGTGTGCTCTGTTTTGGACGGGAAAATTATGCTATTGTGTAGACCCTGTGTGTTTTCTACTCCTTAAGTGCGGGGGGAATCATTACTCTGTCTGGTATAAACAATGCTGCCTCTGTTAAATGTTGCATTTTGCCTATACAGCTGCATCAACCTTGAGACCTCAGCCGTCCCTCTTATCGCCTGCTCAGAGACTGCAAAGACTCAGGAAGAGACCGCGAAAAGGCAAAGAAGACATGCTGCAAGAAGTGATGCGGCAATCTATTAAAGAGAATGAGAAAGCACAGGACTGGAGGGAGAGAGAAAGCAGGATCCGCCAAGAAAACATAGCGCACCGGCGGCAAAGCACCGCGCACCGGCAGCAAAGCACTGATAAGCTCATAAGCATCCTGGAGTCCCAAGGAGATGCTATCCAGGAGCTGGTAGCCATGCAGAAAGAGGAGCAGTACTGCAAACACAAACGCCATCCCCCCCCTGCAGCCCTTGTACCAAAACTCTTTCCGTTGTGCCCCACTGTCACCTCCAACCCACTTTCCCCAACTTCCGTGTTCTTCACGCCACCCGCTGCCTCCAACACCAGTATCTTCACTACTCAGCCCTGAAAACCACGACCCTTACCCTCTGCACTCAACCCCCATCACCATGCAGTATAGCTATCCTGAAGTGCAGCACTCACTGCACAGCACACCAGACAGGACATAAGCGAATCTGTGATTGTACTGTTCCCCACTCCACCCCCTTTTTTTTTTTTTTCAATAAATGGATTCTTTGGCTTTGAAAACATTCTTTATTATTGCATAAAGTAAAAGATTCCTTAGCCCAGGAAATAAACAGGCACTGCAAGTCTGCTTGTCTGCTAAGCAGACACTGATTCCTAAAGATTGGAACTACTGCACTTCACTCCCGTGCAGGGCACCAGATATCACTGCTGGTTTTCAGCCTCAAATTGCTCCCTCAAGGCATCCCTAATCCTTGCAGCCCCGCGCTGGGCCCCTGTAATAGCCCTGCTCTGTGGCTATGCAAATTCGGCCTCCAGGTGTTCAACCTTGGAGGTCCATGCCTAAGTGAAGCTGTCACTCTTCCCTTCACAAATATTATGGAGGGCACAGCACGCGGATATAACCGCGGGGATGCTGTTTTCGGCCAAGTCCAGCTTCCCATACAGAGATCGCCAGCGGCCCTTTAAATGGCCAAAGGCACACTCCACAGTCATTCGGCACCGGCTCAGCCTGTAGTTGAACCGTTCCTTGCTGCTGTCAAGGCTCCCTGTGTAGGGTTTCATGAGCCACGGCATTAATGGGTAAGCGGGATCTCCAAGGATCACAATGGGCATTTCAACTTCCCCTACCGTGATCTTCCGCTCTGGGAAAAAAGTCCCGGCCTGCATCTTCCTGAACAGCCAAGTGTTCCGAAAGATGCGTGTGTCATGCACCTTTCCGGGCCAGCCTGTGTTAATGTCAATGAAATGCCCATGGTGATCCACAAGTGCCTGGAGAACAATAGAGAAATACCCCTTCCGATTAACGTACTCGGATCCTAGGTGGGGTGGTGCCAGAATAGGAATGTGCGTCCCATCTATCGCCCCTCCAAAGTTAGGGAACCCCATTTGTGCAAAGCCATCCACTATTTCCTGCACGTTACCCAGAGTCACGGTTCTTTTGAGTAGGATGCAATTAATGGCCTTGCAAACTTGCATCAACAGGATTCCAACAGTCAACTTTCCCACTCCAAACTGGTTTGCGACCGACCCCTAGCTGTCTGGAGTTGCCAGCTTCCAGATTGCAATAGCCACCCGCTTCTCCACTGGCAGGGCAGCTCTCAATCTCGTGTCCTTGCGCCGCAGGGTGGGGGCAAGCTCCTCACACAGTCCCACTCAAGTGGCTTTTCTCATCCGAAAGTTCTGCAGCCACTGCTCGTCATCCCAGACATCCATGACAATGTGATCACACCACTCGGTGCTTGTTTCCCGAGCCCAAAAGCGGCGTTCCACGGTGCTGAGCATGTCCGTGAATGCCACAAGCAATTTCGTGTCGTACGCGTTACACAGCTCAATAGCATCGCCGGACTCCTCACCCTCATTCTCACTGTCACTTTGGATCTTAAGGAATAGTTCGACAGCCAAACGTGACGTGCTGGCGAGACTCGTCAGCATATGCCTCAGCAGTTCGGACTCTATTTCCCGCAGACAGATCGCGCTGCACAGAAACCGTTGAAAGATGGCGCCAAAGGTGGATGGAAACAAAGGGATTTCTGGGATGCGAAGCGATGCATCACGGGGCACTGGGACAGGACCCAGAATCCCCCGTACCCACGCCCCCTTCCCACAACCCACGGCGCCAGAATGGGAAAAGGTGCTCTGTGGGATAGCTGCCCATAATGTACCGCTCCCAATAGCGCTGCAATTGCCGCAAATGTGGCCATGACAGTGCGCTGGACAGCTGTCAGTGTGGACAGACTGCAGCGTTTTCCCTACTCAGCTGCACAAAGTCAGGTTTAACTCACAGCACTGTACATCTGCAAGTGTAACCAAGGCCTTACTGTTGAGCCTATGTCCGTTTTACTGTTTTGCATGAATACTGTGTGTACCTCAGTTTCCCTGTGTGCTGCACCAATACCTCAGTGGTGGGAATAAGTGTGTGTGACTTTGGCTGAGATTTCTATGGCAGGTGAAGCTGCTCCAGCTGCCTGCACATATGCTATGACCTGTGCTTTTCATAACCTGAGACCCAGGAGGGAGATGCAACCAGGTGATGACCAGGTGACTCTTGGCCCTGAGAGACAAAGACAAGGAGGAGCAACGGGGGTATCTGAGGTTGGGACACTGGAAGCTGTCAGTCTGTTTGGGGGGACTGGAAGAGGGGGTGTCCAGGGCTTCTGGCCCAGGACTCCCCAAGATGGACTTGGCTGAAAGTCACTGATTTCTGTGCTAACAAGTTCTGTCCTACGATGTGTTCCTGTCAACTAATAAACCTTCTGTTTTACTGGCTGGCTGAGAATCACATCTGACTGCAGAGCTGGGGTGAAGGGCCCTCTAGTTTTCCCAGGAACCCCGCCCGGGTGGACTCACTGCGGGAAGCACACGGTGTGGAAGGGGATGCTGAATGCTCCGAGGTCAGAACCAGGAAGGTCGAAGCTGTGTAAACTTCTGGAGACAGAAGCTCAGAGAGGGGAGGCATGCTCCCCCAGAGTCCTGACTGGCTTCGTATGGAGTAGTTCCAGAGCATCGCCTGGTGACTCCGTGACAGGGAGTGAGGGGCACCAGCAGATCTGGGAGGAGCCCAGGGCTCGGCTAGCTGGGACAGTTGGTCAGTTTGACCGTGTGCTTGATTGCTTGCTTGTTTGTTTGAAAAGTGTGAATTGGGAGTGCTTTGTTCCAGCTGGGCCTTGAGTGGGCCTGACTGGTATATAAGGGCAGTCAGCAGCGAACCAGCTGAGCGGCGAACAGCAGAGGCTAACAGCGGGAGTTTGCCTGGGAGCTGTCCGAGAGGAGGTACGCTAAGTGCTGCATTAGGGGGGCTGTGTTGGTGAGTATCTGAGTGTCTGCTGCTGGGACAGTTGGTCAGTTTGACCGTGTGCTTGATTGCTTGCTTGTTTGTTTGAAAAGTGTGAATTGGGAGTGCTTTGTTCCAGCTGGGCCTTGAGTGGCGAACAGCAGAGGCTAACAGCGGGAGTTTGCCTGGGAGTTCGCCTAGGGAGAGCGCACTGAGGCTTTCATCTGCAGGTTTCTCCGAGTAGTTCCTGCAACAGTTGAGGAAGCTCCTAAGAGGACGGTGATATGGAAGGTGAGCGATCAGCTGTTGTAACCTGCACAGGTTGTGCCATGTTTGTCTTTCTTCCGCAGGACAGAAGCGACTTTGTCTGCACAAAGTGCAAGCTGGTCTCCATATTGGAGGAGAAGGTTCGAGGGCTGGAGAAACAAGTATCAACTCTGCGTTGCATAAGGGAAAATGAAGATTTCCTGGACAGACGTCAGGAGATGCTTCTACGGCCACAATGTTCTGAAGATTCAGAGCAGGCGCAGCAGGGACAGAAGGATTGTGAGGAGGTTTGGCAGCATGTGACCTCCAGAAGAAGAAAGAGGAGCGTCCATGCACCAGCAATGGAGATACAGGTGAGGAATCGTTTCCATGTTCTCTCTACAGGTGCTAATGCGGAGAGTATACTAGATGGCCCATCTGAGGGAAGGGAGCAGAAGGAGACTCCACCGATTGGAAGGCAAAAGATGCACTGTCCTAGGGATGGGGGTTCCACGACCACCACTCCCAAGAGGAGGAGGAGGGTGGTGGTGGTCGGGGACTCCCTCCTCAGGGGGACTGAGTCATCTATCTGCCGCCCTGACCGGGAAAACCGAGAGGTCTGCTGCTTGCCAGGAGCTAGGATACACGATGTGACGGAGAGACTGCCGAGACTCATCAAGCCCTCGGATCACTACCCCTTCCTGCTTCTCCACGTGGGCACCAATGATACTGCCAAGAATGACCTTGAGCGGATCACTGCAGACTACGTGGCTCTGGGAAGAAGGATAAAGGAGTTTGAGGCGCAAGTGGTGTTCTCGTCCATCCTCCCTGTGCAAGGAAAAGGCCGGGGTAGAGACCGTCGAATCGTGGAAGTCAACGAATGGCTACGCAGGTGGTGTCGGAGAGAAGGCTTTGGATTCTTCGACCATGGGATGGTGTTCCAAGAAGAAGGAGTGCTAGGCAGAGACGGGCTCCACCTAACGAAGAGAGGGAAGAGCATCTTCGCCAGCAGGCTGGCTAACCTAGTGAGGAGGGCTTTAAACTAGGTTCACCGGGGGAAGGAGACCAAAGCCCTGAGGTAAGTGGGGAAATGGGATCCTGGGAGGAAGCACAAGCAGGAGAGCGCAACAGGGGAGGACTCCTGTCTCATGCTGAGAAAGAGGGACGATCGTTGAGTTATCTTAAGTGCCTATACACAAATGCAAGAAGCCTGGGAAACAAGCAGGGAGAACTGGAAGTCCTGGCACAGTCAGGGAACTATGATGTGATTGGAATAACAGAGACTTGGTGGGATAACTCACATGACTGGAGTACTGTCATGGATGGATATAAACTGTTCAGGAAGGACAGGCAGGGCAGAAAAGGTGGGGGAGTTGCGTTGTATGTAAGAGAGGAGTATGACTGCTCAGAGCTCCGGTATGATACTGCAGAAAAACCTGAGAGTCTCTGGATAAAGTTGAGAAGTGTGAGCAACAAGGGTGATGTCGTGGTTGGAGTCTGCTATAGACCACCAGACCAGGGGGACGAGGTGGACGAGGCTTTCTTCTGGCAACTAGCAGAAGTTGCTAGATCACAGGCCCTGGTTCTCATGGGAGACTTTAATCACTCTGATATCTGCTGGGAGAGCAATACAGCGGTGCACAGGCAATCCAGGAAATTTTTGGAAAGTGTAGGGGACAATTTCCTGGTGCAAGTGCAGGAGGAACCAACTAGGGGCAAAGCTTTTCTTGACCTGCTGCTCACAAACAGGGAAGAACTAGTAGGGGAAGCAAAAGTGGATGGGAACCTGGGAGGCAGTGACCATGAGATGGTCGAGTTCAGGATCCTGACACAAGGAAGAAAGGAGAGCAGCAGAATACGGACCCTGGACTTCAGAAAAGCAGACTTTGACTCCCTCAGGGAACAGATGGGCAGGATCCCCTGGGAGAATAACATGAAGGGCAAAGGGGTCCAGGAGAGCTGGCTGTATTTTAAAGAATCCTTATTGAGGTTGCAGGAACAAACCATCCCGATGTGTAGAAAGAATAGTAAATATGGCAGGCGACCAGCTTGGCTAAACAGTGTAATCCTTGCTGATCTTAAACGCAAAAAAGAGGCTTATAAGGAGTGGAAGATTGGACAAATGACCAGGGAGGAGTATAAAAATATTGCTCAGGCGTGCAGGAGTGAAATCAGGAAGGCCAAATCACACTTGGAGTTGCAGTTAGCAAGAGATGTTAAGAGTAACAAGAAGGGTTTCTTCAGGTATGTTAGCAACAAGAAGAAAATCAAGGAAAGTGTGGGCCCCTTACTGAATGAGGGAGGCAACCTAGTGACCGAGGATGTGGAAAAAGCTAATGTACTCAATGATTTTTTTGCCTCTGTCTTCACGCACAAGGTCAGCTCCCAGATTGCTGCACTGGGCAGTACAGCATGGGGAGAAGGTGGCCAACCCTCTGTGGAGAAAGAAGTGGTGCGGGACTATTTAGAAAAACTGGACGTGCACAAGTCCATGGGGCCGGATGCGCTGCATCCGAGGGTGCTAAAGGAGTTGGCGGGTGAGATTGCAGAGCCATTAGCCATTATTTTTGAAAACTCATGGCGATCGGGGGAGGTCCCAGATGACTGGAAAAAGGCTAATGTAGTGCCCATCTTTAAAAAAGGGAAGAAGGAGGATCCGGGGAACTACAGGCCAGTCAGCCTCACCTCAGTCCCTGGAAAAATCATGGAGCAGGTCCTCAAGGAATCAATTATGAAACATTTAGAGGAGAGGAAAGTGATCAGGAACAGTCAGCATGGATTCACGAAGGGGAAGTCGTGCCTGACTAACCTAATTGCCTTCTATGATGAGATAACTGGCTCTGTGGATGAGGGGAAAGCAGTGGATGTGTTATTCCTTGACTTTAGCAAAGCTTTTGATACTGTCTCCCACAGTATTCTTGCCACCAAGTTAAAGAAGTATGGGCTGGATGAATGGACTGTAAGGTGGATAGAAAGCTGGCTAGATCGTCGGGCTCAACGGGTAGTGATCAATGGCTCCATGTCTAGTTGGCAGCCGGTTTCAAGTGGAGTGCCCCAAGGGTCGGTCCTGGGGCCGGTTTTGTTTAATATCTTTATTAATGATCTGGAGGATGGTGTGGACTGCACTCTCAGCAAGTTTGCAAATGACACTAAACTAGGAGGCGTGGTAGATACATTAGAGGGTAGGGATCGGATACAGAGGGACCTAGACAAATTAGAGGATTGGGCAGAAAAAAACCTGATGAGGTTCAACAAGGACAAGTGCAGAGTCCTGCACTTAGGACGGAAGAATCCCATGCACTGCTACAGACTAGGGACCGAATGGCTAGGTAGCAGTTCTGCTGAAAAGGACCTAGGGGTCACAGTGGACGAGAAGCTGGATATGAGTCAACAGTGTGCTCTTGTTGCCAAGAAGGCTAACGGCATTTTGGGCTGTATAAGTAGGGGCATTGCCAGCAGATCGAGGAACGTGATCGTTCCCCTTTATTCGACATTGGTGAGGCCTCATCTGGAATACTGTGTCCAGTTTTGGTCCCCACACTACAAGAAGGATGTGGAAAAATTGGAAAGAGTCCAGCGGAGGGCAACAAAAATGATTGGGGTCTGGAGCACATGACTTATGAGGAGAGGCTGAGAGAACTGGGATTGTTTAGTCTCCAGAAGAGAAGAATGAGGGGGGATTTGATAGCAGCCTTCAACTACCTGAAGGGGGGTTCCAAAGAGGATGGAGCTCGGCTGTTCTCAGTGGTGGCAGATGACAGAACAAGGAGCAATGGTCTCAAGTTGCAGTGGGGGAGGTCCAGGTTGGATATCAGGAAAAACTATTTCACTAGGAGGGTGGTGAAACACTGGAATGCGTTACCTAGGGAGGTGGTGGAGTCTCCTTCCTTGGAGGTTTTTAAGGCCCGGCTTGACAAAGCCCTGGCTGGGATGATTTAGCTGGGAATTGGTCCTGCTTTGAGCAGGGGGTTGGACTAGATGACCTCTTGAGGTCCCTTCCAACTCTGATATTCTATGATTCTATGATTCTATGATTCTAGCTGGAGGCTGTGGATCAGGAGTGAGAGGCACCGGCAGAGTTGAGGGGAGCCCAGGACAAGGCTAGCAGGGAGCTATGGGAAGGGAGTGAGGGGCACCGGCAGAGTTGGGGGAAGCCCACGACTGTGCTAGCAGGGGCTGCGGGGCAGTAGTGAGGGGCACCAGCAAAGCTGGTGAGGTGCCCAGGGCTGGGCTAGCCAGGGGCTGTGGGGCAAAAGTGAGGGGCACCAGCAGATCTGGGGGGAGCCCAGGGCTGGGAGTGAGGGGCGTTGCACAGGGCCGGCTTTAGGGTGATTCAGCTGATTCCCCGGAATCGGGCCCCATGCCCCTAAGAGGGCCCTGCAACGTCCCGAAGGAGCTGCCACCGAAGTCTCGCTGCTGTCTTCTGCAGCAGCTCAATTGCTGCCACGGAGGAAGGTCCCTCCGCTGAAGTGCTGCCGAAGGCACCGGCAGCCGATAGAGCTGCCGCCGAAGGCAGTGGCAGGACTTTGGCGCAGGGCCGGCTCTAGCTTTTTTGCTGCCCCAGGCAGCAAAAAAAAGCGCCGCCCCCCCGAAGCCCCCTAACCGAGCGCTGCGCCGTGGGAACCCCCCGCCGAGCGCCGCAGCCTGCCCCCCGCCGTGCCGAGCGCCGCCGGACCCCCCCCAGCGCCGAGCCCCGCGCTGCCCCCCCGCCGAGCGCCACTGGAACCCCCCCCAGAGCGCCGCCCCCCCGTGGAGCGCTGCACGCAGGAGCCCGCCCCCCCGCCGTGCTGAGCGCCGCCGAACCCCCCCCCAGCGCCGAGCCCCGCGCTGCCCCCTCCGCCGGAGCCCGCCCCCCGCCAAGCGCCGCCGGAACCCCCCCCAGAGCACCGCACACCGGAGCCCGCCTCCCCGCCGTGCCGAGTGCCGCCGGACCCCCAGCGCCGAGCCCCGCGTTGCCCCCCCCCCCGAGCGCCGCCGGAACCCCCCCCCCAGAGCACCGCCGGAGCCCGCCGAGCGCTGCGCCGCGCCGCCGGAGCGCCCACCCCTGCAGAATGCCGCGCCGCGCTCCCCCTGCCGCCCCTTACCAGGTGCCCCCCCAAGCATGTGCTTGGGTGCCTGCTGCCTGGAGCCGGCCCTGCTTTGGCGGCAGCTCCTTCGAATCAGGCCCTGCGGTGCCTAAAGCCGGCCCTGGCGTTGCAGATGTAAGAGGACTGTTAGCCCCTTATTAAAGCTGAGTGAGGTGTTTTGGTTGCTAGCTCCCAGTACCAAAAGGAAGGGGAAGGGTCGATGGGAAATCAGGACCCTGAGACTGACAGTCCCCAGGGGCAATGGGGAGAAGCCAATGCTCCAGGTCAGCTTGATTGACAGGGCGGGCAGGCTAATGAGGGAGTCAGGAGTGCAGAGTGGTCCCATCCTCCAGTGAACTGGGGATGCCTGGAACAGAGTGGGGCTGAACTAAGGAGAGAGCCGGGGACCAGGCTGAGCTGGGAGCAGAGCCATGCCAGCCGAAGCCAGAGGGGCCAGAGGAGCAGCCCAGGGGACTGGAGGCAGAGCAGCAGCAGTGCTGGGGCTGAAGCTGGGGCAGTTCGGAGCCATGTGCAGGAAGCAGCTGGGGAGAGCGAAGCGGGGGGGATCCTGGGCAGAAGACCCAGTGCAGGGAAGAGTTGGGAGGGGGATCATAACCCTGATGGGGGGCTGACACTAGGAAGAAGGGCCCTGCAACCTAGAGCCTGAGGGTGTGTGGCCCCTGCCAGAGCAAGTGTCCAACCCACAGCATCCCTGCAGCACAGCCAGGGCCTGGGCAGGAGGCCTGGGCCGTATGAGGAACAGACTGTGAACTTCCCTTACCCTCCGGAGATGGCTGGTTATGGTGGTCCCATGCCACAGAGTGGGGTGATGGGTTTTCCTTTCACCTTTCCTGTTTTTTCCTTATTTTTTAATTGATTGCTGTTTAATAAATTGTATTTACTTTGAACTTTATGTAATGATTAGTGAGTCAGGGAAGCATCCAGTGCAGAGAGCACCCCGGAGTGGGGACACCCTAGCCCCTGCCCTAGGTGACCACAACAAGGTTGGGAGTTGAGCCCCCCCAGGAATCCTGAGCCCAGCCTTGTTGGGGTTATGAGGATTCTGCCACACATGAGAGTAGAAGGGGTGTTCTCGAGGTCAGGCAGGCCTCTGGGTAAAGGGAATGAGAGGGAGGATCCATTTCACTGGGGTGGTGTATAAGCCAGGAAAGTTCCCCACAATAGCAGGATCAATCCCCCGCTTACACACAGCTGGGGGGAGACCAGGACTGGGGTAGAAGGTGGCTGCCAGGGAGCGAGCTTCTCCCAGACATGAGTCCCAGCCTAACCCAGCCTCCTTCTGCCCCAGCTGCACCTCCCATCCCCCAGGAGACCAACTCTAGGGCGTTCCTTGAATTCACCCACAAAGGTGGGCTGCAGCTGAAGTCTGGCTTGGATCGGGACGCCACCTGGTGGCTGTGTCAGGAACCCAGTGGTTTTGGTCCACGTTGGCATGTGGCAACACCCAAGGACATATCAGGCACAAGGTCTGAGTGTCTGGAAACCCGCCTCCTACCCCTCCCCCACTTCCCAAGCACTTGCTGTGGCCCTGCCCCTCCCCAAGCCAGCAGCCAGGCCTCAGGCTCACCCTGCCCTGCACTCCCCTCCCCCCGTGGGCCCCCAACCTGGCCACGCACCTTCAGCACCTCCTGGGCAGCCAGGCCTCCAAGGAAGGCGGCCATGGGGCTCAGCTCCCCTGCGCTCACATGGGCAAACGTCCGCACTAGACCCTCATCCAGCAGCTCCTGGTGCGCGGTCAGGCCTCGTGCCAGCTCCAGCAGCCTCTGCGCATCCGCCTGCAGGGACAGGCATGGGTCAGGTGGGGGCGAGGCAGGACCCAGGCAGGGGCGGCGCACAGGCAGGGCACAGGTGCAAGTTGGGTCCAGGCAGGGATAGGGTGCAAGTGGGGGAAGGGTGCAGGTAGGGGGCACGAGGCCAGAAGGTGGCTGACTCCCAGGCAAGGGCCCTCCTCACCTGGGCTCTGGGCCGGGGCAGCCGTCCCATCTCAGCAGCGAAGGCGTGCAGTGCCCGGAAGGCCAGGTGCAAGCTGTGCCCTCGGTCGTCCATGGCTTTGATCTTTGGCTTGGCCAGGGAGGCTCTCAGGGGCTCCTGCAGGCAGAGATCAGAGTCTGGGGTGGTGTTGCCCATGCAGCTGGGTACAGGCTGGGACGCACCTCCCACAGAGCAAGGCAGCTGGGTACAGGCAGGGCTAGGCTACTCTGCCCCATGACAGGCTCTTGGCATGGTGCTTCCAGGCTTTGAGAGCCATGCCAGGGCCTGGACTCATGCCTAGCAGCAGGACATGGTGCCAGGCCCACACACCAATGCCCCAAAGAGCTGTTGGGCCGAGATCTGGCACAGAATGGTCCCCCCACCTCCGCCAGGGCCCCCGGATGCAGATAGGTGATGGGCCCATCTGGGGGCTGTTATAAATGGCTACCATTCGAGCTACTGATGGGGGGCGGGGGCTTGTCTGCTGCTTCTGCCAGATGTGTGTGTGTGACTGGGCAAGGCCAATATGGTGTCAGAGCGCAGGGTGAGCATCTGGCAGAGCCGACAGGTCTCGGTTTGTCTGTGTTCGTCTCTTGCCATTGCAGATTAGACCCTGGCCCATATAACCACTGTTCACTGCCCTGGAGTTATGTGGAGCGCCAGGAACAGGTTGGGGAAATCTAGGCAGAAAACTGGCCTTGGTCCTTACACAGCCCCTCCCCCCATCACTTCTACACAAACTGGTCAAGTTTTCAAATTTGTTCTTCCACCTTTGGGGCCCATGTGCGCCTGCTGGCCGCTGTGCCCACTTCCCACTGAGCCCATTGCCCACTGAGCCTGCTGTGCCCACTCCCCACTGCGCCCGTTGAGCCCACTCCCCACTGAGCCCACTGCCCAATGAGCCCACTCCCTTCTGTGCCCACTCCACCCACTGAGCCTGCTGTGCCCACTCCCTGCTGTGCTCGCTCCCCCCTACACCCGCTACCTGTGAATCTGCTGCCCAGTGTCTCCTCAGGCCTCACCCTCCCTGGAGTTCCACTGCAGAACAGCCCCCGCACCTCAGTTCCCCATGTTAACACCACAGCAATCCCGGTTTCTAGCCATGGGGAACAGGGCTGATTTCCAGAGGGCACTGCCCACTCACTGTCCCAGCGCCCAGCCTCAGGAATACCCCACGGTGCACACAGCCTGAGTGGGGCACCTAGACTCTCTGTGCCAAGAATGGGGGGGATCAGAGCGGGATCCCCAAAAGCCAGTATGCTGGGTGGGTCATGCTAAGCCCCACCCCTCACAGAGTTCAGCACCTAACTCCCCAGAGCAGGGAGACATTAGGTTCAGCCTGGTGATCCATGAACGGGGACTCCTCTGGAGTCAGGCAGCTCCATACACAGCGGCGGGTGAGACCCACCTTGTAGTCCTGGGGTTAGTGCACTGTTCAAACCCTTCTGACCGGGGGGGGGGGGGGAGGAGGGGGCTGGGATCTCCCCACCCTGGGTCTGTGGCTCTAGCCATTAGGCAAGCAGTTACAAGGTGGATGGTGCCCCATCTCCTCTCCTCCAGCCAGCCTCTGGTGGGGCCTGATCTAGCGCACAGCCTCTGAGCACACTGACCAGATCGGGCCCACATGCCCCATGAGCATTGCCCCCATCTGCCTGGTTTGCAAATTGTTCTGGTGCGTTGGTGGGACGCTGACACCCAGATGCTGGAGCATGGCAGCAGTGCGCCCGTGCCACGTGGAACCGGGGGCACCGCTGGAGCATTGACCTGACAATGTGGTGCCGACTGAGCTCAGGTGCCTGCAGCGTTTGGTGGGAGTTTGGGGAACTGCAGCGGAGCCTAAAATTGGGACATCAGCACCGAGCCCTTTGCGAATCAAGCCCTAAGTCTCCATAAAGAGGAACAAAGAGGACGAGAGAATTACAGACCAGTCAGCCTCTCTTTGCTCCTTGGAACAAATGAACAAACCAGCCGGTTGTGAGCACCCTCAGGATGATCGGGGCTAAGGCATCACCAGCAGGCATTGGTCAAGAACAAATCATGGCAAACCAGCCTTCCTGCTTCGTCGGGGTTGCTGGTCCGGTGGACAGGAGAGGAGCAGTAGAACTGATGTACAGTAACTCCAAACAAAGTATCAGAGGCAGGGCCGGCTCTGGCTTTTTGGCTGCCCCAAGCAAAAAAACCAAACCAAACCAAACCAAAAACCCAGTGATCTGTGCGCCGGAGCGCAGGTGCAGGGGGACCGGCTAGCGGGGGGAAGGGGGAGGGAGCGGGCAGGAGAGAGAGAGAAGGGGGGCGGCCAGGGCTACAGCGGGGCACTGCCACGCAGCCCCTTCCGCCGCGCCGCCTGCTGGGAGGGCTCCACTCCGGTCGGCGGGGAGGGAAGGACGAGGACTGCCCTGCCAGGCTTGCTGCAGGGTGCTCCCGTCCTCCGCACCGCTGCCCCCTACAGGGCAGCCAGAGCAGAACAAACAAACAAAAAAAGCGGCCGTGATGCCCTAGGATTGGGCGGAATGCCGCCTCGTTCAATCTGCCGTCCCAAGCACCAGCTTGCTCGGCTGGTGCCTGGAGCCGGCCCTGATCAGAGGGGTAGCCGTGTTAGTCTGGATCTGTAAAAAGCAACAGAGGGTCCTGTGGCACCTTTAAGACTAACAGATGTATTGGAGCATAAGCTTTCGTGGGTGAATGCCCACTTTGTCAGACGCATTGCCATTACATGCATCTGACAAAGTGGGCATTCACCCATGAAAGCTTATGCTTCAATACATCTGTTAGTCTTAAAGGTGCCACAGGACCCTCTGTTGCTCCTCACTTAAAGTCGTCCCGGTTAACGTTGTTTCGTTGTTACGTTGCCGATCAATTAGGGAACATGCTCATTTAAAGTTGTGCAATGCTCCCTTCTAACGTTGTTTGGCAGCCGCCTGCTTTGTCCACTGCTTGCAGGAAGAGCAGCCCGTTGCAGCTACCTGGTGGGGGCTTGTAACCAGGGTGGACCGGCAGCCCCCCCATCAGCTCTCCCTATCAGCTCCCCATTCCCTTAAGTTCCCTGTGCTGCAGCCACCCAGCAGGCTATCAATAGGAAGTTCAGCTCTCCCTCCCCCCACTGCCATGTCCTGCTCCTGCCCTCTGCCTTGGAGCTGCTCCCAGAGACTCCTGCTTGCTGTGCAAGGGGGAGGAAGGGGGAGCTAATGTCAGGGTGTCCCCCCTCCCCCCTGCTCCTTCACCCCGCTTACCCCTTCTCCATATAGAGCAGGAAGGGGACACAGACGAAGAGAGACAGAGAGAGCTTGGGGCAGCAGCTGCTGTCTCAACTTCCTGATCCACTTAAAAAGACAATGCACTTAAGAGTGGGTCAGCTTACTTAAAGGGGCAGTGTGCATTTCTCTCTCTCCCCCAAACACAAGGTGTGTGTCTGTCTCTGTCTGCTATGCTGTCTCCCCTCCCTCGTGTTCGTGCTGCCTTGATGAGAGGCTACTTTAACAACGTGTTAACCCTTGAAGGCTCAGCCAAGTGCTAGTTCATCATTTAGCAGCAAGGCATTCCCTGCGAAATATCCCTCCCTTTTCCACCCTCTAACTTCACCACCTCAACCAAGCTTCACAATCATCATAGCTGTGAACAGTATTAAATTGTTTGTTTAAAACATATAGTGTGTGTATATCTATATAATATATAGTTTTTTGTCAGGTGAAAAAAATTTCCCTGGAACCTAAGCCCTCCCCCCCCCCAACACCCCATTTACATTAATTTTTATGGGAAACTGGATTTGCTTAACATCGTTTCGCTTAAAGTCGCATTTTTCAGAAACATAACTACGTTATGCAAGGAGTTACTGTATCTTGACTTTAGTAAGACTTTCGACCCAGTCCCCCATGACATTCTCATAAGCAAACTAGGAGAAAGTGGTCTAGATCAGGGGTGGGCAAACTTTTTGGCCCGAGGGCCACATCTGGATGGGGAAATTGCATGCAGGGGCATGATTGTAGGGCTGGGGCACAGGGTTGGGGTGCAGGACGGAGTGCAGGTTGTGAGAGGCGGTGAGGTGTGCAGGAAAGTGCTCAGGGCAAGGGGTTGGGGCGCAGGAGAGATGTGGGGTGTATGAGGGGTCTCAGGGCAGGGGTTTGGGGTGCAGGAGGGATGCGGCAGGGGGCTCAGGGCAGGGGGTTGGGGTGCAGGGTGGGTTTGGGGTGTGGACTCCAGCCCGGCTCTGCTTATCTTGAGCGGCTCCGGGGTGGCAGCAGCATTCAGTGGGGCTAAGGCAGGCTCCCTGCCTGCCCTGGCCCCGTGCCACTCCCGGAAGCGGCCGCCACCACGTCCCTGTGGCCCCTGGGGGAGGAGGAGTAGAGGGCTCCACATGCTGCCCTCGACTGCAGGTACCTCCTCCGAAGCTCCCATTAGCCGTGGTTTCCCGTTCCCGGCCAATGGGAACTGCGAAGGGCAGTACCCACAGGTGACGGCAGCGCACAGAGCCCTCTGCCCCCCGCTCCCCCAGGGGCTGCAGGGACGTGGTGCCAGCCGCTTCTGGGAGTGGCACAGGGCCAGGCAGGCAGGGAGCCTGCCTTACCCCTGCAGCACCATGGGAGTGCCAATCCTGTGGGCCAGATACGGCCCGTAGTTTGCCACCCTTAGTCTAGATGAAACTACTATAAGGTGGGGGTACAATTGGCTGAAAAGCCATTCTCAAAGAGTAGTTATAGTGGGAGGGTACATCTAATGGGGTCCTGCAATGGTCAGTCCTGCGGCTGGTACTATTCAATGTTTTCATTAATAATGCATAATGGAGTTATTACATTATTAATATGAACTTGGGACTGTATAGATCATTGTTGCCACCACTATTATATATTTGCAGCAAATATTGTACAAAAGTTGTCGTATAAAGTGACTATGGAAAGGTTATAATTTGCTGGGTATGATTATGCTATCTGAATGCTTGTATCATTTTTGTAGTTGAAGTTATGAATATTGGCTAGGTACTTGTATATCAATGTGTTTTGATTCTAAGTAGTCCCACTGAATCGTTTGGTCAGCTTCTTGAGAAATGACTATTCTCAGTAAGTGCCCAATCAAGAAACACTTAACTGACACTGGACTTTGGGAGATGCCAATCCACATCTGAGCTTTCCTGGGAACGTTCAAACTAACATGTAAACAATGGCATCGGCCTGCAAATTAAGTCATGCCTAGACATGTGACTTGCCCATGTGACTCCAGACTCCATCTTGCTACTGTGATTTTCCACACTAAGAACAAAAGGTGTCCTTCAACAGGCAAGAGACTATAAAAGGCTGCTGCATCACCTCCATCTTGTCTTCAATCCTGCTTCTTACTTCTGGAGGTACTTTGCTACAAACTGAAGCTCTGAACAAAGGACTGAATGACCCATCCCAGCTGTGGATGTACTCCAGAGACTTGATTTGAACCTGCAGTTTATTCCATCACTGCTACAAGCCTGAACCAAGAACTTTGCCATTACTGTATGTAATTGATTCCATTTAGCCAATTCTAGCTCTAATCGATATCTTTTTCCTTTTATGAAATAAACTTTTAGATTTTAGATTCTAAAGGATTGGCAACAGCGTGATTCATGGGTAAGATCTGATTTGTATATGGACCTGGACAGGGCAGGCTTTAGGCCAATTCCCCCGATTCCGGCTCCGCGCCAAAGAGGGCCCCGCGCCTGCGCCGAAGAGGGCCCCGCGCTCTAAAGAAGAGTGGCTAACTTAGGCACCTTTTTAATTTTTACTCACCCGGCGGCGCTCCGGGTTTTCAGTGGCACTTCGGCAGCAGGTGCTTCAATCGCTCCGTGTCTTTGGCGGCATCCTTGAGTGCTGCCGAAGACCCAAAGTGCCGCCGGGTGAGTCATCCCTGCCGGGGCCCCGTCAAAACTATTCGAATCGGGCCCCGCACTTCCTAAAGCTGGCCCTGGACCTGGGTCTGGAGCTTGGTCTTGTGGGATCGGGAGAACCTTTTTCCTTGTACTGGGATACTGATTTTCATAACCATTCATCCACATAATGAGCGGCACTGGTGGTGATACTGGGAAACTGGAGTGTCTAAGGAAATTGCTTGTATGACTTATGGTTAGCCAGTGGGGTAAAACCAAAGTCTTCACTGTTTGACTGCTTTGGTTTGTCTTGGTGTGCAAAGGAACCCCAGCCTTGAGCTGTAACTGCCCTGCTCTAAGCAATTTGTCCTGAATTGGTACTTTCGAAAGTATCCCACCTAGGGCAGAAGACTGAGAGGGAACATGATAACAGTTTTCAAGTACATAAAAGGTTGTTACAAAGAGGAGGGAGAAAAACTGTTCTCCTTAACCTCTGAGGGTAGGACAAGAAGCAATGGGCTTAAATTGCAGCAAGGGAGGTTTAGGCTGGACAATAGGAAAAACTTCCCGTCAGGGTGGTTAAGCATTGGAATAAATTGCCCAAAGAGGTTGTGGAGTCTCCATCACTGGAGACTTTTAAGAGTAGGTTGGACACACACCTCTCAGGGACGGTCCATGTAATATATAGCAGGCGGCAGGACTAGATGACCTCATGAGGTCCCTTCCAGACCTGCATTTCCAGGAGTCTGAGTGTTTGTGTGCACCCCACACAAGGCCTGGAGGGATGAAGCAGGTAAGGGGCCAATCAGCTGCTCAGGCTGCCCACGGAGAAGGAGCCAGGATTTCATTACTCTGCTGGGCAAGAGTAGGAAGCTAGCACCCGTGGGGGCTGCAGTCCCTCTCTGGGAGGGGTGTTGGGGCTAGAGCAAGCAGCCTACTCCTGGGAGAAGGGTTTGGAGCTGGTACAGCCAGGGGTAAAGGGGGGCAGATGCTGTAGGAAGGAATCCAGGGAAGGAGCAAGGGCTGCAGGGAGCAGCCAGAGTTGCCAGGTATGGGGCCCCAGACTGGACCCTCGAGTAGCAGGCGGGTTCCTCTGCCAGCCCCTGCAGATATGGTGCCAGAAGACTGCCTGAGGCTGTTTGTGTGGAAGGGCTTTGGCAACCCCAGAAGGAATCCTGTAGGGAGTCAGCCGGAGGCAAAAGGGGCTTCAGGGCGAGCCAGGATAGGGGAAGACACTGCCAGAGGAGGGTGCAATGCCTGGCAGAGCTAATCCCCAAGCGCCCCTTGCAGAGGGGAAGCAGGTGGCTGTAGGAGGGAGCCCAAGGAACCAGCTGGGCTAGACAGGGGCTGCTGGGGAAGGCCGCAGTCCCGACTGGGCAGGGGGAGGAGGGCTGGGAGGCTACAGGACCAGGTAGCCCACAGTCCCTCCCTGGGGGGGGGGGGGGGGAAGTGTTGTGGGGCTGGCAAACCCCAGAGAGGGACAGGGCCAGGAGAGAGCTCAAAGGGAACAGGCCTTGGCAGCTGAGCAGAGGGGCCCTGAGTCAGAACCTGGAGCAGAGAGTAGGCCCGGGGCCCTGCCAGCCACTGAGGAGTGGCACTGGGGCAGTGAAAAGGAGTCTGCCAGGGAGGGAGACTGGTGCCTGGAAGGGAAAGGGCTGGTAGTGGCCTGGCCGGAGGCTGAGTCACCAAGAGGCAGCAGCAGCTTGGGGCGTCGCAGACCCAGCGACAGAGATGGAGGGAGGGAGGGCCTGCGACTGCGGGAAGAGGCTCCACCTAGCAAGCTATTCCCCAGTGACCAGGGGAGGCACCAGCCCAGTGGAGCCCCCGTCACAGGAATGAGACTTTTACCAACATTCAACATACTCACAGGCCTGATGATTAACAGTGGGTGGGGATGGACGCCAACCTCCTGGGGCTGCCCTGACTGACGCTGGGCACTTCGCCCCTGAACAAGAGCATCCACACAGGGGTTCGGAGCAGTGCATGGCCTGGCTTCACACCTTTAGTGTCACACCTTGGAGACATGCCCTTACTAAGACAAGCCTCAGGTTCCTTTAGTTTCACAGGCTTTCCCTGGGGTTCCATGGCACGCCCATAGCAGGGCCTGCAGCCAGTCTGACACAAAGCCCTGTGCTGGTGAAGCAGCAGCGCGAGGGCTCATCTACACTGGAGAAATAGGTTGGTTTAATGACATCAATCAGGCATGTGAAAAATCCATGCCCCCGCCAACGGCAGAGTTAAGCTGTCCCAAGGTAGACAGCACAAGAATCCTTCCATTGACCTAGCTGCCGCTGCTGAAGGAGGTGGATTGTCCACACTGACCAGAGAGCCCCTCCATTGGCACAGGTAGTGTCTACACTGAACACTACAGCAGCATGCTCTAGTGTTTTAAGTGTAGACAAGCCCTTAGCCACACAATCGGAATCCGAGTTGTCAAGCTCTAGATACTAATGGTTAATTTAGCATTATAGTCTGTGTCCTCACTGTTAAGAAAACGTGAGTTTACTGTGGGAGAACTAATATGCATTAGCACAGGGATGGGCAAACTTTTTGGCCCCAGGGCCACATCTGGGTATGGAAAGCGTATGGCAAGCCATGAATGCTCTTGAAATTGGGGGTTGGGGTGCGAGAGGGAGTGAGAGCTCTGGCTAGGGGTGCAGACTCTGGAATAGGGCCAGAAATGAGTTCAGGGTGTGGGAGGGGGCTGTGGGCAGGAGGTTGGGGCGTGGGGGGGGGAGGGATGAGGGCTCTGGCTGGGGGTGTAGGCTCTGGGGATGAGGGTTGGGGGTGCAGGAGGTTGCTCCAGGCTGGGATGAAGGGGTTTGGAGGGGGTCAGGGGTGCAGGCTCTGAGCAGCGCTTACCTCAAGCAGCTCCCAGAAGCAGCGGCATGTCCCCCCTGCAGCTCCTACATGGGAGGTGCAGCCAGGCAACTCTGCACACTGCCCTGTCCGCAGGCTCCACCTCTGCAGCTCCCATTGGCCACATTTCCTGGCCAATGGGAGCTGCGGGGGCAACGCTTGGGGTGGGGGCAGTGTGCGGAGCCCACTAGCTGCCCCTACATGTAGGGACCGGAAAGGGGACATGCTGCTGCTTCTGGGAGCCGCGCGGAGTGACGCAACCCCCAACCCCACTCCCCAGACCCTGCTGCCTGATGGGAGCTCGAGGGCCAGATTAAAACATCTGGAGGGCTGGATGCAGCCCCCGGGCCGTAGTTTGCCCACCTCTGCATTAGCATCTCCCTGTGAAGACCCAGTGCTCTACATGTCCCACTAACAGCTATACAGGTAAAATCAGACAATCTCTATGGAATGAACTCGCACAGGAAAAAGACAAAGGACAAAAACATGTTATCTGCCACTAGTGGGTGAACACTTCTTACACAGCGATCACTCCATGTCTGACCTCTCAGTCCTCGGCCGCACAGGAAATCTGCACAACTCCTTCAAAAGACGAGCCTGTGAGTTTACATTCATAAATTTGCTAGACACTAAAAATTGTCTTAATAAAGAAACTGGATTTATAGCTTATTACAACAATCTGTAACCACTAACCCCCTCTCCCTTTGTGTCCTGTGACTACAGGGGTGTTAATGGGCCACTCTACATTAAATGGTTTCTTACAATATGTGTAACTACTTACGCTAAAACTATCTGTTCAATCTTAAATTTAGCCAGGACATTCTCAATTGGTTTCCAGAGCTGAAGAAGAGCTCTGTGTGGCTCGAAAGCTTGTTTCTTTCCCCAGCAGAAGTTGGTCCAATCAAAGCTATTCTCTCACCCATCTCGTGTCTCTAATATGCTGGGACTGACACAGCTACAACATCACTGCAAACATAGTGGAGACACAGCATTTTAGTTTCTCCAAAAGGCAGCCAATGCAAAGGAGTAACAGCATAATTCACCTTAAAAATCCTTGCTTTCGGCAGTAGAGAGCAGATGATACTGAAATGTATCGTAACACAATATGTAGCATATATAAAACATTACATTAAAATATGCAGGGAAAAGTATAAACAATTCAGCAGAAAAATCAACATTTAGGCATGCAGCAAATGAAATAAGAGTAAAGTGTTAATGTGCATTCCGGTGTTTGCGCGGGGCGGGGGGAAATTACTTACAGAAATAAGGATTTTAATCAATTTTCAGTGATGACAGGAGAGGGAACACATGTTCCTGGAAGTCCCAAATGGGATTGGATGTTACAGGAATTTATGTCCATTTTGGATCATTGGTGTCTTTGGGAGAGGGAACAGAGAAAGTACAAAGCTAGTGCAACCGAAAGGCTCGTGAACAAAAAGGTAAAATTCAAGCCCCCCAAACCGATGTATTTAGTTCATTTAATTCCATGACTTTCCGGCGTAAAACTCGTAATTTTTGAACACTTGTGGCTGCTGATTGCATACTTCTCTCTAGTAACAATGGCAGTAGCAATTTGCCTTTTCAGAAGGGCTTCATACACGATAGTATAATGCCCTATTGGCCAGATTTTTAAAGGCATTTAGGCAGCTAGTGGGATTTTCAAAGGCACGGAGATGCTCTCACCCTTCAGAGATCTGGCCTGGGGTGAATATTTGGGAGCCAAGTGCTACACACCCGTTGAGACGTGAAGAAGCCCCAGGGGGCCGGCTAAAGAAGCAAAGGAACAGTTGAGAAGGCAATCCCCATTGGTGGATCAAAGGAAAGGGAAGAGGTTTGACACCCAAGCAGGAAATCATCCAGCCTTGATGTCCTGAGTCCAAAGAATTAACGTGTGGATTAAAACAAAGGAGAAAAGGATGAAATTTAGAATTAAAACCTAATGTCACCATACAGACAGGAAGTGCTGTTCCAGAAACACTGTGAGCTCTGACTGCTGAAGGTACTAGCGACACATAGTCAGTGATTTGCTCTCAAGTGGCAGTGCCACCTCCCGGCCCCCCTGGTAAGGACGGCCCAAGATGAAGTGCCAAGGGAAATCAGGGGTAACATTTTCAAATAAAGAATGGCCAAGAGTGATACTGGCCTGGCAGCGGCAGGCGCCAGAGCAGGAAAAAGAACAGCGGCCAAGGCAAATTTGCGATGGGCATTCTGCAGAATGAGAAGCTGAGCCGGGATGCCCATGTACACTAAACCATGGCTGACAACTGTCACTTTGGGGGGGGGGGGGGGGGGCAAAATACAGCACTGAATGGAGTCTCCTTCAGCCGCCCAGCACATCCCAGCGGCTGAGGCAGAGCTGCCTTGGCTAGGCAGCATGGCCCTGGGAGACAGGAGCTGAGCTGCACTGTCCTGGCAGAGGAAACAAAAAGCCCCTCTGCTCCCCTGTGATACATGGGGGGGGGGGGGGGAGTAGCTCCCTTTGATGGACAGACTGTAAAATCTCTCTTGGTCTGTTCTTTACTTGTTTTACCTGTAAAGAGTTAAAAAGCCCACAGGTAAAAGAAAAGGAGTGCGCAACTGACCAAAATAGCCAATGGGAAGGTAGAACTTTTTAAAATTGGGAAAGAAATATTCCCTTTGTCTGTTGTTCTCTGGGCTGCAGGGACAGAGCAACAATGGTGTAAGCAGCTTAAGCCAGGTATGATTATAGATTATCAATTCATACCTCAAACCTACTTATCTGAAGCCTCAGATATGTAAGTACAATTAGGGAATGTCTAAAAAGACGTGATTAGGGTTATTTCTTATTGGCTTGTGGACTCCTCTGTGCTAACCTCAGATGCTTTGTTTGCTTGTAACCTTTAAGCTGAACCGCCAAGAAAGCTATTTTGGATGCTTGATTTTTGGAATTGCTCTTTTAAAATCTAGCAAAAGCCCAAGTTCCATATGTATTTTATTTCTTTTTGTTTTTAAATAAAGTTTACCTTTTTAAGAACAGAATTGGATTTTTGGTGTCCTAAGAGATTTGTGCATACATTGTTTGACTAGCTGGTGGCAACAGCTAATTTCCTTTGTTTTCTTTCTCAGCTCTTCCTTGGAGGGGGGCAGGGTGAAAGGGCTTCAGGGTACCCCACAGGGAGGAATTCCCAAGTGCTCCTTCCTGGGTCCAAGGGGCTTTTTTGCATTTGGGTAGTCGCAGCATTTACCAAGCCAAAAAGTCAGAGAAAAGCTGTAACCTTGGGAGTTTAATACAAGCCTGGAGATTCCAGTAGTAATTTTTAGAATCCTTGCAGGCCCCCACTTTCTGCACTTGGAGTGACAGAGTGGGGATTCAGCCTTGACACCACCACACTCCAAATGCCCTCCGCCACCGGTAACTGTTATCCCTTCTGCCTCAAGCTGGCAGTGCCCCGGCTCCTAACCCCAGCCCTGATTTGGTCCCCTCCCACCTCTGCCTCCAGCAGTTTGCCCCTCCTGTGCAATCAGTTTGGCCACAGCCTGCCCCCCCCCCGATTTGCCCCCTCCAGACCGAGGGAACAGGAGGTCCCCCGGGGGGGGCAGCGCGAGGCCAGCGGCTCCAGCACACTGAGCATCCGCAAGGACATGTTTGGTCCCAGCAAAGCAGCAAATTCTGATGGGCAGCAGTTTGTAACACTGCACCCATTTGCAGGGTGAGGGTCTGGACAGCCGTGGGAGGGGGGGAGCAAGGGGCAACCGGGGGTGGGCCCCAGCCATCTGTGAGGGGTGGGAGTCGGGCGGCCCAGCCAGCCATAGGGCAGCCCAGCCAGTCCCAGGGCGGGCAGAGTTGGGGACTCAGCTGCGGGGAAGAAAACTGGGGGCTGAGTGGGGGGCCCAGCCAGCCACAGGGGCCCTGGGGAGGCGCAAAGTGGTGGGGCCCAGCCAGCTGCAACGGGGACCATGGGGGGCCCTGGCCAGCCATGGGGGGCCCTGGCCAGCCATGGGGGGCCCTGGCCAGCCATGGGGGGCCCTGGTGGTGGGGGGTGGGGTCAGCTGGGGGCATACTCACGTAGGAGTGCAGCTGTGGCACCTTCACCTGGGTGATGACTCCACCACGCTGGTACGGGGCAAAGGAGCTGGTGTCCCCAATCTCCAGCGTGAACTCATCTGGGGGAGGCAGTGCCCGGGTGAGGGGGGCCCTGAGTCCCCACAACTCCTCCCCGGCTCTGTAAGCCTGTGGCCCTGCCCCTGGGCCCCCGCAGTCTGTGGCAGCTGGGCACGGCCTGTGTGTAAGGGCGTCTCTGCCATCTCGGCCTGGCCCAGACCTGCCCAGGGCCCAACCCAGAGCCAGGAGCCCAAGGCCAGCCTAACCCTGGCACTAGGGGACTCACACGGGCCAGGTGGGGCACACGGAGGGTTGGTCGGAGCCCAGCAGCCCCCACAAGGGGCTGGGCTGAAAGCAGGGAGCCAGCAGGGAAGCCCTCATCCCTCTCTGCCCCCCCCCCGCCCCGGAGAGGTGGGGCTAGTGACTTTCAGTGAAAAACTACATCCTAGCCCCCATCGCAATGGCCTCCCCCCAGAGCAGGGTCCCCCCCAGTGCTACCCTGCTCCCAGAGCGGGATCCCCCAATGCTCCCTGGTCCTCAGAACGGGGTCCCCCCAATGCTCCCCGTTCCTGGGATCCCTGACCCTGTGCTTTCCTGGCCCCAGCCAGTGGGGGCTCACCCAGAACATGGATGGCGTGGGGCTTGCAGCCGTTCAGCTGGCTCATGCCTTCCAAGTTGGAGAACGTCACAAAGTCGCCATCTGCAAAGCCATGGCCATGGCCCTGCCCGTCCCTGCAGGTCACCACCCCGGGTGTGCCCTGGGGAGAGAGAAGGGGTCAGCAACCCCACTTGGGCCACATGGCAAGGGGGTTACAGGAGGGAGGGTGACCCTGGGGCAACCCACATAGGGAGAGGGCTACGGGGTGGGGGAGGGTGTGACAAGGTGGGAATTTTTGTAATTTTTTACAAAGCCCATGTGTGCCTCAGTTTCCCCATATGTCACATTGTTCCCCAGGGTGGAAAAGGCCTGTGTGCTCTTAGGGGTGGACATGTGGACGTTGCCTGGGGGGGGACGACACATGGGCATGTGGGGGTCACCAGGGAGTCTCATGGGTGTGTGGGTATTGCCCAGTGGTCTGAGCCGGGGGAAAGGGGGTGGGGGGGCAGTCACTGAGGACTGGCCGAGGCCGACTCGTAAGATGGAGACACTGAGGAAACAGTGGCAGAGCCAGTCACCAGGACAGGGACCTACAGCGCCCCACAGCCCAGAGGGAGCCAGATCGCACGGCTCCGCAGGGATGCTGGGCACAGAGCCTGCCCAAGAGCGAAGAATGGGGGGTTGCCTGCTGAGCAGGAAGGACAGGGAGGAGCCAAGGCCCATCACAGCTTGGCCGGCTCGTCATGGCGCAGGCTTGGCCAGGGTGGGCAAGGGATGAACTCCTGCCCCTTGGGGTTCCCTCTGTGGTGCCTGGGTGACTCCTGGCTGGGGGCCCGGGCCCTGAGGGGGGAGACAGGCTTCCCCAGGTGCCCAGCCGAGGCCACAGTGAAGGCGCTCGGCCTGGCTGTACCTGCGAGATTTGCTGGACGTAGGCGCAGACGGGCTCAGCCTCCGAGGGTTCGTCGACCACAAAGTTCTCCCCGAAGTCACAGAACAGCTGCCTAGAGGCAGGAGCAGGGGCTGGGTCAGCACCCTTGGCCAATGCACCTCCCTCCCCACAGCATCCCCTGCTGGGAGAGGCTGGGACTGGGAGTAGCCGAGGGCTCCCCCTATAGCCAGGGCTCCTGCCCCACCCCACAGCACCCCCTGCTGCAGAGCACCTGGCATGCATGTGTCTCAGCAGTGCAGGTAGCATCTTACGCTTACCCAGCCAGCCCCTTGGTGTCAGCCAGGATGAAGCGGATGCTGCAGGCATGGCAGATGTCGCTGATGCGGAGCTGTTCCTCCAGTGGCGAGTTGCTCAGAACCACAACCTGAGCCAAGACCCAGCATTAGTGCAACCGGGATCTGGCTTGGGGGTGGCTGTGCCCCCCCAGAAGAGGCCTCCAAGCACAGTGCCACACCCCCTGGGCCAGCACGTTTCCCTGATGCCACTTCACAGCCACTCAACTGGCTTTGGCATTAGCTAGATGGGAACTTCACTCCCCCTGCCAGCCGCTGGGCAGTGCCAGCTAGATGGGTCAGTGCGCTGAAGGCCCACAAGGGGGTGCTCATATAGCCGTTTGTGCAAGCCCTAAGTAAATACCTGGATTGTTCTTTGCAGGAAGAAGCAATCCCAAAACTGCTTGTTTAGGAACTCCGAAAGCTACAGCCAGCCCTCAGCTGGGACCCAGCACAAGACTCCCTGCCACCCCGGCCTCAGATGGAATCACTCCCCAGATTCCCCGCCCCCCTGGGCTCAGCTTAGGATTTCCAACATTCTAATCACACAAAACCAAACACACTTGCCCTGCCTGCCCCTTCCCTGAAGCCCTGCTCCTGCCCCACCCGTTCTCTGAGGCCCTGCCTCCTTCTCACTCCATTCTCCCCTCCCCTCATTGCTCGCTCTCCCCAACCCTCACTTCCTTTCACGAGGCTGGGGCAGGGGGTTGGGGTGTGGGAGGGGGTGAGGGCTCTGGCTGGTGGGTGCCGGCTCTGAGGTGGGGCCAGGGATGAGGGGTTTGGGGTGCAGGAGGGTGCTGAGGCCTGGGGCAGGGGGTTGGGACACAGGAGAGGGTTCAGGGTGCGGGCTCCGGGTGGCGCAGACCTCAGGCGGCTCCCGGAAACAGTTGGCATGTCCCTCGGCTCCCAGGTGCAGGGGCAGCCACAGGGGGCTCCACATGCTGCCTCTGCCCACAGGCGCTGCCCCTGCAGCTTCCATTAGCCGCAGTTCCCGGCCAATGGGAGCTGCGGAGCCAGTGCTCGGGGCGCGGGCAGAGTGTGGAGCCCCCATGGCCACCCCATGCTTAAGAGCTGAACGTGCTGGCCGCTTCTAGGAGCCACGCAGAGCAAGGTAGGGAGCCTGCCAGCCCTGAGCCAACCGGACTTTTAATGATCTGATCAGCGGTACCAACCAGAATCACCAGGGTCTCTTTTAAATCGGGCGTTCCAGTCAAAAAACGGATGCCTGGCAACCCTAGCTCAGCTGGGACCCCAACCCAGACTGCCCCTCAGACCCCCCCGCCCCCGGCTCCCGCCACCCTCGGACTCAGCTGTGGATCCTCCCTCTTGCCCCCCAGACTGAGGCTGGTTATGCTGGCCGTTTCCAGAAGCTGAGTGACACCTGCCAAGCCTCAGCTCCCAGCTGCCCCACACCGGCAGCCTGGACCTAGCTCCTGCTTGCTTGAGGCCCCTGCAAGTCCACAGATGTGGGTGCCCGAGCCACGGCCCCATCTCACCTGGAAGGCTGCCAGGAAGCTCTCGGACAGCTCCCTGGTGTAGGCTGTCACAGGCACATAGCTGTTGAGCTCTGCCAGGCGCTGCTGGGAGGCCACGGCTCGGTTCTGGCCCACGTCGCTCTCAGACAGGAAGAACTGCAGAGATAGCCCCACATGAGGAGTGCCCCCAGCCCATGGCCAGGGGAAACCCTCCTCTGCTGTGACAGGACACGGCCGCAGCCTCCTTACCGATAGGCTGAGCTTTGGTCACGTGGCACACAGCCCCCTCGCGCCTCCCCAGTCGCAGTGCTCACCTGGGCACCACCCATTGCTTCGGGGGACATTAGCAGCTGGCCTTGAGCATCAGGGCTGCACAGGCTGCCCATGGCACTGCAGCCTTGGCTCCCCACACCCTCAGCAAGCACTCTGGAGAGCGGGGCTGGTGCAGGGGGAGCCCTTACAAAGAAGAGACCAGGGGATTTAGGGAGAGGGCTCCCCACATCCAGATCTCCCCTTTGCACAGCGCCAGCCCTACCCCAGCCCAGGCTGTTTGAAAAGCCAGAGAAATTCCCAGACAGAAACTGACCCTGAGTGCTATGGCCGAGAGCCCCAACAGGGACTGAAGGGAAAACCCAGCCTGGCTGGGGTGAGGATCCCCAAACTAAGCGCTTGAACCTGGTCAGGAGATTAAACTGAACAATGCCCGAGGGCTGGGGCTGAGCCAGCCTGTGCCCACCCCGGCTAGGAGAGAGAGTAATAATCACATGGGTTGTTAAAAATCCCCTTCTTTGGGCCTGCCCCACCCCAGTCCGTGGCCAGGTCAAAGCGGGCTGGCAGTGCAGGGCCAGGGGGGGATGGGGTCAAACTGTGGCCCCACATCTGTGCAGGGCTGGATCTTCTTGGCGTTCCCCTGTACTTGGGAGAGCCAGGCGCTGGGGACGGGATTGGACTTGGAAGCACTCAGGCTTAATGCGGCTTCTGTCGGGTTTGGGGGGGGGGGGGGGGGGGGGGGGGGGACAGCTGCAGGGAGTCAGCAGGTGAGGCTGTCACTGAGCACTCCTGTAATCACTGCCGCCAATTGCAGAGGCAGGACAGGGCTACTGTGGAGAAACGCCTGTCGCTAGTTGTGGTGCAATTCTCGTCAGAAGTGGAGTCCCTCTCAGTGCCTTGGTCTCCACCAGAGCAGTTCCTGAGTGGCAGCTGCTGCTGACAGGTTGGCACCAGGCAAGTAGATGGGCGTGCTTGGGCCCTGGTGGCATCCCAGCCCCAGAACGCAGGATGAACACAGACCAGTCAAGGCTGGGAGGTACATGCCCCCAGAGAGGAGGGACCCCAAGCCCTGCCCCCCCACCTCAGGTACCTGCGAGGAGAGGTCACTCCATTGGACATTGCCCGGGTCGTGCACAGTGATTGATTTCACCCCAGCCAGGATGATGTTCTTGGCAATCTCCACACCCAGGCCCTTCATCCCCGACACCAGCACAGCAGTTTTTGCCAGCCTCCGCATGGCTTCATGACCCAGCACGTAGCTATGGGACAAGCACAGTGGGCGTGTGGGGGAGAGAACATACAGCTGGCACAGCCCCTACTCCAACATGTCCCCGCCACACCAGTGCCCCTGGCCCCTCTCCCACCACGGCCCTGTCGCACTAGCCCCGCCCCATCATACCCACACTGGGACACTGCACCTGGCATGCTCCTTGGCTGACCCCAGGTGCCCCCTGATCTCCAGGCCCAGCACTCACAGCTGCCGCGAGTACAGGCCCTCGTCGATCTCGCCCAGGCTCTCGGAGCGCCTCATGCTGCTTCTGCCCAGTGCAGATGTGGGTGAGGTGGGTGCGGCTGTGCCCAGCCCTGCATGAGAAAAGAACTAGTCTGGAAGCCAGGACTCCTGGGCCCTGCTCCTGATCCTCCACTGGGGCTAGTGGCTCCACATCAGCTCCATTCCTGGCTGCAAAGGGCAGCAGGATGCTCCACGCAGCCAGCCAGGCTGCCCTGGGCCCCCTAGAGCTGTCCAGCTCCAGCCCAGCCCCCAGCTGTGGGTGGGCAGCTCCTCTCTCTGGGTCCCAGAGCTGGCAGCTAACACACGGCTGTGGGCAGCAGAGCCTGTCCGGAGGGATGGGGGAGATTGTCAGGGCCTGGCAGGTGGCTGGCACCCAAGCTGGGCTAGAGCCATGGTGCAGAGCACCCAAGGGGCATCACAGATGTCACCCAGAAAGGGCCAGCCCATTGGCTGTACCAGGGCAGCACTAGGGGCAGCGGGCGCTCAGGATGCTGGAATGCACCCCATGAGGTGGTGGATGCTCCCTGCCACAGGTTGGCAGGCTCAGGGGCTCCAACCCCATCTCCAGCATCTCCCGGCAGAGGCCTGGCTCCGTAAGGTTTAACGCAGCTAGGGGCTTGGCCATTAGGAGGGAAAGGCAGTGCTATCCTGGCACCCTAGCTCAGCCCCGCCCCAGCAGACCCAGCCCTGTGACTGTCAGGAAAGTGAAAGTGAAAGGCCAGCAATGGGAGGGGGAGGGGGAAGGGAGCTGCTGCCAATGGTTGGAAGTTGGCTGCATTCCATGAGCTCCCCAATCCTGGGGCAGCAGCCTCAGACGGTCCCCGTGCCACGCCCCATGCATTGCAGGAAGCCCGCCTGCCACACAGGGACAGATGGGAGCAAAGACTGTGGCTGAGGGAAGGGAGCTGGGGCCAATCCCTTCCTAGCCCCCAAGGCTAGCTTGGCAGCACCCTCATCCCAGCACCTCACTGCAGCCTGATGGAGCTATGGGCACAGCGCTGCCCTGTCCTGGGGCAGCAAAGACCAACCCACCCTAGCAGAAGTTGGGCACATGGCACAAGAAGCTGCTGGCATGAAGGCCACTGGAGCAGTCAGTAGCCTCCCTCAGACTGGCTGGTACCCCGCTGCCCAGGCACAGCACACCTGCTGGGTCAGGTGGGGCTGGGCACCATGCAGCAGGAAGGGGACTCCTCTAGACACCCGCCCGGCATGGGCAGGGGTCTGCCACACACCCCACTGCATATCACATTATGGGGGCCTGCAGGGCACAAAGCTAGCCAGAGCACAGCACAGCAGCAAGGTCCTGGGGATACCAGGGCAGGGGCTTTGCAAAGTGATGCCAGTAGGAGGAGGGGGCAGGCGCCAGGAGCCCACGCATATGGGGGCAGAAACATCCCTGCCCCGTGCCTGGGTCTTATCCCCATGGGCAGAGGGTAAGCAAGGCCCCGCACAACCAGGCCACGCTCAGCCCCTCTAGGGCCCGGGACAGAACCTGCCTCCCAGCCCTCTGCTCCAGCCACCGGACACCGCTCCCTGCCCAGAACCAGCCCAGAGGTGGGGATAACACGGCTGCTGGGATTCATGCCCAAAGGGGGAGGCTGGCGAACCTGCCTGGCCCAGCTAGGCGCGGGGTCAGCACTTACCCAGCCAACCGATGCCCACACAAGCGCCTGAGAAGAAGCTCAAGGAGGATAGCAGGAAACGGCAAGTCGAGGAACAGCTACCTCCCGGCTCAGCCTCTTAAAGGCACAGACACGCCTGAGCCACGGGCAGTGGGGTCACCGTCACCAGAGCTCCGCTTGGGGGCAGGGAGGTACGCGGACAGCGGGGATACCGGAGCTCTGCCAGAGCGCCGCCAGGGCACGAACTGGTGCAGGAGCAGCAGGAACGCTGGAGTGTGTAGGGAGGGCATGGTCTAGACACAGCCAGGACTTCCTCCTCAGCAAAGACACATCCCCTCCCACCCTGTCCGAGTGCCCAGCCCAGGGCCTAGCGCAGTGCGCTAGGGGCTGCGTACAGCTGAAGGGGAAGTCTGGTAACCCGCAGCAATGGCACCTATGGACTGTATCCTGGCAAAGGGGACCACCTGGCATCATGCAGCTCCCACTGTCCCTCCCCCGCTGTGATATCTGGTGCTGAGCGGGGAGGGGCGGGGCCGGGCCAGTGCAGGGGCGGGCGAGTTGTGGGAGGAGGAGTGGGACCAGTTGCGGGGCCGAGCGGGGAGGTCCGGGGGGTCAGTGTGGGAGGAGGTGCAAGGCCACTGCAGGTGGGGGCCAGGTTATCAGCGGAGGGGCGGAACAGGTGCGGGGGGGGAAACGCGGGCTGTGAGGGAAGGGGCGGGGCCAGTGGGGGTGGGCTGTGGGAGGAGGGGCTGGGCTGCGGCGGCTCCGCTCACTGTCTCGGGGCAGGTTCACGGGGTGCTCCCATTCCAGAGAGGAGGGGAGGCAGTGCAGTGCTCTATTGGCGCCTGCGCAGGGCGATGGCGGCACCGTGGCTGGGCTGGGAGGCGCCGGGCCGGGCGCTGCGGGGCCTGGCCTGGCTGGGGCAGGAGTTCGCGGCCGACTGGGCGGCTCAGGACCTGCGGGCCGCGCTCTTCCAGCTGCTGCTGCTCTGGCTGGGCCTCAGCTTGCTGGGCATCCACCTAGCCTGGCGGCTCCACGGAGGTCGCGTCAGCCGCCTCTGCTGCCGTCCAGGTACGGGCCAAACCGAACCCCCCGGGCTGGGCTGTGCTGCCGCCCAGGTACCGACCGGGACGAACGGAGCCCCCGGGCCGGGCCCGAGTCCCCCACCCTGCGGGCCTGGCTGTACTGCTGCCCAGGTACGGGCCCCATTTCCCGGGATGAACTGAACCCGCCCCGGAATGTGCTGTGTTGTGCTGCCGCCCAGGTACCGAGCAAACCGGGCTGAATCAACCCCCCTGGTCGGGTCAAACCGAACACTTGGGCTGGGCTGCCAGACAGGTACCGACCCGAAATCCCTGGGTTGAGCTCTGCTGCTGCCCTGGTTCCGAATCGGACCCCCGGGCTGGGCCGCCGACCAGGTACCGACCCCCCCAGCCCTGGGCCAGACTGCCGTCCCGGTGCTGACCCGAACTGAATCCCCCGCTGGGCTGGGTTGCTGGCCAAGTACCGACCGAACTGAACCTCCTGCCCCGGGCAGGGCTGACGCTCAGGTACTGACTGGGCTATTGTATGGGGAATGTGGTGTGACCCGGCCCCCAGAGTGGCCCCTGGTTTCTGGTTCCTGGCCCCCCAGTGAGGGGCCAGCTCTGAATGGGGAGCCCTGGAGGATGGACCGTTGCCCAAAGTACCGTGCCTGTGGCGATCTTGCCTGACCTGGGCAGTCCCAAGTACTTTGGGGGTCTGGGGTTGGAGCCAGCCCTGTCCCTGGCATCCAGATCCTAGAAGCATACCTGGGCAGAGCAGCCTAGGCACCTTGTGCCAGGCCCTGCCCTAGCAGCTGCCTGCCCCACAGACTGAGTGGGCCTGGCTCCAGCTGTCAGGGAGAACTGGGGCTCCGAGCTATGTAAGGCATAGCGCAGGGGTTGCTGCTGGGCCTGGCCGTGGGGTGGGGAGACAGACCGTGGACGAATTATAACACTGTGGGGGAGTAGCGCTCAGGCTCTCTTGGGCTTGTCTGGGCAGCTAGCCTGTTCAGATTGGCTTCCCACCCTCTCCCAATGGCCTGTTGTGCACAGGTTCGTCCCATAGTGCCAGGCTTCAGAGCCATTCCTTGTGGAATCTGGACAGGGGATGCTGCGCCCATGTCTCTGTGCGCCTAGCCCTGGTGCACATGGGGCTGAGTGACCCTGGGGAGTGGGTGAGTCCACCAGGGGCAGGGCATGGTGCTCTTCTTCACGCTGTCTCACCTACAGGCTGGAAGGGGGCAGCGAGGACTAGGGCACACACCCCTGCACGTCCCTGGCTGCTTGTGGGCCCCCACCCCGCCCAGAGGAGAATCCAGGAGCACTGCGCCATTGCCCAGGCAGAGGTCCTCCCCCAGGCAGCATGGAAGGGGCTGGCTTGTCCCCAGCAGCTCCCTGGTATCGATGGGGGGGAATCAGGTGCTGGCCTGGCTGTGGCATGTGGAGCTACTGCTAGGCATCTCCCAAGTATCCCTCAGCAAGGTGCCTGTTGCCTGCCCCCAGCTATGAGCCCTGCCTGGCCCCACCCTGACTGCTCCTTTGCCTTGTTTCCAGGCAGAGGCGGCCAGAACGGAGGAACCCCCGCTGGTGCCTCATATTTCCCCACGTGGTGAGTGCTTCCCGCTGTTCAGTCTTGCGCCACTCAGCAGGGGGCTCACAGGCCTGGACTCTGGCCTTCCCCACCTCACCAGTTCATAAGGCTCCTTCTCCAAGTGCAGCCCCAGGCCTCAGAAACAGCTGGTCCTGGCCTGTTCACTGCCAGAATGCAGGGCTCTGAGACGGGCAGAAGCCCAGCCCTGGCATCTCCTTCCCTGTTAGCAGGGGGAGCCCTGCCACGCCTGTCCTGGGTGGGGGTCACCCCAGTGGTGGCTCTCGTGCCCAGGCAACTGCAGCGGGGTGTGTGGGTTGGCGTGCCCACTGGTAGTGTCCATCCCCACAGGATCTGTGTGCATGTGTGGTGCCTGCCAGAGGACTCCACCCATCCTTTACCACTCTGACCCCGGGCTGCCCACTGCTCTAGGCCTCTGAGCTGCAGGAGCCAAGCCTCAGGTGTCTGAGGTTCGCCCCAAAGCTCTGCCTATGGCGCCTGCTCTCTTCTCACCCTCCTTTAGGGACAGCTCAAGCAATGAGGCTGTGAAGACGCACCGAGAGTGAGGCGTGGACGGATACGCCGGTGGGCAGGGGTATACCTGGGACAGCTCCACCCATGGGCCCCAGCGCTGCCAGCCAAAGAAACTGGCTTTGCACTTTCGCTGCGTTGGAGACCGCAGCCATGTCACCTGTGGGCTAGCCCCTGGCCAGCAGGGAGCTGTACAGCCAGCTGGCCTGTGCCCATCCCAGCTGGCCTCTGCACAGCCGCTCAGGCAGGGCAAGCTCCTATCTCACCCCTGCAGTCACTTCTGGGGGCATCTGCACTGCCCCAAGCACATCAGCCCTTCCCCCTGCCTGCCCCAGACAAAACAGGCCCCTGCAGTGGCCACAGGTGTACATGGGGGGTGGTGTGTAGTCTGTGCCTCAGTAGTCCTTGTGCCCAGCTTAAATCCTCCCTGAGCACATGCCCCTGAGCCCTGCTCTGAGCCCCTCCCCCCAACTCTTGTCCACTGCTGCCCCCACCCCGATGAGCCAAAAGCCTTCCTGTCCCCCAGCCCCTTCCAGGGAAAATTGCCTGAACACCTCCCTTCCCTGCTGCCAAGCCCCCTCTCTGCCCCCAGGGACTGAGACTCATGCACTTGTACCACTTTCTGCCCCAGCGGGCAAGGTGGGAGGTCCTACTCCCTGCTGCTAGAACTCCTGTGCTCCCTGTGACCCTGGCTCCTGAGGCAACTGCAGCTGCTCCTCAGAGGGGCAGGATTCTGCTCCTGGGCACAGGGGAGATGCAGGGCAGGATGGCAGCGCTGTCCCACTGGTTACACAGTGTGGGAGCAGAGAGCTGAGCTGCCCCCCACACCTGGGGTTTGGTGGTGTGGGGGGCCTTGGGGCACCACCTGGCTGCTCTTGCCCTGCGCTGTGTCTCATAGCAGTGTTGGAGTGATAGCCCACTGGCACCTGGGCAGTAATGCTGCCAGCTTCCACACAGCACCCCATGTGCCATCTGCCTGGTCCAGGTGAGGCCTTCCTAGGCCAGTGCCCTCTGCCAAGGTGCCAGCCCTTGGGATCAGAGCAGGAACAGCATGCCCATGGCAAACCCAGCCTAGGGGCCAGGGTGCCCCTCAGGGCAGTAGGAATAGCTGGACCCAGGTACTTCCAGCCCCACCTGCAGTGAGCGAGGGTATCTCCAAGCCCAGGAAGGGGCAGGGCTCAGAGGCAGCACCTGGCTAATGGCCTGGCAGGCACATGGTGGCACAACTGGGCTTGGAGCCCGTTACCTGTATCCCAGGCCTTTAGCCCCAGGGCCACCTACTGTCCTTCTGCACTCTGCCAGACCCTGGCTGAAGGCTCCTGTGACCTGCTGGCTGGATTAAATCCCTCTGCTGTGACTATGCTGCTGTTCAATTACTGGGGGGGACTGCATTCATTCTGGCTGTCTCTGACCCTGTCCCTGGAGGAGGGGACCCCTGCTCCTCAGGGAGATGCTGTCCTAGCTGGTGGATGCTGTTGCTCTTCAGACACTTGGAGCAGCTGCCTTGAACTACTTACCCTCTTCCAGGCAGGGATGGGGGCAAGGGCAGGAGCACGCAGCATAGAATCATAGAATATCAGGGTTGGAAGGGACCTCAGGAGGTCATCTAGTCCAACCCTCTTCTCAAAGCAAGACCAATCCCCAGACAGATTTTTTTTTTTTCCCCCAGATCCCTAAACCCTGGGTTTAGCAGGCCACTGCTCAACCCACTGAACTATCCCTCCCCCCACACAGATGCATGCCCTGCCATGCTGGGGGGAGAGGGCCTGGGGGGAGGGGCATGCCCCCACAGCTGTTTTTGAACAGGCCTGTGGCTGGGCCCTGCTGGCACAGGACTGGCCCTAGGCACCCTGGTTCACCCACAGCCCCAGTGTGCCCAAATCTCTCTCCCCCTTTCTCATGGGGGGGGGGGGGCAGTGTGCTGTGCCACCCCAGTGCAAGGGCTAAGTCTCCAGTGGGCTGAGCTGGGCTGCCCAGCCTGAGCTGTTCTCCCCAGCTCTGCCACTGGTAGGTTCCACTGGGGGTTATGGGCTTCAGGCCAGTGGGGGACCCAGAATACTCAGAAGCCAGGCATGAGCGGTGGCAGCTGGAGACTGCTCTCCAGGCCGTGCCCTCTGGGCACTGCACAGCCCCAGCCTAGCATGGGTAAAGACGAGCGGCAGAGCAGGAGTGGAGTCAGGGGGGTCTTTAATGGACAATCACAGCCCAATTACAGAAATGGGGGGAATGCCCAGACGGGCTAGGGCAGCAGAGGGACTCTCACCTTGCCAGCCCATTGACTGGCAGCATGTGGTATACATACAGCAAGGCCAGAGCATGTCTGGACACTGAGGGCACACTCAGAGGCTGCCCACCCCCCCAAGAAAACCAACAGACTGGCCTGGTTTGGCATCGGCCTCAGATGGGGCTGGAAGGCACTTGGCACAGGCCCTTGGCATTGGCTGTGCAGCACTTGGCTGGACGTTGGCTCTTTGGCCCCGGTGGGGCCCAGGCTTGCTTGAACGGGTGGCACTGTGGGGCCACCCGTGTCCTGTGGGGAGTTCTGATTGGGGACATGGATTCTCATGTGGTGAAGAGAGGCACATGCTGATTGATTGGGGTGGGTGGGAGGCGTGGCTGCCAGCCACATCTCACTTGAGCATGTGGTAGCGGGTGGGCACAAAGGGCATCCTGGTGACCAGGGCAGGGCAGCTCTTCTTCCGCACCTCCACTGCCACCACCGTGCCCACCCGGCTCTGCTCGCCCTCCACATAGCCCATGGCCACATTCTTCTTCAGGCAGGGAGAGGGGCAGCCACTGGTCACTTTGCCTGGGCACAGCAAGCACAAGTGGTGGGTTAGTGTGGGCACATGTGCCAGCCTCCCACCACTGCTGGGGCCCAGCTGGACAGACCCCACACATGCAGCTGTTACATTCTCCTTGACGTGGGGCCCAGCTTTGAGCTTTGCAGGTCGGAGCCTGTCACACAGGGATATGGCCACGCCAAGCATGCCAGGGTCAGGGTCAGGGTCCTGCCCCCTGGGCTGTGGCACAGTGAGGGGAAGGGAGGCCAGTGCAAGTGGGCTAATGAAGGGCTAGCCAAGCCCAAGCACCCCCCCAAGCGCCACGCTCCTGCCCGCCCCACCTACCGATGGGCCTGCCCTCTGGGCTCAGGATGGGCATGTGTGGCCGGATGGGGGGGCCTGTGGAAATCAGCCCCACGCGCTTGCGCTTAACCTTCCCTTTGATCTGGGGCACAATGACTGGGGCACCGGGGAAATCCATAGCCAGCCGGCGCCGCTTCCCTGCAGGCAGCAAGACAGGGCAAGTTAGGGGGTGGGGCACCCCTCCCCCACACCACCAGCGCTCCAAACCCTGTCCCACCTCCACCCCCGGCCCTCAGGGTGCCTGGCCAACCCCCCATGCCCCGGCACTCTGGGGGCCCAGCCAAGCCCCCCACACACCAAGTGCCCCACAACCCATCCCCCCCAGCCACAAGGGCTCTCACTGTCCCCATGTCTCCATTCCCCAAGGCAGCTGGCACCCCTGTACCAGCCTCCAGTCCCCATGCCAGGCTCACCCACCCCTCCAAGGTGTGTGCGCAGTGCTCCTCACTGCTGTTGCTAAGGTGCCCAGGCCCCACCATGCCAGTCCTGCTCCTTGCCCCTTCCTACCCAGTGTCCACACCAGAGCCGCCTCCACAGGCGTGGTCGTCTCATCAATGTCGTTGCCATAGAGACAGAGCCCCGCCTCCAGGCGCAAGCTGTCCCTGGCCGCCAGCCCTGCCAACTGCACTTGTGGGTCCCTGAGTAGCAGCTCCACCAGCTCCACCGCGCGCCCCATGGGCACCGAGATCTGAGCCAAGCAATGGTAGGCATGGTAAGTTCCAGCTTCCCGCATCCCACCAGGCAGTGCCTGAGCCAGCACTGTGCCACCCACGAGACACATCGCCCCCTCCCTGCCCCACCAGGGCTGCTCCTGTTTTGGTACCTCCGCCCTCCCCCACCCGGGCCCGGCAGCACGGTACCTCCACACCATCCTCTCCGGTGTAGCCGCAGCGCGTCACCCTACAGCCTGGCACCCCAAACACGCCCATCACCGCACTACTCATGAAGGGCAGCTTGGCCAGGTTGTCCGACACGCCTGTCTGCAGCACCTGCACCGCCGATGGACCTGGGCACAGAGAGCATGGGAGGAGCTCAGCGAAAGCCTCAGCATCTGGGGGAGAGGGGCAGGTGGAGCATGGAGCGGGCGATGCCTACCTGTGATGTTGCACCCCATAATGCTTTATGGGAATATGCTTATGAATGTATATATGACATAACTGGAATATGTTTTATGCTACATATGCCTTGTAACATATCTCTGTAAAGGTCATGATCTACTGAATCTATTAATCCTATTTGTATGCATGTATCATTTTTGTATTCGAAGTTACAAATATTGGCTTTGTACTTGTTTAATCTTAAGTAGCCTCAGTGAAGCAGTTGGTCAGCTTCCTGAGAAAGGACTATTCTCAGTAAGTGCCCAATCAAGAAACACTTAAGACAACAATGAACTTGGAGATGCCAATCCACAGCTGAGCTTTCCCAGAAATTGTGGCTTGACTGGTAAGGAACTCAGTCATGCATGGACATGTGACTCCAAAACTCCATTTTGTTGCTGGATTCTACGTGGGGGAGGGAGGTGTGTCCACCCACAAGAGAAAGTCTATTTAAACCTCTGAGAGACCCTTCCATTTGGTCTTCAGCTGGCTCAAGAGATAGCCTCTCCACCCCAAAGGATACCTGAAAGAAACTGGGACAAGGGACAGTAACTACAGGGGGTGTGAGTGATTGCTGGACCCAGACTAGAAGGAGGCTAGTCTATAAAAGAGCCTTATTGGTGAGATTTTATCTATATTCAGCTTCTTACTGTATTAGGTTTAAACTTGAGTGTTTTATTTTATTTTGCTTGGTAATTCACTTTGTTCTGTCTGCTATTACTTAGAACCACTTAAATCCTACATTTTGTATTTAATACAATCACTTTTTACTTATTAATTAACCCAGCATATGTATTAATGCCTGGGGAAGGGGGGGGGACAGCTGTGCATATCTCTCTAGCAGTGTTATAGAGGGCAAACAATTTATGAGTTTATCCTGTATAAGCTTTATACAGGGTAAAACAGATTTATTTGGGGTTTGGACCCCATTGGGAGCTGGGCATCTAAGTGTTAGAGACAGGAACACTTCTTAAGCTGCTTTCAGTTAAGCTTACAGCAGTTAGGGAACATGGTTCAGACCTGGGTCTGGGTTTGCAGCTGGCTAGCATGTCTGGCTCAAACCAGGCAGGGCACTGAAGTCCCAAGCTGCCAGGGAAAACAGACTTAGAGAAGTAGTCTCAGTTCATCAGTTGGCAGTTCCTAAGGGATTTTCTGTGATCCAACCCATCACACCACCCTGGCAGCGCACGAAGGACCTGGGGTGGAGCCGGCGGGAAGTTTCAGTATGTCTGACTCAGAACAAATGGAGTCCCCACCATGGGCCAATGAGCAGAGAGCCCGGGGCATTTCCTGCCAGCCCCCCACTGATCTCTCAACGCTGCCCCACACAGCCAATCTGCCAGGGCCTGCCTGCCTGGCAGGCTGCCATGCACTGAGCCACAGGGCTGCCCGACCCCCATCAGGCAGGTTTCGTTCCAAGATTCATCAGCCTGCAAGAGATTGAGTGAGTCAGCATTTCTGACCCACCCCCACCTCTGGGACAGCTCTGCCCAGGAATGATGGGCCTTGACCCTCACCTGGCAACCCCCAGTACCAGGGCAGTGCTGCCTGTGTTTACCAACTGCCCCCTGCACCGGGGGATTGGGGGGAGCACAACAGGGCCGAGGGGTGTGTGCCATCAGCTTCTCTCTATAGGGTGTCCTGCCCCGTTCCCATGCACTTGGGGAGTCCTACCTTGGCTTGGCCAGCCTGGCAGGAGAGCCAGCACCATCAGTTTGGGGGGTGGCAGGAATTCTGAACCAGGGTGACCCCAATGGGGAAGGGGCTGTCAGTGCAGGGCCTGATGCAGGGACGTGCTGGCAGCCCGGGGTGGGCGGCCCATTACCTTGCAGAGCTAGCAGCGCGTTTTCAGAGAACTCTAGGTGCACGTCGCCACCTGCAGCCCGCAGATCCTCTGCTCGGCCCTGGAAGGGAGACAAGCGCAGGTGGGAATGGGGCCAGCAGAGTAGGGACAGAGCCCAGCTCCTGAGGGCCAGGTCGGCAGCTGGACCATGGACCAGCATCGGACCTGCCTCCAGTCTGCACAGGGGATGGATTCTTCTGCTTCTGCCATTCAGGGAGCCCCCTGGTAGCCAGTGCTGAAGCCCCATGGGGATGGGCACCAACAGGGCAGCACCAGCATAGCGGGGAGAGAACAGGTGCTCAGCAATGATCCCATTCTCGGGGTCACTGCGGGGTCCAGGCAGGGGGTGCCCAGCTGCACATATACCTGCATCAGGGCCCAGTCCTTCTCCCTGCAGCCTGCGTTGGACACCACGTAGAGGTGCTGCTCCGACGTGCTGGTCACGATCAGGTCGTCGAGGATGCCTCCCTCCTCGTTAGTGAAGAGAGACAGGGTGCCCTGCAAGCGGGGCCATGCTGAGCCTGGGCAGCCACAGGCCACAGAGCAGACCTGCACACACCTGCCCATCCCCACCTCAGAAACTCCAGGCAAGGCCACGGATCACCAGCATGCCATGCAGCGTCTCCTAATGGCCCTTCAGTGAGAGACCCCTGCAAGCCCAGCCCTGGGCTCCCCTATCTGCCGGTGCCCCTCACTCCTGACCGCAGCCCCTGTGAGCCCAGCACTGGGATCTCCCCGTCTGCCAGTGCCCCTCGCTCCTGACTGCAGGCCCCTTCTAGCCCAGCCCCGGGTCTCTCTCTCACTGAACCGAGGATGGGGTTGATTTTGTGGTGGACGTGTGCTATGGGATCCCCCAACTCTCTGATCCCGTGGCCTGAGCAGGACGGGTGGGCAGCTGAGGTGGCCACATCTCCTGTGATGAATGGGGCAATTTTCTGCACTTGTTATGAACCATTTGACTTGGGACCTATCCACATGGCGTCACTACCCCAGAGGGGAGAAGCAATTTGCTCCCTGGGACACAGAAGGTGTTGGAGTCACAGAGCCACCAGGGCTGGCTGGGCCCAGATCGACACACTGGCTCCTAGGTGAGCGCCTCCCCCCACTTGTCAGGAAGCTGAGCGCCCCACCGGGCACATGGCAGGAGCTGCCAGGCTGCTGCTGCACACAGAGCAGGGGCAGAGGGGGTCTAGAGCCAGGGCTCCCCCCAGTGGTGGCTCTGCCCATGCCCAGGCTGCCCTAGGACCCACTGCTGTTGTCTCCAGGGCACTATAAAGACTCCTGGCCATGCGTGGGGGAGGACGTCACACACCCCACATACCTGGTCCGGCTTCAGCTCCGCGATGTCCCCAACCACCAGGCTCTCCATGAACTTCACCCGGTCCCGGCCAAACACCTTGGTCTGGGGAAGAGACATTGCTGAGGGTCTGTCTCCGCTGGCTGGCCAGGCAGCTGGCTCAGGCTGCAGGGCAGTTTCATTGCCGTGTAGACGTTATGGCTCCAGCTGCAGCTCAGCTCTGGGACCCTCCCACCTCACAGGATCCTAGATCCTGGCTCTAGCCTAAACCTGAACTTCTACAGGGCAATTTAACAGCCCCTCATGCCAGTCCCATGACCCACGTCAGATGGCATGGGCCAGCTGCAGGCATCTGCAGCATGGGCACAGCTTGAGACCAGCTTACCAGCCCTGCCCCATAGCCATCAAGACATGCCCAGCCCCCATTGCAGAGAGCCCCCCACCGTCCCTACCCGCCCCCCCTGTAGCAGAGAGCCCTGCGCTGCCCATCGCAGAGAGCCCCCCTGCCAGCCCTGCCCCCCACCACAGGGAGCCCCGCGCTGGCTCAGCCCCCCTCCCCCATTGCAGAGAGCCCCATGCCAGCCCTGCACCCCCATCACAGAGAGCCCTGCACTGGCCCTGCCCCCCTCCCCCATCGCAGAGAGCCCCACGCTAGCCCAGACTCCCCACCCCCATCACAGAGAGAGCCCTGTGCCCCCACCCCATTGCAGAGAGCTGCACGCTGGCCCTTCCCCCCTGCCCCCATCACAGAGAGCTCTGCGCCAGCCCAGCCCCCTCCACCCCCATCGCAGGGAGTCCTGCGGCAGCCCAGTCCCCCGCATTGCAGAGAGTTCACCTCCCGGCCCAATCGCATCGCAGAGAGCCCAGTGCTGGCCCTGGCCCTCCCCCGTCAGAGAGAGCCCCAGCCCTGCCCCTCCCCGCATCGCAGAGAGCTCCGCGCCGGGCCCTCCCCCCACTCCCCATCCTCCAGCGTCACAGAGAGCCCTGCGCCAGTCCAGCCCCCCCGCCATTGCAGAGAGCCCTGCACCAGTCCAACCCACCCGCCATTGCAGAGAGTCCCACCCTGTCCCCTGGTGGCAGGGTCAGGTACTTGTGTATTAAGATACTTTTAAGCAAGCGAAGCAAGTGGGGCAGCGAGTGAGCTAGGATTCCTGGGTTCCATTCTCTGCTCTGCCCTAACTCACTGTGCAGCCTGGCTGAGTCCCTGCCCTGTTTCAGGAGGGCCACAGCTCCAGTCACTCCCCTTGGATCTGACTCTGGGCAGTGCTGGCTGGCCCTGCCTGGGCCTCAGTTTCCTCATCTCAGGGTGTCTTAGGGCTTGGCTACAAGGTGAACGGGTGGGCAGCAAACGGGGCATACAGCTTCCTGGCCTGCGTGTGGCCAGGCTGTGAGCACAGGGGACCCTTGGCTGGGAGCGGCTGGGGTGCACGATGCTACCTGCAGCATGTGGGAGACATCAAAGAGGGAGCAGTGCTGGCGTGTGTGCAGGTGGGACTCCAGGTGGCTCAGCGCGTACTGCACAGGCATGCTCCAGCCAGCGAAGTTCACCATCTTACCACCCTGCTGCCGGTGGAAGGCGTGGAGGGGCGTCTGCTTCAGGCCGTCCTGCAGGGCGAGACAGGGCCGTATCAGGCCAGCCCTGGCACTAGAACGCCCCCAGCAAGAGGGGCTGGGCTCAGCGCCTGGCACAGAGCCATGTGTCCAGGGCACAGCATGGCTCCCTGCCAGGAAATGTCGATGGACACTGCCCCAGGGCAATGTTCCTGTCACAGGGCAGATTACCACCCGAGGGCTGCACTGGCCATCAGAGCTTGGGCACCCTTCTGTGAGACAGAGCTGAACCTGCAGCTGACCCCCAGCAGCGCCCCTATGGCCCAGACGGGGAGAGGATGGCTCAGACCAGCTGGTACCCCAGCCACACTTGCGCAGCAGCAGCTCCTCCCTGAGCAGCTCTGGGGCTGACTTGCAGGGTCTCCCTCTGCTGCCCCCAGGCTGGGAGTGCGCCCAGGGCTGCAGGCTCTCTCCCCCCACCCACCCTGCTACGCCTCCCTGCCCAATGCCAGCCTCAGTGCACAGGGCTGTGCCCCAGACCCAGGGACACCTGCTGGCACCACAGAGTAACCCCAGAGCCAGGCATGTCTTGGGCCCAGGGATGCAGGCTCCCAGGGAGACTGCCTCGGACTTGTTGGGGAAAGTCCAGGCTTTCCCCTTTAGTCTCTGAGGGCTTGAGCCCCCCCCCCCGCCCCCGCCGGACCTGCTCCAGATGGGGGAGGCCTGGAGGACACTCTGCCCCCCACTCTGGGCTCCCATTCCAGAAGTTTTAGCAGTGTATGTCTGTGCCGGCTGAGGCCTCAGGCTGCAGTGTTGGCTTGGACACTCATCTTGAGGCATAGGAGGGGGCTCCACCAGGCGCCCCAGAAGGGAGAGGAGCCCCCGGGCTGGCTGCCAGGGCCCCAGCTCGGAACCAGGCTGCAGGTCTCAGCCCATGTGGCTATTCCAAGAAGCTCAAGAAGGGGCACCTGCCCCAGTGCCAGAGCCAGAGATCTGGACTAACAGGAACATTCAGCCACCAGGTTTCTGGCTCCTCCCACCTCTTCCTGTAGTGCTGCCTCCCACACTGTAGGGGCGCCAGGACCCCCAGGATTGGGCCATGTTGCCCAGCAAGAGAGATGGCTTTGAGGGGGAGCTGAGGGGCCCCTTGGTGCAGCACTGTGCCGCAGCAGCATCCCCTTCCCCATGTGCCAAGAGCTGCCAACGCTCGGCACAAGGCTGGACTTCCCCTTACAGCTGCGCCAGCTCCCTGGAGCATGATGGACATGGCTCTCGCAACCCACTGAAACAAAGCCAGAGCCCTAGGCTCGGGACCATGGTGCCTCCCTGCTGGATGGAGGAGAGGGGGGCATCCTTGCCCGGGGAGGGATGGGGATAAAGAGGGCTGTATTTACTGATGGGGGAGAATTCGGGGTGCCCACGCAGACAGCCCAGGGTTGTGTGTGCACAGATCAAGGGAAGCTCCTGCCCTTTGCCCAGCACGTGCTCTTCATTATCTGTAATTGGCATGTCCAAGGTCACTGAGGGGGAGGTATCTGCTGTCCCTGCCTCTCGCTTCTCTCCCCCCTCCGCCAGGTCTCTCTGGCTCCTGCTCTTTGCCAGTCTCCCACCCCTACCCTGCCTGCAGAGAGATCAGTAGGGAGAGTCCACATTCATCATTAGGGTTCAGAGTTGGCATCAGCATAGGCTCAGCCCAATCCCCGGGGCAGACTCTCTGCACACTAAGGCAGGCACCACCACAGCAGTGGCACAGGTAGAGGTGCAGGGGGCAGCTGAAGGGGCAAAAAGAGAGCTGTTGGGAGGTGTAGTCTGAGGGGACAGGGTATTCAGGGGTATGGGGGCACCCCAATCAGGGGGGACAGGGGGTACAAAGAACAGTCGGGAGACATATGGGTGGTGGACACAGAGGACATAGTCCCGAAAGCTCGTGGAGCAATAGGGGGACACAGGGGGGGCCAGTTGGGGGCAGGGCCGGCTCCAGGCACCAGGCACCCAAGCACATGCTTGGGGCGGCACCTGGTAAGGGGCAGCGGGGGGAGCGCGGCGCGGCATTCTGCGGGGGTGGGCGCTCCGGCGCGCGGCGCTCTGGGGGCGGTTCCGGCGGCGCTCGGCGGGGGGCGGGCTCCGGCGGGGGGAGGAGGGGGGGGCTCGGTGCTGGGGGGGGGTCCGGCGGCGCTCGGCACGGTGGGGGGTCGGGCTCCTGCGCGCGGCGCTCCATGGGGGGGCGGCTCTCTGGGGGGGGGGTGGTTCCGGCGGCGCTCGGCGGGGGGTAGCGCGGGGCTCAGCGCTGGGGGGGGGGGGTCCGGCAGCGCTCGGCACGGCGGGGGGCAGGCTGCGGCGCTCGGCGGAGGGTTCCCACGGCGCAGCGCTCGGTTGGGGGGGTTCGGGGGGAGCGGCGCTTTTTTTTGCTGCCTGGGGCAGCAAAAAAGCTGGAGCCGGCTCTGCTTGGGGGCACATGTAGGAGGGGGGCATGTAGGGGGATAGGTTGGGGAGGGGGCAGGGGGATTCTCTACAGCAGCCCAGGCTACAAATTAAATTTGTTTTTAACCCAAAGCCAAGATGGGCGGGGGGGAGGAGGGGGAGTGCAAAGTCAGGGGCCTGCAGGAGGTGCTCACGGGCAGTCCGGGGGGTGGAAGTTGGGGAGGTTGTGTATTGGGGTGGTGGCAGTAGGGGGGTCAGGGATGGGATTTGGGGGGCCGTGGGGGGTCAGGGATGAGCAGGGGGAGCTCAGGGGTGTTTGGTATCAGAGGAAGGGAGTAGGGGCTGGAATTAGGGGAAAGGTGTCAGGGAGTACTGGGGCGGTGGGGAGTTGGGGGCTGTGGAGGGTCAGTCAGGGGGTCGGGTATGGGCAGCGGGAGGGGAGTCAGAGGTCGGTGGAGGGGCATTCGGGGGGCGTCAGGGGGTCTGGGTTGGGATGGGGGGGGAAGGATTCCGGGGTGTCGGCTGGGAATCACGGGGCAGGAGTTAAGGAGTATCAGGGCAGCAGTTGGGGGTGGGTGTCGGGAGCAGAAGAGTTGGGAGTGGAGAGCGTGGGAGGAGGTTCAGGGCGGAAATTGGGGGCAGTGGGCAGTCGGGGGTGTCGGGTATCTGGGGGGCGGAAGTTGGTGGCCGTGGAGAGGGCAGTCGGGAGGTGGACGTTGAGGGGTATCGGGGCAGTGGGGACCGGAGCCCTGGGTAGTCCCTGCGCAGATCACAGGCCGGACTGTGGGGATCACACTCAGACGCCGGGGTCCCCCCGCCTTCGCTCACCGGCCCGGAGCTGCAGCAGCGCCGCCGCCCGCCCGCCCCGGGCCCCCGGCCCCGGGGCCCGACCCGCAACATAGCCCGTCCGCCCGTCCGCAGCATCCCGCAGCCTCTGAGCCCGGGCCCGCCCCCGGCACGGCAGTTGGGAAATGCGGCCGCCGAGGGAAGAGAGGTTTAACGCCAGGGGGGGAGGGGATTCATGCGGGGGAGCTGCGGGGGGAGGGGTTTAAAGCGGGGGAGGGGATTAACGCGGGGGAGCTGCGGGGGGGAGGAGTTTAACGCGGGAGAGGGGATTAACGCGGGGGAGCTGCAGGGGAAGGGGATTAACGCGGCGTGGGGACTCGGGAGGGAATTAACGTGGGGGAGCTGTGGGGGGAGTGGATTAACTCGAGGGAGTGCTGCGGGGAGAGGGGCTTAACACGGGGGAGTGGAGCAACCCGGGGGGACCTGCCTCATAGGATCTCTGTGCCACCCGTGCCCCTCTGGAGGCTGGGGCGCTTTGGGTGTTTTGCTCCCGCCTCCCCCACCCCCAGCTGGGGCACCAGGGAGAGCCCGGCCTGCACGCTCTTAGGGTGGTGGCCAGGATGTATGGGACCCGGCCCACCTCCCCCATTCTACTCCCAGCCCCTCTTGGTCCCCAGCCAGACACACGTGAGTCACTCTGAACTCCAGGGCTGCCAGGTGCCCGTATCCCAGCAAAGGCCCCTGGTGCCACTCATACAGGTGTCAGCTGCAGGGTGCCATTGGGCTGCGTGTCTGCCATGCCCATGACAGCGTGGCTGCGGCACCTGCCCAGCTCCCCAGGATTTTGGGCTGTGGAGCACGGCTCCAAATGTGGGGTGCTCACGGCCTGGTGCTCCCAGCCCCTGCGGCAGCATCCCTGGGCTCAGGGTGGCCATATGTACACCTGTGCACACAACTCATCTTTGGGAGCCAGCCTTTGGCTTGTCATGGAGCCCCAGGAGTGGCACTACACCTCATCCTTGGAGGGTCCCCTCAGTGTGCCAGAGCCCAGGGCAGGGCACCTCTGAGGCTGAGCCCCAGCCTGCCTGCTTCACCCAGTTGCTCTGCCCAGCAAGTCCTGGTCTACATTGCAAAGTGAGGTCTGGGTGAATCCGTGTGTGTGTCTATGTTCACACCTTTCTCCCGCTACCCAGGACAGCAACGCTGTAACAACACTGCAAGAACAGCTCAGTGGGTTGAGTATTGGCCTGCTAAACTCAGGATTGTGAGTTCAATCCTTGAGGGGGCCATTTAGGGATCTCAGGCAAAAAAATCTGTCTGGGGATTAGTCCTGCTTTGAGCAGGGGGTTAGACCAGATGAGGTCCCTTCTAACCCTCATGTTCTATTACAGAATGTGTGACCCTAGTAGTTCTCCTACACCCATCCCACAGTGCCCCTGTCCCCATGATAGCACCAGTCCTGATTCTGACCTCCACTGCCTGGGGGGCACAGAGTCTGGAAGCCCTTCTCCCACCTTTTAACCTCCTGCATGGTTCTGAAATGCCTTTTTCTGAGTGCTCACCTTAAGTGAGCACAGCTGACAGCTCACGCTTGTTGTGTGTACCTGCCCAACCACCCAGGCCAGCTCCACACACCCAGAACTGCTTAGATGCACTCCTGCCTGGAGCTACTGGAGTTCCTGAGCTGGCAGGGAGAAGAGGCTGTGCAGGCCCAGCTACGGCCCATCACGTTGCACAGGGGCTGCAGGAGAAGGGGCATGCAGTGCCATGCAATGGATGGCAATCAGATATTTGGTAGTGCCTCACAGACCTGCTGCTTATACGAGCTCCATGCCCACCAACACCTCAGAGACCACTGGGGACACCTTGGAGGAGACCCCAGCTGTGAACAGCGAGGCAGGAGAGGAGGAGGAGGAGGGAGACATGGCAGGGGGCCAGGCACTGATTGAAACTGCAGTGTTTAGCCAGTCCTGCCAAGCCAACATGGATGAGGCTGCTGAGCATGGGAAAGGGAGCGCAGGGAAGTATCTACATACATTTGTGATTAAATGGGATTTGTTTTAATGTTTTGTGTGAATAATGTGTGTGCCTCAATTTTCCCTATGTGTTGCACAAGTATCTAGTGGGTGGGACAGGTGTGTGTGATCTGTGATCAAGCAGAGGCCACTAAAGCAGTGGCTCTCAGTCAGGGGTTCACAGAAGTCTTCCAAGGGGTACATCAACTCATCTAGATATTTGCCTAGTTTTACCACAGGCTACATAAAAAACTAGTGAAATCAGTACAAATTAAAATTTCATACCGACAAAATGAGAACTCTAGTAATAGAGTGCTGTGACATTTTTGTATTTTTATGTCAGATTTTGTAAGCAAATAGTTTCTAAGTGAGGTGAAACTTGGGGCACGCAAGAGAAATCAGACTCCTAAAGGGGGACAGCAGTCTGGAAAGGTTAAGAGCCACTGGACTAGAGGGCAGGTGTGGCTACCTGGGCACAGACAACTGATGGCCAGGGCCCATCCTCTGCAGGAGTGAGCCGGAGGCAGAGGTGAGCTGGAGCCGGTTTGCACCGTTTCGCAGGAACCGGTTGTTAAATTTAGAAGCCCTTTTAGAACCGGTTGTCCAACCGGTTCTAAAAGGGCTTTTAAATTTAAAGTGGTGCCTTAGGCACTGACTCCGTGGGTGCTCCGGCAGCTCCCCGTCCCGCCCCTGGCCCCAGCTTACCTCCGCTCCGCCTCCATCTCCTCCTCCTCCCCCCTCAAACGCTCTGCCCCGCTTCTCCTCCCCCCTGCTTCCAGAGAATCAGCTGTTCACGCGGGAAGCCTGGGAGGGCTGAGAAGCAAGCGGCGGCTTCGCGCTCAGGCCCAGGGAGGCAGAGACGGCGTGGGGGTGAGCTGGGGCGGGGGGGGCGCGAGGAGGGCTGCCCGCACTGCGGCAGGTAATCCCCTGCTCCCCCCCAGCTACGCTACCCCGCCTCTAGGAGCCAGAGGGACCTGCTGGATGCTTCCCGGGAGCTGCCCCAGGTAAGCACCGCCGGGACTTCGACTCCCCACCTCACCCCGGCAGGTCCCTCTGGCTCTTAGGGGCGGGTCAGGGTGGGCACCCCCTATGGTGGCCCACGAGACCCTCCTGCCTGGCTGCTGAGCTCCCGGCTGGGGACGCTAGTCCCTGGCTGTTCCCCCTTCCCCGCAGCTTCATCTCTCCCCGCTGCCAGCGCATGCGCTGGGCAGCGGGCTGCGAGCTCAGCCTGACCCGGTGCTCCAGGCGCTGCGCGGCAGCGGCATGGCCTGGCTCCAGCCGAGCAGTGCGGCCTGGCTCCAGCCGAGCAGCATGGCTGTAGCGCTGCCAGCCACAGTGCTCCATGTGGTGCGCGGTGGCGGTGGCCTGACCCGGCTCCAGCTGAGCGGCGCGGTTTTAGCGCCACCAGCCACCTCCAGGCAGCGCGGTAATGGAGCAGGGAGGGGGTGTTGGATAGAGGGCAGGGGAGTTCGGGGTGGTGGGGTGGATAGGGGTCAGGGAGCGGTCAGAGGGTGGGGAACAGGGCAGTCAGGAAGAAGCAGGGGTTGGATGGGGCGGTGGGAGGCAGTCAGAGGCAGGGGTTCCAGGGGCAGTCAGGGGACAGAGAGAAGGGATGGTTGGATGGGGCAGGGGTTCTGGGGGGCCATCAGGAATGAGAGGAGGGATTGGATGGGGTGATGGGGGGCAGTCAGGGGACAGGGAAGGGGGGTGGATGGGGCAGAGGTCCCGGGGAGGGGCATCAAGGAACACGGGGGGTGGATGGGGCAGGGGTCCCGGGGGGGGCGTCAAGAAACGCGGGGGGTTGGATGGGGCAGGAGTCCCGGGGGGTGGGAGCGGGCCACGGCCCCCTTGTGGGGTGAGGAGGGAATCGGTTGTTAAGATTTTGGCAGCTCATCACTGGCCAGAGGTGAGAACAAAGCAAGAGGTGGAGGCCAGGGGACCGGTTTTCTCGGGAAAGAGACAAAGGCTGATGAGGGGGCACTAGGCGTGACTGTGGGGAGGCCGCTGGAAGCCAGTCAGTCTCCTGGTTTGGGACTGGGGGGGGGGAATCCCCCAAGATGGATTTTGCTGTAACTTCCTGCTTTTGGTGCTAAAAAGCTCTATTCTATGCTGTGTTCCACACAACTAATAAACCTTTTGTTTTACACATGCTGCAAGTCATGGCTAACTGCGGAGTGGGGTGCAGGGCCCCTCTGGGGGTGTGTGAGGCTTCCCCAGGTGGCCCATCCAGGGGGTCTCATTGCAGGGAGCTCATGGTGAGAACAGGTGCTTTTCTGCAAAACTGTTGGTTAGCCAGTCGGTCCCCAGCCTGTAGCGGTGCATGGGATTCTTCCTTCCCAAGTGCAGGACTCTGCACTTGTCCTTGTTGAACCTCATCAGGTTTCTTTTGGCCCAATCCTCCAATTTGTCTAGGTCACTCTGGACCCTATCTCTACCCTCCAGCATAGCTACCTCTCACCCCAGCTTAGTGTCATCTGCGATCTTGCTGAGGGTGCAATCTATCACATAATCCAGATCATTAATAAAGATGTTGAACAAAACCGGCCCCAGGACCAACCTCTGGGGCACTCCACTTGATACCGGCTGCCAACTAGACATCGAGCCGTTGATTACTACCGGTTGAGCCTGACAATCTAGCCAGCTTATAGTCCACTTGCACATGTCTACACTTGCATTGGTCTCCCCACTCCCAACAGCGGCCCACTACGCCAACAGTAACACCACCTCTCCGAGCAGCACAGAGCCTTGGTCGATGTACGGAGGGCGACACAGTGCCAGTGTAATTACGCTGATCCTAACAATCCTCCAGCAGCTGCTTCCCACAATGCCCCACACTGACTACTCAGGTCATCATGGGAGCTCCACTGCCCAGGGCACATGGAGAACAGAAACTCCCCAGCCCTTTAAAGCCCTGTGAATTTTTGAACTGCCTTTTCCTGATTGCCTGGCTTGGTGAGCACACCCAGCAGCTCTCCCTTACTGTGTCCAGCTGCCCAGACGACCCCCCCCCAGCCACATGCTCCAGACACACTCCTGTCTGGAGTAAGCTGGGATATTGGATCACCTGAGCCTGTGGGGAGGAGAGGCTCAGCATAGAAACATGGCCATGCATGCGCAGATAGCTTGGGGGATGGAGGAGAAGAGCTACAACAGGGACTAGCAGCGGAGCCGTGTGAAAGCCCAGGAGCTGCGGCAGGCGTACCAGGAGGCCAGGGAGGCTGACAATCGATCTCGTGCTGAGCTGCAGGCCTGCCGCTTTTACAGCTGCAAGCAAGCCATCCTTGGTGAAGACCCACACAGACACACAGCACCCTGGAGGAGAAGGCGGTGGAGGAGGAGGAGTATGGGGACAGGCGACTGGGGATCTAGCTGTGCAGCGAGCCAGGACCTGGTTTTGCCTCCACCGCAGTCCTGGCAGCCAAGTCTGGGTGAGCCTGCTGCAAGGGAAGGAACCTCGGGTCAGCATGTAGATAAATGTTCTGTTACAAGGTGGCCCTCACAGTACCAGGACACAGCTTTTGACTTTTCATTAATTGCCTGGTGCTAGAAGAGGGAGTAGTACAACTGAGAGAGGTAGAGCTGCTATCTGCTTTTCATTCCCCGCTAGCTGGGGGTGGGTGGGTGGGGATGTGGAGCAGTTTGTTTAGATACACAGCATGTCCTGTGAATCCTCTGTAGAGATCTAGATAAAGCTTTCCTGGAGGTTCTCTGCAATCCTCCACCAAAGAGTTCTGGGCAGAGCAGCCTTATTTCTTCCACGGCAGGACATTTTCCTCCATCACTCAGCAATAACTTCAGCAGGCACCCTTGCAGTGCACAGGCTAGCAGCATATGGGCCCAGGCGGCTTTGGACACCAGCAGCAGCTCTGCTCTGTGTGCCTTTGTTAGCCTCAGGAGTGAAAGATCCGCTAAAATCCCCACAACCTGTGTGGTGCCAAGATTCAGTGCCAATGCCCTGTACTGCTAGATCTAGAGAAAACTTAGTCCTGACTTGAGTGCAGGGGACTGGACTAGACAACCTCTCGAGGTCCCTTCCAGTCCTACGATTCTATGATTCTATGATTCATTCCAGCGAGCAATTCCCCATTTCTCCCGCGCCCGAGGGCCACACTCACCAGGGCTGCACTGTGACCGTGCACAAGCCACTCCCAAGCAGAAGGGAGAATGTCAAGTTCACCAAGTTAAGGGTGCAGGCAAGTGAATTCAGCATCTTAACTTTTGCTTTCTCCAGTGAACAGACTGACAATGGTACCTGTGTGTTTACTGTTTTACCTGCGGCTGCTGCCACTGCGGCCTGCAGGGTCTCTCCCTCCGCACCCACAGAATGCCTGTGCCAGATGAGAAGAAAGAAGAGGATTCAGGATGGCATATTCCAGAAGATCCTGCAAGCCAGGGCTGCATCACACTGTGAGCACAGGGCCTGGAGGGTGAACACTGCAGACAGCCTGGAGAAGGAAAGAGAGGCCCAGGAGTCCAAGCAGAAAAAGGACAGGGCGATGCACCAGGATATAATGAATCATAGAATATCAGGGTTGGAAGGGACCTCAGGAGGTCATCTAGTACAACCCCCTGCTCAAAGCAGGATCAAAACAAACTGAATCATCCCAACCAGGGCTTTGTCAATCCTGACCTTAAAAACCTCATCAGGCAGCAAATACAGACACTGCAGTCTCTGGTGGACCTGCAGGTTCAACAATCCCGGGCTCACCTCCCTCTGCATCCCACTGAGAACTCAATATCAGGACCTTCCTACACCCCCCTCAACATCCCACGTGGCATCAGGAGTCAGTGCAGTACCCCTCCACTCCACCCCAGTCGACAGTAAAGACAATCAGCTTCACATACACAGACCTGGGGAAGCCAGGGCTGGTGTATGTGTAGCTGAAATGGATGGCTCTTTCCCCTTTCTAAGTTTTGGTCTCTTAATTTATTAAGTTTTTAATGTATTTGTTTTAACATTGCACAGAGGTTTTGTTTTTTGCACTGATTTTGTTACAGAATAAATTTCTATTATTTGGAGCATAATTTACCTTTATTAGTTCACAACACATGCTGCCTAGCGCTCAGCAGTTCTGAAAGGACCCAATGACCTGTTACTGCCCAGAGTCACATGACTCATAACATCATTCACAAACACAATGAATAGGTGCATTGACAGTGTTATATCCCTACATCTACTGCAACCACCACCTCATTCCTACCAGGCCACAAAAGAATAAGGCCAGGCAGAGCACACTGCAGCAACACACACTGTTCTGGCTCACTGTTAAAATGGTCTGTCAAAGCCTCCCTGAGCCTTATAGCTCTGTGCTGAGCTCTTGTAATAGTCCTTTTGTCTGGTGGTTCAAACTCAGCAGACAAACGCTCCACCTCCACCCTGCAGCCCAAGGGGAAACTTTTCCCCCTTTGCCTCACAGAGATGATGCAGGACAGAGCAGGCAGCTACAACCATTGGAATATTTTTCTCACTGAGGGCCAATCTTGTAAGTAAACACCACCACGAGCCTTCAGTCAACCAAAGGCACATTCAACTGTCATTCTACACCTGCTGAGCCTGTAGTTGAAGTGCTTCTTGGTGCCTCAAGGTGGCTGGCGTACAGCTTTGTGAGCGATGGGAGCAAGGGGTAGGCTGGGTCTCGCAGAATGATTGCTGGCATTGCAATATCACCAATAGTAATCTGCCATTCAGGAAGGAAAGTCCTGTTTGCAGCCTTCTGAACAGTCCTGTGTTCTTAAAGATGTGAGTCTCATGCACCTTCCCTAATCAACCAACACTGATGTTGGTGAAGCATCCCCGATGATCCACCAGCACTTGCATGACCATAGAAAAGTAGCCCTCTCTGTTGATTCACTCCGTGGCATGGAAGTCTGTGTCAAAGTAGGGATATGGATGCCATCTATTGCCCCACCGCAGTTTGAGAACCCCATTGCTGCAAAACCCTCCACTAAGTCCTGCACATTGCCGAGTGTCACAGGCCTGCACAGCAGGAGGCAGTTAGTGGCCCTGCATGCTTTCATCACAACAACCCCTATGGTGGATTTCCCGACTGACCAGTAGCAGTGGCTGGGAGCTGTAAGGGGAACCATATTTCCCAAAGAGAAAATGGGATTCCCCCAGCCACTGACCCGAACCCCTTTCCCCTCCCCTGCTCCCCACGAGGCTGTTGCCTGTCGCTGGAACCTTGCGGGGCCCCCGGGACTGAAGCAGAAAATGTCAAAGTTGTCTCTGGAAGTCATGGATTCCGTGACTTCCATGATATAAACGTAGCCTTAATTATCATGTTCCCCACTCATTTGGGTTTTTCTTGCAGCTCTGCAAATACTCCAGGATCATGTGTCCTGTGCTTGCAGCGCTCATGACAATAGTGCAGAGCTGTGCAGGCTCCAGACTTCTGTCAGAGATGGTGGACAGCAAGGAGGGACACAGGTTTGTGGGATTTTTAAAAAAAGGCATGAAAATTATGGGATACAGATAACATTATGGGATGGAAACAACAAGGAGTCTGGTGGCACCTTAAAGACTAACAGATGTATTTGGGCATAAGCTTTCGTGGGTAAAAACCTCACTTCTTCAGATTATGGGATGGAGACAGTTGCACACTGGGAAGCTGACCCCTTGCTCCCAGTCACCCCTGTGTGACTCATTTCTGCCCCATCCCAAAAGACCTGGTGCTGCACAGTGGTGAATTGCACAGTGAGATACCCACTCATGGTGTGCTGCACTCTGCATTGACACAAGCACTCCTGGTGAGTACGTGCACCACCAACACAAAGAGCCATGTGTGCATGCGCACAAACGATGTACTAACTGCAGCGGCTGTATGCCGATGTAACTCAAGTCAACAGAAGTGTGTAGTGTAGATGTGGCCTTAGACTGTCAGCAGGGCAGGGGCTGTCTCTTTGTTCTGGGTGTGTCCAGCACCTGTGGCTCAGCCCCTACAGCTCTCAGTACAATAGCTGGGGTTCAAGTGATGAGGTTGCAGCCTGGGGAGAGGAGGCCACAGGGAAATGGGGTGGGCCAGGAGCCCCAGGAATTGCTGTCTGTGGTGAGGTGCCTGGAGTGAAGGGGCTGACAGGGGATTGACTCCCCCGCTTGGAAGAGATTCCAACCCTGGAGAATCAAACCCTGGACTTCATGAGCTGACCACTTCTGGGTGCACCTCCCCCTGGGCAGCGGCTCCCCACAGAACAAGCCATTTCCCCTATGACCAGCACCACAGGCACTGCTGTAGGGCTAGGACTTAACTCACCCATAGATTCATAGATTCATAGATTCTAGGACTGGAAGGGACCTCGAGAGGTCATCGAGTCCAGTCCCCTGCCCGCATGGCAGGACCAAATACTGTCTAGACCATCCCTGATAGACATTTATCTAACCTACTCTTAAATATCTCCAGAGATGGAGATTCCACAACCTCCCTAGGCAATTTATTCCAGTGTTTAACCACCCTGACAGTTAGGAACTTTTTCCTAATGTCCAACCTAGACCTCCCTTGCTGCAGTTTAAACCCATTGCTTCTGGTTCTATCCTTAGAGGCTAAGGTGAACAAGTTTTCTCCCTCCTCCTTATGACACCCTTTTAGATACCTGAAAACTGCTATCATGTCCCCTCTCAGTCTTCTCTTTTCCAAACTAAACAAACCCAATTCTTTCAGCCTTCCTTCATAGGTCATGTTCTCAAGACTTTTAATCATTCTTGTTGCTCTTCTCTGGACCCTTTCCAATTTCTCCACATCTTTTTTAAAATGCGGCGCCCAGAACTGGACACAATACTCCAGCTGAGGCCTAACCAGAGCAGAGTAGAGTGGAAGAATGACTTCTCGTGTCTTGCTCACAACACACCTGTTAATACATCCCAGGATCATGTTTGCTTTTTTTGCAACAGCATCACACTGTTGACTCATATTTAGCTTGTGGTCCACTATAACCCCTAGATCCCTTTCTGCCGTACTCCTTCCTAGACAGTCTCTTCCCATTCTGTATGTGTGAAACTGATTGTTCCTTCCTAAGTGGAGCACTTTGCATTTGTCTTTGTTAAACTTCATCCTGTTTAACTCAGCCCATTTCTCCAATTTGTCCAGATCATTTTGAATTATGACCCTGTCCTCCAAAGCAGTTGCAATCCCTCCCAGTTTGGTATCATCCGCAAACTTAATAAACGTACTTTCTATGCCAATATCTAAGTCGTTGATGAAGATATTGAACAGAGCCGGTCCCAAAACAGACCCCTGCGGTACCCCACTCGTTACGCCTTTCCAGCAGGATAACAACTCTCTGAGTACGGTTATCCAGCCAGTTATGCACCCACCTTATAGTAGCCCCATCTAAATTGTATTTGCCTAGTTCATCGATAAGAATATCATGCGAGACTGTATCAAATGCCTTACTAAAGTCTAGGTATACCACATCCACAGCTTCACCCTTATCCACAAGGCTCGTTATCCTATCAAAGAAAGCTATCAGATTGGTTTGACATGATTTGTTCTTCACAAATCCATGCTGGCTGTTCCCTATCACCTTACCACCTTCCAAGTGTTTGCAGATGATTTCCTTAATTACTTGCTCCATTATCTTCCCTGGCACAGAAGTTAGACTAACTGGTCTGTAGTTTCCTGGGTTGTTTTTATTTCCCTTTTTATAGATGGGCACTATATTTGCCCTTTTCCAGTCTTCTGGAATCTCTCCCGTCTCCCATGACTTTCCAAAGATAATAGCTAGAGGCTCAGATACCTCCTCTATTAGCTCCTTGAGTATTCTAGGATGCATTTCATCAGGCCCGGGTGACTTGCAGGCATCTAACTTTTCTAAGTGATTTTTAACTTGTTCTTTTTTTATTTTATCCGCTAAACCTACCCCCTTCCCATTAGCATTCACTATGTTAGGCATTCCTTCAGACTTCTCGGTGAAGACCGAAACAAAGAAGTCATTAAGCATCTCTGCCATTTCCAAGTTTCCTGTTACTGTTTCTCCCTCTTCACTAAGCAGTGGGCCTACCCTGTCTTTGGTCTTCCTCTTGCTTCTAATGTATTGATAAAAAGTCTTCTTGTTTCCTTTTATTCCCATAGCTAGTTTGAGCTCATTTTGTGCCTTTGCCTTTCTAATCTTGCCCCTGCATTCCTGTGTTGTTTGCCTATATTCATCTTTTGTAATCCGTCCTAGTTTCCATTTTTTATATGACTCCTTTTTATTTTTTAGATCGTGCAAGATCTCGTGGTTAAGCCAAGGTGGTCTTTTGCCACATTTTCTATCTTTCCTAACCAGCGGAATAGCTTGCTTTTGGGCCCTTAATAGTGTCCCTTTGAAAAACTGCCAACTTTCCTCAGTCGTTTTTCCCCTCAGTCTTGATTCCCATGGGACCTTACCTATCAGCTCTCTGAGCTTACCAAAATCTGCCTTCCTGAAATCCATTGTCTCTATTTTGCTGTTCTCCCTTCTACCCTTCCTTAGAATTGCAAACTCTATGATTTCATGATCACTTTCACCCAAGCTGCCTTCTACTTTCAAATTCTCAACGAGTTCCTCCCTATTTGTTAAAATCAAGTCTAGAACAGCTTCCCCCCAGTAGCTTTTTCAACCTTCTGAAATAAAAAGTTGTCTCCAATGCAGTCCAAGAATTTGTTGGATAGTCTGTGCCCCGCTGTGTTATTTTCCCAACATATATCCGGATAGTTGAAGTCCCCCATCACCACCAAATCTTGGGCTTTGGATGATTTTGTTAGTTGCTTGAAAAAAGCCTCATCCACCTCTTCCACCTGGTTAGGTGGCCTGTAGTAGACTCCTAGCATGACATCTCCCTTGTTTTTTGCCCCTTTTAGCCTAACCCAGAGACTCTCAACACTTCCGTCTCCTATGTCCATCTCTACCTCAGCCCATAAACCAGCCTTGATCTGCCTTGGGTGAAACTCAGGGATTTCAGCACTGCGATTAAGAAAAAATGCTCTGCTGCCACCGAGCGCCCCCAGCTCAGGAATATCCCTAACAATAGTTATAACACCAAGGGCTGTAGAGCCCCCCCCCCCCCCCCCCCCGAGGCCCTGGGAAATGTAGGGAGGAAACAGAAAGACCCAAACAAATGGTAAAATAGTTAAGCTAAGCTCGGACGATCTGCACAGACAGAAAAACAGAGAATATCATAAATAAGTTACAATTAGGGCATAAGAGATAAAAAATGTAAAAAAGACTTGAGCAGTAAGGAGAAAACATAGGTGCTAGTGCACAATTGGTTCCGTTTTGTTACCTAGGGATATCGAATAGTATGATAGGATAGTGAGGGTAAAGGAGGGAACTAGTTTTACCTACAGAATGTAAATGAAAAACAATGTTCTCTGGGAACCATCTCTGGACTGCAGTTTAACATCAAGCTGCTGGAACTCTGACCCCTCTGCACGACTGTGACGTACAGAGACATCGCTGGGAACCCCCAGACGAATGAATCCTGACTGGTCATCGGGTGAAATTTGTCTCTATATTGGGAGTGTTGAGCATAAGAGATGTTCTTGGTATATGTATTGTGTGTGTGTTGCTAATAAATAGATGTTTAGAGCACAGCTGTGTAAGGTTCATTTGCTGGGAAAAGGGCCCGCAGACCTGTAGAGCCCTGAGCCCCATGGAAAAGGGGGGGGGGGGTACTTAAATTGTCCAGGTTTCTCCCTGAGCCCCAGGGGTAAGGTGTGATGCTGCATGGAATATGGGGAACACCTTGTGATATTGATACCAATATTATAAAATTACAAGGAATCTGACAGATATGCCATGTAAAGTATCTGTGAAAATGTTATGATTTGTCAAGTATGATGATCTAGTTCAGGGGGCGGCAACGTTTGGCACGCGGCTCGCCAGGGTAAGCACCTGGCGGGCAAGGCCAGTTTACCTGCTGATGTGACAGGTTTGGCTGATTGTGGCCCCCACTGGCCGCGGTTCGCCATCCCGGGGCCAACGGGGCGGTGGGAAGCCGCGGCCAGCACATCCCTCGCCCGCGCTGCTTCCCACCGCCCCTACTGGCCCGGGACGGCAAACTGTGGCCAGTGGGGGCCGCGATTGGCTGAACCTGCCGCGTCAGCAGGTAAATAAACTGGCCCGTCCCATCAGGGTGCTTACCCTGGCGAGCCGTGTGCCAAACGTTGCCGACCCCTGATCTAGTTTATATGTTTGTATCAACCTTTGTATTGTGAAAAGCGACAAAGAGTCCTGTGGCACCTTATAGACTAACAGAAGTATTGGAACATAAGCTTTTGTGGGTGAATACCCACTTCAATCAGACGCATGTGGTGGAAATTTCCAGAGGCAGGTATAAATATGCAGGCAGGAATCAATCTAGAGATTACGAGGTTAGTTCAATCAGGGAGGATGAGGCCCTCTTCTAGCAGTTGAGGTATGAACACCAAGGGAGGAGAAACTGCTTTTGTACTTGGCTAGCCATTCACAGTCTTTGTTTAATCCTGATCTGATGGTGTCAAATTTGCAAATGAACTGAAGTTCAGCAGTTTCTCTTTGGAGTCTGGTTCTGAAGTTTTTTTTGCTGCAGGATGGCTACCTTTAAATCTGCTATTGTGTGTCCAGGGAGGCTGAAGTGTTCTCCTCCAGGTTTTTGTATATTGCCATTCCTAATATCTGACTTGTGTTCATTTACCCTTTTACATAGGGATTGTCCAGTTTGGCCGATGTACATAGCAGAGGGGCATTGCTGGCACATGATAGCGTATATTACATTGGTGGACGTACAAGTGAATGAACCGGTGATGATGTGGCTGATCTGGTTAGGTCCTGTGATGGTGTTGCTGGTGTAAATACATGGGCAGAGTTGGCATTGAGGCTTGTTGCATGAATTGGTTCCTGAGTTAGTTACTATGGTGCGGTGCATGGTTGCTGGTGAGAATATGCTTAAGGTTGGCGGGCTGTCTGTGGGTGAGGACTGGCCTGCCTCCCAAGGCCTGTGAAAGCAAGGGATCGTTGTCCACGATGGGTTGTAGATCACTGATGATGCGTTGGAGAGGTTTTAGCTGAGGACTGTAGGTGATGGCCAGTGGAGTTCTGTTGGTTTCTTTCTTGGGCTTGTCTTGCGGCAGGAGGCTTCTGGGTACATGTCTGGCTCTGTTGATTTGTTTCCTTATTTCCTCATGCAGGTATCATAGTTTTGAGAATGCTTGGTGAAGATCTTGTAGGTGTTGGTCTCTGTCTGAGGGGTTGGAGCAAATGCGGTTATACCTCAGCGCTTGGCTGTAGATGATGGATCGTGTGGTGTGTCCAGGATGGAAGCTGGAGGCATGAAGGTAGGCATAATGGTCGGTGGATTTTCGGTATAGGATGGTATTGTGAGTTACAGATATGCATGATATATCTGTTTCAAAACTTATGCTGTGTTTCTGGGTGACACCCCCAGATAGATTGGCATCAGCACTGCCCTAGCCTATTCAATGGCCCATCAAGGGTCATCAGCTATACAATGAACCCATTGAAAAAGCCAGGGACTACACCTTATAAGTCAGCAAACCATGTAGGGGCTTGAACTTTATGGACAGAACTCAAAGGCTTCTCCATGCCATGTGCTGGGCAGCTTGTGTTTGAAACAAAGGACGCACAAGCCACATGGCAGACTATAAAAGGCAGCTGCATCTTCTCCATTTTGTCTTCATTCCTGCTTCTTACCTCTGGAGGAACTTTTCTACAAACGAAGCTCTGAACGAAGGACTGAATGAGCCATCCCAGCTGTGGACGTGTTCCAGAGGGACTTTCAAGCCAGCAAACTCAGCAATACAGCTAAGAACATGATATATGGACTTTGAAGTCTCGGTATGTATCTGACTGCTTCACCACTTAACAACTCTCTTCTTGTTCTTTCTTTTTTCTTTATAATAATCTTTAATTTTAGATACTAAAGGATTGATTAGCAGCATGGTATTTTGGGTAAGTTCCAAACGAATATTGACCTGGTAACATGGCTGGCCCTTTGGGGTCAGAATATTTTGTATATGTGAGCAGAGCTTTTAAACAACTTCTCGCTGTACTGGACCTAGGTCCTGACTGGGGGCCAGAGAACTGGAATGTAATAAAGGCAGCTGTGTGATTCAGTGTTAACCATCTGTTTTGGGAGTATCTGCTCTGCCTTTTGCAGTCTGCCCTGACCTTGACATTTTCAGTGAGGGCTGCCCTGGCACCCCGGGTCACATAAGGATAGGTGCCTTACACCCTGAGCCCTTGGAAGGAAAAGGGTGGGGGTGCATAAATTGACTGGTTCATGCCTTGAACCCTCCATAGGGTATAGGCAGGGTGCTCTAGATTGTGCAGGTAACACTGCCTTCCTCTCATTCACCCTCATGAGCCTCCCCCACAGCTCTCCTGAAACCTGGCCTTGTCCTCTCTATGGACAATGGCCCTTCAGCTCCAGCTCCCCTCTTCTAAGAGCTGAGGGAAGGCTGGGTTGGGCACAGGCAGCCCCCAAACTGGGCTGTAGGGAAGTGACAATGCCCAGGCAGGGCAGAAGGGATGGCATGTGCCAGCCAGGCTCCACTCAGAGAAACCACTAGCACAGCTCAGCTTTGGGGGTTGTTTATTAGAGCAGCTGGGTGCAGATCCAGCAAATGCATGATGCATCCCCCCCGTGGGGACAGGCAGAATAGGGGTCAGATCCCCATGGGCACAGTGACTGTTGGAGGGAACAGCATGGCTGGCTACAGCCCAAGACCCATGTCCTACTCAGGCCAGCCCAGCCACATGCAGCCAGGAAGGATGGAAGGAAGCACGTGGCCAGGAAAGATGGCCCAGGGAGAGGGCACCAGGCTGGCATTCAGGAGACCAGGGCTCATGTCCCAGTTCTGCTACAAACTCCTTATGTGACCCTGGGCAAGTCTCTCTGGACCTCGGTTCCCAGACAGATGCTGGGGCCAGCCATTCCCAGGGTAGGCGCAAGGTTACATGTGGCGAAGGCTGGAAGGTGCAAGCTACTCCAGCCCCCTTGGAGAGAACATGGGGAGAGGCCAGGTGTTCACCTCCTGCCACTGCCCTGAATACCAGGGAAAGTGGCAGTCATGCCATTGTCCCACGTCAGGTGTCAGCACTCTCCACTGCACCTCCTGGGAGAGTTAATGGCACAAAGTGGGGCTCGGTTGCTGCAGCGGTTCCCAAGACACACCCCATCCCCTGCTTTTTTGAGCAGGCCCATGAGCCCGCGAACCAGCCCACACCCGTGTTACCAAGGGACTGGGTGCTCAGGAGCAGCACACAGGGCTGCTGGGAATCTTGCCCAGCACTGCAGGAGAGAGAGAGAGACAACCCCCAGTACCTGGTGTGTGTGTGTGTATTGGGGGGGGGGGGGGGAGCCTCCAGGCCATGATCCAGGGGCCCGGGGGAAGGTGCTCCAGGCTGGGATCCAGGAGACCAAAAGTTCAAATCTCTTCTGTGTGGCTGCTATTTACTCCATGATTGGAAGTGAGCATCTGGGAGCACCCTGGGGCTATCAGAGGGGCTAGGTGACAAGCTGCCCATCTTCACAGAGTTTGCACATTTATGGGTCAGGAGCCAATTGGGGCTGGGAGACAATGGGGATCCCACACTCAATCCCAGGCTGGGAGCGATGGGGGGTGTCTGGACTGTGTTCTGCGGTAGCATACTTTGATTGCCATTGGTGCTGAGGCTCCCAAGAGCCCACAGACAGCTCTCCCCATCCCAGGCTCTGAGTCCTGCAACCTTGCTAAAATCCACAGCCAGGAAGGCTCCAACCGACAGTCCTTCCTCCCCCCTCGCCATGCCCCTGCAGCCCCACTACCATGAAGGGAAGGTAGTAGGGCCCCAGCCCTGTACCCTACCAGAACAGGGAGAACAGAAAAAAACTGCCAAAGTAGCCCTGTGGCTTTTGGGTAGCACCTCCCACTGCACTGCCATGGGCAATGGCAAGAAACAGGGAACATCACAGTCCCTTCCCTGTCCCATGCCTGCAGCACACCAGCCCCACGCTGAGCCCCAGGCAGCTCCAAGCTCGGAGGGGCAGGGCTCTGGTGCAATATTCAGGGCAGTAACTCTGTTCCCAGAGCCCAGCACATCCCTTGAGCTTTGCCCACCCCAGGATTATTGGCACCCCAGATCTCACTGGAAGCAGGATTCGTCTGAAATTCCCGGGGGGGGGTGTGTGTGTGTGCTCTGCCAAACACCTGCAATGTGATTTGATCAGGAGGCTGGGGGACATGCCTGCCAGGCCCAGAACAGGGAGCTTATGCAGTGCCAGGAGAAGAGGAAGTCCGCAGGCCCCAAGGAGATGCAGACGGAGGAATCTGGCCAGCACCAAGGAGCCAAGAAGCCCAGGAGATGCTGTGGGGGAGGCTGAGGGAGCACAGAACAGGGAGGGAGAGAAAACAACCCTCTTGGCTTGGGAGAGCTGAGGCAGACTCTGATCAGCAATGAAGGAAACGTGCTGTGCAGATGGCAAGTTCAGGGCAGCCAGCCTGGGCCAGAGCTCAGGTGTAGGAGAGCAGATTGATGTCGTAACAGCCATCCACCTGGAACACAGAGACCAGCGTCACTCCCATCAGGGTACCCCGCTGCCTCCTGCTGGGGCTGGCTGGGACTGCAGGAGCAGAGAAGCCGACACACCCCCTAGGGGCTGCTGCTTGGACTGCAGGAGCCGAGAGCCCCTGACGCGCCCCTGTAGGGGCTGCTGCTGGGACTGCAGGCGCCCACAGCACCCAACACATCCCTTTGGGGCCACTGCTGGGAATGCAGGTGTCCACAGCCTCCGACATGCCCGCTAGGGACCTCTGCTGGGACTGCAGGAGCCGAGAGCCCCCATGCAGCCTACCTCCTCCATTACAGTGGAAGTGGAGCTGGAACATCAGAGAGGCTGGAACTAGGGGAGATGAGAGTTCCCTACCTCCAATACTCCTGAACCGGGAACCCTCAGGAGCTTTCCCAGCAGTTTGATGGCATTTCGTACAGCATGGCCAGCTGGGAGCAGCTCAGGATGACAGCAGATGCTGCAGTGCCCAAAATACATCCTGCCCCTTCGGTGCACGCCGGGCCACACAGCAAGCCCAGAGCAGGGGGCCAGCCCCTGTGGGCAATGAACAGAGCTAACTGGAAACTAACGTCAAAACGCCCGATTCGGGCTGCCGTCTGGTTAGCGCGGATCATCTCTGTTAGTACCCACAGCTGCTGGACTTCTGTAGACACCTTTTCCGGGTCGGGGACACCCTGCAGACAAGCAACAGTTATTGAGATGGGTGTTCCTGAAGGCAGCTCCAGACTGCAGGGATAACCCTCACCTCCCCGCTGCCCACGGGACAAGTGCTCTCTGGTTACCCTGCTCTCCCCCAAGCCCACTTCATCTCATTGCTCCACTCTGCTTTGTCTGCTTTCAGATGGTGAGCCCTTGGGACAGCACCTGGCACAGGGGGGCCTCCAGGTCCTACTGCAGTATAGCCAGGAGTCTGTGCACACAACCTCTGCCCAGTGCACAAGGCACCGTTGCTCTCCCAGAAAACCACAAAGCAGGGGATGGACTGGGAAGGCATCACACATGACACCTCTGACTGCTCCAGCCAGCGGCACACGTCACTGCCAGGACTCTGCCCCAGCCAGGCCTGCCATTCAAGCTCCCTATTTGCTGCCTGGAACATCACACTCCTTCCTGATGGGCTGGATGCTGCAGGACCAGCCTGGCCAGGGGCCTACTCATCCCAGCTGAGCTGCCCAGCTGATTCAGGAGCATTCTCTGGCTGCACGGTCAGAGAGCTCCGGTCTGTGTCGAATCTGCAGCAGCTGCTTCCTGGAAGATCCTGGCTGCCATGAGCTATGGTCTCCCCAGCTGAGCACGTCAAGCTCGGTGTCTGTTGGCAAGTGTGCCCGGAACCGACAGCCAGGACATCAAATCCAAGCCACTATTAACAAAATCAGACTGACTGCATGGCACACACTGTGCTGGAGAGGCCACAGCCAGGAGACTCTAGACAGGAACTCAGGGAAACGGGGGAGAGCTAAACAGAATTTAGAAATGAATTTGCCATTTTCCCCAAAACTCTTGAAAATTCCAGCTTGCCTCAGGTTGCGCTGACAGCCCAGCTGACCCACTCAGCTCCAACGCCTTCCAAGTGCCTCCTGAGCGTGGCTTTGCCCAGGGTGGTCCAAGAGCACAGCCCCAGGCACATCCTCATTCCATGGCATGCACCCAGAGCTGCCACCACCTGGCGTTCACAAACAGCCCCAGTGGCCACCGCAACACCAACCTCACAGGCCTAAGGTGCATCCTGCAGCAAAGGGCTGAGGACACAGCCCTGGGGCACCCCATTTAAGAAATGAAACTGAGTGATGAGGAGCTAGAGCACAGCAATAGAGCCGGGGTCAGGCAGATCAGTGCAGGTACCGGCCCCACATGTGCAGTGCAAGATCTGGGCCAGGAATCACAACTGGCCAAATATCACAGAGCTGGATCTCCACACCCTCGGCAGGCTCTCTCTGCACTAGTCTGCATGCAGGCGTTTCAAAGTGGGCCCTCCTCGGCTTAAGCCTGTGAATGGCTATCCAACTACAGAAGCAGTTTCTCCTCCCTCGGTGTTCACACCTCAACTGCTAGCAGAGCACCTCACCCTCCCTGATTGAACTAACCTAGTTATCTCCATACTGATTTATACCTGCCTCTGGAGATTTCCATTACTTGCATCTGAAGAAGTGAGGTTCTTACCCACGAAAGCTTATGCTCCCAATACTTCTGTTAGTCTTAAAGGTGCCACAAGACCCTCTGTTACTTTTCTCTTATAACAACTGCTGTTGGATTTCCGCCTGTGGCCCCCAAGGAAGCTGAGGGCCAGCGACATGCCCAGTCCAAAGATGGGGACAATGCTCTATGGACTGTGCTGGCAAAGTCCCAGCTGCTGGAGGCTCAACTGCTGGCTGGCCCACCAGAGTCAGGGTAAGCCCCCCTCCCAACACCTGGTTGATGGATCTGGCCTTTTGCTGTTTGCAAACTGCCCAAGCAGGTGAGATGCATCCAGGTGTGATCGGGAGGCCAAGTTATTCAGCAAGCAATTCTCTCTGCAGGCAGCTTGCAAACAGCACCTTGTGCTGAGCTAGCTAGTGACAGGCATGGGGCTTGTCCCCTGACTGGGGAGGGCTTGTAGAATGAATCAACAGTTGCCTGGATTTCAGATTGCACATTCAAACAGACAGTTGAAATTTGCTCGCTGAGCAGTGTTGGCAGCTGGCCGTTAGCCCTTGTGTGTATTCGCACTAGGACACGTGTGCAAGAGGAACACAAATAGGCCATGTGCTCCCGGTGGGCCGGGCTAACCTGCACTTCCCAAGTGCAGACTATGGTGCCCATCCCCCTGCCCCAGACATGCAGCTCTCATCTATAACCCGGCATGCTGCCCCCCATTTACCACTTGTCAGAGTCCAGGAGCTCCCCACCACTTCCTGCAGTGCATCAGTGTGCATGCAGATCCCAATGCACCTGGCAGGGATCATGGCCCCCACGAGCCCAGCTCTCACTGTACCCACCTGCCCTGCCCAACTGAGCTGTCTGCTTCAGGGGACATTTCCCCCCCTCCCCTGCCAGTCAGGACCCTGCCTGCTGCCCTCCCAGAACACCCCACCTCCAAACGGGAACCCACCCGTGGCCCCTCCCCCCAGGACACTCCACTCTCTCCCCCAGGACACCCCACCCCCAATAGGGACCTCACCTGCTGCCCTCTCCCCCCAGGATACCCCAACTCTGGCCGGGACATGCTCACTGCTCCCTGGGAGACCCCAGCTCCAGCGCAGCTCATAAGGAGCCTGCTTACCCCATGCAGGTTTTCTGGCTGCTGCTGGGGGGCCAGGTGGGACAGCCAGGACGGGAAGTCTGTCTGCAGGCTCTGAAAGAAGTCAAAGGTGGCAGATGAGCAGAGCTGAGCCCCCTCTCCCTCTCCCTCTCCCTGCCATACAGATGGAGGCAGGCCTGGCTCCTCGGTGCTCACAGGGACAGGCTGCCTGCTGACCCCGCTGCTGCATTCAACACATGCTCCTTAGACCAAGGGAACTGCACTGTAGCCAGAAGCAAAGGGAGTGTGGATCCAGCCGGAGCATGCGGCTGCCCCATCTCTGCTCCCTCCCCAGGCCCCCCGGGCAGTCTGCTCCGTCAATGTAATCCTGCTGGTGCAGATGGCCTCAGAGTCACAGCACAGGCAGAAACAACAAGGAGCACAGGCAGGTGATCAGTGCTGGGGCCAGGCCGATGACAGGGGTGCCGCAGGAAACATTCCCTGCGCCGCAGAGACAGAGGCCCCCATGGCCAGGAGCCTGAGACCACTGAGGCCATGCGCCATGGCCCAGACTGCAAACTGCACTTCACTGAGCTCCCCGGGGCTCTGGGGGTAGGGGGTCTGGGGAGAGCCTCACGTGTCAGACCCAGAATCTGGGGCAGCCCCTGCCAGGAGGGACACGGGGTGGGATTTACAGCACAACAAATGAGGGGAGACAGGGTACCCTTGGCTAAGGGATGGGCAGCTGCTTCCCAACCTCAGCGGAACCTGTGGGAAGCAGTCCGAGGCAGAGACGACTAGCAGGGTCCCAGAAGAGTCCTGCAGGGCTGAATGCGCGCGGCTGGCAGGGCCAGGGGTGATTCTGGTCTCGCCAAGCACAGGCGGCTTTGCGCAGCACTCATTGCCCGGGGGGAAAGGCTGCCTGACACCGCCGCAGCAGTCACTCACCTGCTGGCCCCTGGGGTAGAGCCGCAGCTCCTCCAGGGTGAAGTGCAGCCAAACGGGCGAGGGCTGGCGAAGAATCAAACGCACGGCAGTCACCTGATCCACATCACACAGCAACTGCCAGAGACAACAGGGCAGCAAGAGCTGCGCTGCAGTGAGGCGGTTGGGTGCTAGTTATTTAGAGCCAGGGGCACAAGGGCTGCCAGCTCTGGCAGAGCAAAGCCCGATGCGGGATGGCTAGACAGAAGGAGTTATAGATGGGTGCCAAGAATCGCACTCCAGGCCCTTTCCACCAGGCAGGATAAGGACGAGGACTGTCAGCTCAGGGTGGGCCCCAGCACTATGGTGCTGGTGGGGGTCCTAGCGCTATCGCAATGTAATAAACCATCAGGTCTGTCAGCCTTGGAGTCACAGAGTCAGGGAGGGGAGACGGCCCACATCCCCAGCAGCAGCCAGAGGGGGAAGCAGAGGTTTTAGCGCCAAAAATTCCATTGGGCAATTCACCCACTGCTCCCAGCACTGAATGACAGCTGGCTCTGGGGTGGAGCCCTACAACATTACACAGGATTCAGGGAGTAGTAAGAGATCCTGATTACACCACAGGGATCAGGATTCCCAACATCGAGTTTGCTCTTATGAGCAGCACCATGGGATCTGCTGGGACAAGCAGCCCTTGCCTTGCTTTAGTGCTTCAGTCGCAGCCCAGCACTAAGGGCAAGCAAGCCCCCTGCGAGCCCCAGCTGGCCTGCCTGTACCACCTGGCTTCTCCCCAGCACTCTCTCCTCCCAGGAGCGGCAGGCCCAGCCCAGCTGCACTTGTGCCAGCTGTGGGCAGTGGTGGCCAAGGCACAGTAAGGGCTCTGCTGCTGCTCTAACTACAGGGGAATCAGCTACCATAGGCCTAGCCCCCCAGTCCCAGTGGCACCAAGAGTCCTGACCTGATGCCTGAAGAGAGAGAAGTAATCCTGGGAGCCGGCCTCTGTGTGTGGGCTGGGCATCAGGCAGTGATTCCACAAGCAGGTGACCCACTTCCTGGCGCTGGCACGCCCCACATCACAGGGACGGCGCCGCTGCACTCGCACAGTCAGGAAAGCCGTGTAGGAGTTCTTAAAGACGATTTCCTGCAACTGAGACAACCCAGCGCGCAGGTCACGAGCCCGCCCCAAGGGGAGAGCCTGTCCTTTGCTGCCTAGACAGGCAAGTAGCAATCCACTGGGCCTCCTTTGAGCCACATCTTCAATCCACCAGTAAGTCCACTCTGTTCGATGGGCAGCAGGAAAGGCATGGGGATGACAAGCTCTGCAGAGCTGGATTCTCCATCCCCAACACTGTTTAAATCCAGACTGGACGGTGTTCTAACAGAGCTGCTCTAGGAATTATTCTGGGGACATTCTCTGGCCTGTGCTATGCGGGATGTGTGGGTAGATGTGCACAATGGTCCCTTCGGCTTCACAACCTGTTTCTCTCTGAACGCACAGCTCCTGGCCCCAAGCTTGACACAGTAAATAGAAATACGGCAGTTGAAAACCTACCTGTCCCTCAGACTCTTTGATACAAGCTACTCACACTTCGAAGCTTGCTTCAAAGCCCCATGTTTTGCTATTCTCGTCCGGCAGCACCCCTAGTCCCAGGGAGATGGCTGTGGCTCTGCACTACCTGCCTCTGGTCACTGCTCTGAAATCCATCCCCTCTGCTACACTCCGGAGACTGGAGAACTGGGACACACAGTGGTGCTCTCCGTCAGCTTCTGTGTCATTGCCATGGCTCTGGGACAGGCTGGTTCACTGGCTGGGCCTAAAACTGCCCTCCTCCCAACTCCGACCGGGAAAGGCTAGTTATTAAGAGCTGCCTGCAATGTGCTGTATAAGGTGCCCCAAGTGCCCAGCCAGTCCCCATCCAGCCGGCTGCATGCAGAGCCTTTCCCCTGGTTGAGACTAGGTCCTCAAGTCCTCCCACCCAGCTACTTCAGGGTGGAGCAAGTGGCATCTTCCTTCCAAAACCCATGGGAATGTTCTCGAGCCCCAAGTGTACAATAGCCCCCTGGCATTCAGCCAACAAATGCTGCTTTTTGTCAGGAGAACAGCGTGCCCAGGTGGCTTTGTTATTCCCTGTCTCCGTGGCAGTGCCTCTTCCTGGCATGCTTTGGACATGTCGCCCTGTCACTGGATGCAGTGGGAGCTGCTCAAGCACACACCCAATGGCACCTGGGTCCCCATGCATCAGATGCCCACCTGGGGTCCATCTGCCCTGAGAACCCTACCCAACCCTAGTGTCCAAATGAGTGTGCTGAGCAAGCTGGGACTCTGACCTTAGCTTGCTGCTGCGTCAGGGCATCCCACAGCATGCAGACTGGCACCCGATGGGGACCTGGGCAGCCCTGCTACCCAGGGTTTCACCAGAGCTGCCCTATTCCTCCTGGGGGACCCTTGGCATCCCAGAGTTTGTTGGGAGCCCAGGGCCCTACCACAGCTACCTGGCCCCGTAGACATTGCAGCAGCCCCCCCTCGCCCTGTGACTGTCACTAAGCTCCCTCCCCCGCCATGGTGCACGGGCAGAAGGGGCAGAGGGCCACACGCGACCCCCCCCCCATATCCTGGGCAGGGGCTCACCCCACACGTACATCCAGGGGCTGGGCGGGGGGCAAGGCCACATCAATGACGGCCACGCCAGGCCGAGCCAGGTCCGTCTTCACATCTCCCACCTGCAGAACCACAGGGCTGCGGACGGTGCACGGGGCTGGGCGGGTCGCCATGGGGCGGCTGTGAGAAGAGAACAGCAGGTCAGGCAGCAAGGGGGGGGGGTGTTTGGAGGGGCCTGGCCAGGGGGGCCTTTCGGGGGAGCTGTGGTCATTCGGGAGGGTGAGGAGGTGTTTGGAGGGGGAATGGGCTGGCCGGGCAGGGGGTGTTTGGAGGGGGATGGAAAGGGGGAGGAGCTTGGCTGGCCTGGAGTGTTTGGACTTTGGAGGGGCCTAAAAAGGAGGGAGGGGCTGGGCTGGCGGAGGGCCCATTTGGAGGAGCGGGGGTGTTTGGAGAGGGCTGGGGTGGGCGGAGGGGACGCTCTCACCCCGCTCCGTGTCCCGGGTTCGGCGCCGGCGGTTCCATCCAACATGGCTCCGGGGCAGGGCTGGCGGAGTACAGGCCCCGCCCTCGCCTGTCTCCATGGAAACGGCTCGCTGAGGACTGCGGTTGCGGGGGCCTGGATGGCTGGGGAGGGAACTGGGGGACGTCTGGCTGGCCTGAGGAGTCTGGCTGGGCGGGGGCATTGGGGCAGACGGAGGGGGTCTGGCTAGGGAAGCTGAGGGGTCTGGCTGGGGGTGGGGGCAATCGGGCTGGATGGTCTGGCTAGGGGGTATGATTGGGGGGCATTGGGTCTGGCTGGGGAGTGCTTGTACAGCTTTGACCCAACAAGGGAGCAGAGTCTGAGCCCTGCTCGCCAGGATACTGGGGCCATGGGCTGCCTGGCCTACCTGCCCGACTCTCCTCCGTACCATGATCCCACAGGGCTTCTCTCCAGCCCCTCCCCAGCTCCATCTGCTAACCTGATCCCACAGGAAAGCCTCACACCAGCATAATGCCATTAGGCTTCAGAGTGAATTCCCCAACAGCCATGACAAGGGAGTTCCTGTGCCGCTGCTTGAGCTGTGCTTGGGCACATTTTGAAGGTTTTCTTTACAGCTAGGATGCTGTAAGGAAAGCTCAGCTGCTGCCCGGTGTGACATAACGTGCATCTCCACAGGCGTACTGTCACCGAGCTGGGCGGAAAGAGGGTGGCGAGCAGAACCCTTGTCAGCGGCTTGGCTTGCGCCCCGAGTACCCCCAGCTCACTACGGCAAGCTTGCTAAGCAACACCAGGTCTGTGTCACGTGGGCGCCCCTTTCTGCCTGGCGGGATTCACCCCCTGAGGTCAGAAGGGACGATTATGCCCATCCAGTCTGGCCTCCTCAATCATCCAGGCCAGAGAGACCCCTGCAGTCCCCCCACTCTGTCGCCTTCCCTTCACTGTTTCCTTTCCTAGCTGTCCTCTCCCATCTCCTCCCCTTAGCAGATGGATGTTGTGCATTCCTCTGAGGTTCATGCCCTGGGAGCAGTGGTTATTGGTGACACACACCTGTGTGCGGTTCCTATTTCCGAGGTTCCCTGTCTCCCACCCCCAGGGGATGGCTCGTGCCCAGATGGCCTCTTTATCCCAGATGATGATGGGATTGTGTCTCCAACATGAGAGTCCTCACTGGGGTTCCCAACTGGAGAGTGAGCGAAGCAGTGGGCACCCTCTGGAGCCACACAGAGAGAAACCCCATCTGTGCACTGACTGTGAGGGGCATCACAGCTGGTGTTGCATCAGAGACAATCCACTAGATAGAAGCCAGCAGTGCCGCATCCTCTGGGCCCACGAGGCCCCATCCCATCAGACATGTTCTGCATCACATGCCATTTGAGGCATGTGGGGTCAGCTGTGAGTTGTGGGCTTGGGGGAAGGGAGCACATTCCTGGAGTGATTAATTGCTTGGGAATCATGTAATGGGAGGCATTGGGGTGGAAACCAGAGGAGAAAGATTCCTGGCTGCAACCCTGGCCTATTGGGTGACCTTGGGCAAGTCACTGCCCTGCTCCCTGCCTCAGTTTCCCTATCAGTAAAATGTGGATAATGTTACTGACCTTTGTAAAGCACTTTGCGATCTCGTGATGAAAAGCACTAGATAAGAGCTGGGTCTTATTTTATTATTTTATTGATCATGCATAGGTGCCAGTGATCATGACTTGATTACATTTGTCATGTGCAAAGAGAATAATGTCCAAACCAGTATAATTATATCTACACTTGTGCTTTAAAAGGGCCAGTTTAACAAAGCTGAAAACTGACGAGTCAAATGAGCTGGGAGAAAGGATTTAATCAGAAAATTGTGAATGATATTTTGGAGTTGTATAAGAACATTGTACTAGATGTCCAAAAAGCCAAAATTCCCCAAGCAAGAAAGGTTACACAGGTGAAAAACCCCCCAACAACCTGGCTTAGAGGAGAAGTGAAAGCAGCTATAAAAAAATACAATGTAATGTATGGGGGGAAATATAAATTGGATGGTAGGAATTGTAGAAAATTGCTAAGGGAAGCAAAAGGACACTAGGAGTTATCTATGGCCAGCTGAATTAAGGACAATAAAAACACATTGGAGGGGGCTGGAAAGGGGAGGGGCTGGGCTGGCCAGGGCACCTGTTCAGCAGGGGCGAGGGGTATTTGAAGCGGGGCTGGGCTGGCCGGGGTGTTTGGAGCGGGGCTGGAAAGGGAGGGGTTTGGCACTGGTGTGACTGCTGCTGGAATCCTGTGTAGGGTGACCAGACATCCCGGTTTTATCGGGACTGTCCCGATATTTCCTTGTTTGTCCCGCGTCCCGACTGACGTGCGGTCGGGACACGGGACAAACAAGGAAATGCGCCGGAGCCTGGAGCCCGGAAGTGCTCGCACCCCCCCCCCGCCCCGACTCCACCCCCTCCTCCCCCGATTGGCTCCCTCCCTGAATCCCCGCCTCTTCCCTGGGCTCACCATTCCTCCTCCCTCCGCAAGCGCTGGAGGGAGGCCCGGGAGACTCAGAGGGAGCGCGGGGCCAGGGTGAGTAAGAGTCCGGCCTGGCCCTGAGCAGGCAGGACTCAGTTGGGTGGTAGGGAGAGGAGGGGGGCGGCCCGCGGGGCCAGGCGGCGGCTGTTCTCCCCCCTGGGCAGCGGGACTCGGGAGCAGCCGCTGCTGCAGCTCCCACTGCCGCGGGGGAGGAAGCGGCCATGGCGCTTGGCGGCTGCGGCTCTGGCGCCCCTGAATCCCCCGAGCCAGGGCCTGCTGCGGGGACCCAGTAGCGTGCACGCTGCACCCAGCCCCTGGCCAGTCGCGTCTGGGCTGCTGCCCAGCTGGTGCTATCCCGCGGCGGCCCCGGGGCGGAGGCATCGGCAGCCCAGCCCCGTTCGTTCCCCTGCGGGACCCGAGCGGGATGGGGGGGCTGGGGCCTGCTGCCCCCACTCCGGGGCCGCCGCGGGATAGCACCAGCTGGGCAGCAGCCCAGACGCGACTGGCCAGGGGCTGCATGCTGCTGGGTCCCCGCAGCAGGCCCCGGCTCGGGGAGTTCGGGGGCGCCAGAGTCGCAGCCGCCAAGCGCCATGGCCGCTTCCTCCCCCGCGGCAGTGGGAACTGCAGCAGCGGCTGCTCCCGAGTCCCGCTGCCCTGGGGGGAGAACAGCCGCCGCCTGGCACCACGGGCCGCCCCCTCCTCTCCCTACCACCCAACTGAGTCCTGCCTGCTCGGGACCAGGCCGGACTCTTACTCACCCCGGCCCCGCGCTTCCCCTGAGTCTCCCGGGCCTCCCTCCAGCGCTTGCGGAGGAAGGGGTTTTTTTTTTGGCCTCGCCCCCCCACGTCACCCTCCCCCCGCATCCCGATATTTGACTTGGGTGATCTGGTCACCCTAATCCTGTGTCCAGTTCTCATGCCCACAGTTCAAGAGGATGTAGAAATATTGGAAGATTCAGAGAAGAGCTGCCAGAATGATGAAAGAATTGGAAAACCTGCCTTACAGTGAGACTTAAAGAACTCTGTCTATTTAGCTTAGCAAAGAGAAGGTTAAAGGATATGGATGGTGAGTTCTATGGACCAGTGATGCCTGGGCACCAGGAATATTCCTGGCCCGGAGCCCGGCTCCAGCAATGTTTGAGGCTGGGTCTCTCGGTCCCACCTTCCACCCCGGGCGCTCCCCCCCCCCCCCCCGCACATCCCCCGGGTGATTTAAAATGGCCTGGGGCCCCCACCCAGCACTGGCAGCACAGCAGAGCTGAGTGGCTTCCTGCCTGCTTGCTCCACGTGTCTGTCGGCCCCTCCCTGCAGCCCCTGGGCGGGGTGGGTCTGTGTCTACACACACTGCTCCCGCCCCAAGCCCCCCTGCGGCCAATAGGAAGCTGTGGGGGCAGTGCCTGGGGGTAACAGCGTGCAGAGGCCCCCCGGCCCACTCTGCCTAGGAGCCCCAGGTAAGCGCCACACCCCTCCACCCCCTCCCAGAGACTGCACCCCCACTCCTTTCCCACAAACCCCCGCCTGTCCCCAAACTCCCTCCCAGAGCCTGCACCCAAACTCTGTCCCAGAGCCTGCACCCCTCACCCCCTCCTGCACTCCCACTCCGTGCCCCAGCCCCTCCGCACTCCCTCCCAGAGCCTGCACACAAACTCCCTCCCAGAGCCTGCACACCTCACCCCTCCTACACCCCCACCCCTTACCCCATCCCAGAGCCTACACCCAAACTCTGTTCCAGAGCCCACACTCCCTGCCATCCCCAAGCTCCCTCCCAGAGCCTTCACCCCTCACCCTGCACCCAAACTCAGTCCCAGAGCCTGTACCCCTCACCCTGGCCCCTCCTGAACCCACACCCCCTGCCCCAGCCCAGAGCTTGCAACCAGCACCCAAACTCCCTCCCAGAGCCTATAACCAAAACCCCCTCCCCAACCCAAACTCCATCCCAGAGCCCAACCTCTTGTCCCTTCTGCACCCAAACTCCCGACCAGAGCCAGCACCTGCACCCCTCCTGCACCCCAATTCCCTGCCCCAGCCCGGGCCCTGCACTCCAGACCTCCTCCCCCTACCCAAACTCCCTCCCAGAGCCTTAGGCGGGGGAGGGGGCAGAGTTTGGGGGGGCAGGCTCTGGGCATTCTGGGCACCACCAACATTTCTTCAAACCTGCCGCCCCTGTTAAGGGATGACTTGATCATAGTTTCTAAGTACCTACTTGGAAGCAGAAATTTTATAATGGGCTCTTCAAGGTCTAAAAAGATCCAATCTTTGGAATTTGGAACCAGGGCAGAAACAACAAGGAGCACAGGCAGGTGATCAGTGCTGGGGCCAGGCCGATGACAGGGGTCCTAGCGCTATCGCAATGTAATAAACCATCAGGTCTGTCAGCCTTGGAGTCACAGAGTCAGGGAGGGGAGACGGCCCACATCCCCAGCAGCAGCCAGAGGGGGAAGCAGAGGTTTTAGCGCCAAAAATTCCATTGGGCAATTCACCCACTGCTCCCAGCACTGAATGACAGCTGGCTCTGGGGTGGAGCCCTACAACATTACACAGGATTCAGGGAGTAGTAAGAGATCCTGATTACACCACAGGGATCAGGATTCCCAACATCGAGTTTGCTCTTATGAGCAGCACCATGGGATCTGCTGGGACAAGCAGCCCTTGCCTTGCTTTAGTGCTTCAGTCGCAGCCCAGCACTAAGGGCAAGCAAGCCCCCTGCGAGCCCCAGCTGGCCTGCCTGTACCACCTGGCTTCTCCCCAGCACTCTCTCCTCCCAGGAGCGGCAGGCCCAGCCCAGCTGCACTTGTGCCAGCTGTGGGCAGTGGTGGCCAAGGCACAGTAAGGGCTCTGCTGCTGCTCTAACTACAGGGGAATCAGCTACCATAGGCCTAGCCCCCCAGTCCCAGTGGCACCAAGAGTCCTGACCTGATGCCTGAAGAGAGAGAAGTAATCCTGGGAGCCGGCCTCTGTGTGTGGGCTGGGCATCAGGCAGTGATTCCACAAGCAGGTGACCCACTTCCTGGCGCTGGCACGCCCCACATCACAGGGACGGCGCCGCTGCACTCGCACAGTCAGGAAAGCCGTGTAGGAGTTCTTAAAGACGATTTCCTGCAACTGAGACAACCCAGCGCGCAGGTCACGAGCCCGCCCCAAGGGGAGAGCCTGTCCTTTGCTGCCTAGACAGGCAAGTAGCAATCCACTGGGCCTCTAATCCACTGTCACTAAGCTCCCTCCCCCGCCATGGTGCACGGGCAGGAGGGGCAGGCAGGAAATGTCCCCTGAAGCAGACAGCTCAGTTGGGCAGGGCAGGTGGGTACAGTGAGAGCTGGGCTTGTTGAGTCTGAACTTTTGATGAGCTTAAACTTAACCTAGACTTGATGTCTCTGTCTGAACTTTTAATCAAAGCTCTGACCTGCGAACTACTCATGACACCCCCCTCCCCTTAAGTAGTCATCTCCCCTTTTCTCTTTCTGAATTTACATTTTAACCTGTTTTATCCTGTAGAATCTTGATTGATTATACATGACCATTATGATCTGTTAATCACTTTGTTTACTTCTGTGTATAAATATTGATGCTCACCCCTAATAAACTTGCCACACTTACTCTGAAGCTTTTCAAGCTAAGGATAGTGTGAGCCCGTTGATCAACGAATTGGTGTCTGGTCTCTGACAGATTGTGAGCCCCATACCAACTCCGCACGAACTCGGGTGCTGGAGAGGTGAGTGAGGACTTGCTTTTTACCTAACAATTTGGGGGCTCGTCCAGGATTTCCTTCTGGTGCGGTGCCTCTGTCCAGTGGTCAGAGCACTCATATACGAATTGGCAGGCGCCACGGGAGATTTCTCCCAGCCAATTCAATATTGAGGGGTCGTGTACTGGACAGCAGGGTAAACGCCAGTTGGAGGGCTCCTGTCAGACACCATGGGTCAAGGGACTAACGTGCCTCTTGAGAGTCCGTTGGGGATTGTAAATAAGTTATGGAACGAAGGGAAACTCCCAGTACAGACAGGAATGTCTAGGAGGAAGTTGTACACACTGTGTGTAAGGAATTGGACTGGGAATACCGCGGTATTGGCCGACCCGGAGATGAGGTGGCCTTCGTATGGCTCTTTCGAACAGGCTGCCTTAAGAGGAGTAAGGAGCCAGATCGAAAAAGACCATCCGGGACAGTTATGTTACTGGTTTTGTTGGGACACAGCAGCAGAGCTGTGGAAATCTTTAAAAATTATGGCAGTCAGGTATTCTCCCGAGAGTGAACCCCCTCCATGTTATTTCGATGAAGGGTGTAAACCACGGCGTGTTTTGACTCGTCAGTTGGTCCCCACTGCACCTGCCCCTATTCCTCCGCAGGGGGACTCTCTCCAGGGCGCAGAGGGGAATCTGCAGGACTCCAGATCGGAATCTCTGCAGAGGGATAAGGGGGAAATGGAAGGGCACACCTCGGGAGGAGTAATTACTAGGCAAAAGATCAAGCAGATGCAGCAGGTTGCATACCCCTCCCCTGGGGACGCCCAGAGGGTCTGGTCGCATCCGCAGATACTTACACCAGGGACGAATACACCCCTGCACCACCAGCTCAGCCCATTCCCCAGGCCTGGATCAACTACGGGCAACAGCAGCAGCTGCAGCAAACTCAGCCTCCTCAATGACGGTACCCCGGGGGCGAAGGCAAACAATGTGATGGTCTTATTTCCTTAATGTCTTTAGCCGGCTCCTTCCTCACTTTCTCCCCTCCCAGCAAAGAGCCTCGTCTAACCCTTTCAGTCCAGGGACTGCCTGTCTCCTTCCTCAATGATACTGGAGCTACTTTCTCTCTTTTAAATCATGCCCCCTCTCCCTGGCTATCCTCTGAGGTTAAAACTGCAACTGGGGTGGAGGGCAACCACAGTCTCTGGGACTCACTTTGCCTCTAAATGTTATTTATGCTGATAAATGTTTTTCTCACCATTTTCTTTTTTCCCCAGCTTGTCTGATCCCTTTGATGGGCCGGGATTTACTCTGTAAGCTTGAGGCTACTTTAACCTGCACTCCTGAAGGGGTAGGATTATTGATGACAGTGTTAGGAGATTCGGCCCCAACTCAGGGTAATTGGGAACCCCCCCCCTCTCTCCCCTGACCTCACTGACTTGCCTTTAACCCTCTGGGGAATTTCTGACACTGATGTTGGCCTGCTCCTTTCGGCAGAGCCAGTAAGGATTCAAGTGAAGCCCTCCTTAACCCCCCCGTCAGTCCCTCAATACCCCCTGTCGCTGGAAGCCCGGGAGGGCATCCGCCCCATTATCGAGGGATTCATTGCACAAAAGCTAGTCCGCCCTCAGCGCACTCCCTGTAACACCCCTATACTGCCTGTCAAAAAGCCTCCTAAAAAGGACGGAGACCCTATTAGTTGGCGCTTTGTACAGGATCTACGGGTTGTTAATCAGTATGTGGTCCCTCTTCATGCAGTAGTTCCTGATCCAGCTACTATCATCAGCCAAATCCCCTGGGATGCTAAGTGGTTCACTGTTATTGACTTAAAATCAGCCTTTTTCAGCATTCCTGTGCACCCAGACTCTCAGTATCTCTTTGGTTTCACCTGGGAGGGACAAAGTTATGTCTGGCAACGACTTCCTCAAGGCTACAGAGACAGCCCCATGATTTTCAGCCAATGCCTCCGCCACTACTTGGAAGGCTTCACCAGTCCGCAGGGATCCACGTTAGTCCTATACGTAGATGACATCCTATTAGGTAACCGCGAAGAAGCTGCCCTCCGCATCGATGGTAAGGCACTTTTATTATACCTACACACCAGAGGCCACAAGATAGACCCTAACAAGATTCAGTGGGTCTCACAGAAGGTCCGATATCTGGGCTTCCTGTTAACCCCAGAGGGGAGACAAATGGACCCAGTCCGCATAAAGACTATCCAAAACTGCCCTCTGCCAAACACCAAGAAACAACTTCAAGGTTTCTTAGAATTAATTGGCTTCTGTCACCCCTGGTTGCCGTCCTGCGGGGAGTTAAGCAAACCGCTCCACCGACTCACTGCTAACCTTGCTCCTGACCCTTTGCAGTGGTCCCCGGACACAATCCAAGCCTTTCAGTTACTTAAGGACAGTGTGGCCTCCTCCATGTCTCTCCCCCCCCCAATTACAGCAACCCTTTCACCTTTTTGTCCACGAGAGGGGCGGAATTGCTAGTGGCGTCCTTACCCAGCTGAGCGGGCCCCACCATTTCCCGCTTGCTTTTTACTCTCAGCAGATCGACCCTGTCGCTCAGGGAACCCCATCCTGCACCCGGACTCTGGCAGCAGCTGCCCTGCTGATCACAAAGGCAAAGAGCCTGACCCTGGGTCATTTTACCACGGTTTGGACCTCTCATGCCTTGTCAGCCGTTCTGCGTAGGGGCACAACCCAAGTCTTTTCGGCCCATCGTCAGCAACAGCTAGAGGCCGAACTCTTAAAAGACACTAACCTAATTTTTGAAAGGTGTGGGCCCCTTAATCCAGCTACCTTGCTTCCTGACCTGCCAGTCCTCCAGGATCAGCACGACTGTTTGGAAGTAGTTTATAGCATCTTACAAATAAGGGACCTGGCTTATGCCGGATGGCTGAGCCTGCCTCCCTCGCTCCACATACCCCGTGGCAGTTCACTGGCACCATGATAAGGGGGGTCACTACGGCACGCACGCCCTTGTGGACACCATCGCTCGCTTTTGGTATGCTCCAGGCATTCAACCCTACTGCCTGTCAATAGTGAAAGCATGCAGCACATGTCAGCGTAATGGACCTGCTCCGCCTCTTAACAAAATTAAGGGTGGAAGACCTCCGCCTGCTGCTCCATTTCAACATCTTCAAATTGACTTTGCAGATATGCCAAAGGCTTTTGGGAAAAAGCACCTCCTTGTTTTGGTTTGCCCTCTGACTTCCTGGGTCGAAGCTTTTCCTACTGCTAATTGTACTGCTGCCACAGTGGCGAAGATTCTCCTTAGAGACATTGTACCCCGTTTTGGCATCCCTCTCGTGCTTGACTCAGATCGCGGACCTCACTTTACTGGTCATGTCCTTGGCCGTTTAGAACAAGGACTGGGCATTTCACACTCCTTTCATACACCCTACCACCCCCAGTCTGGCGGGAAAGTTGAGCGTATGAATAGGGAGCTTAAGTTTACATTGGCTAAATACTGTCAGGAAACAGGGTTAAAGTGGCCTCAGGTACTTCCCTTGGTCCTGTTTCACCTTCGTACTCGCCCAACCCGTGTATTGGGATTATCCCCCTTTGAACTGCTCTATGGACACCCCTCTTTCAAAGGCGGGGCGCTACCACGTGCTGATGTTTCACTATTGGGAGGGGATCATATGACCGCGTGCCAGTTTCTCTCCCTACAGGCTCGCCTCCGTACCCTTTGGAAAGCCTCGCAGTTTTCCCAGACCGTGCCGCTGGAAGAACAGATCCACCCGTTCCAACCAAGGGACTTCGTCTGGGCCAAAAAGTTCGTTCGTGGCGACACCCTCCAGCCGAGGTTTACTGGACCCCACCAGGTTCTTTTAACAACCCAGACTGCAGCGTTCCTGGAAGGACGCAAATCCTGGATCCACCACTCCCACGTCAAGCCAGCCGTAGTGGACCACAGTGATGGACCAGCAGCTCTTGCCACCACTGAGGACACTGCCTCCGACCAGTGGACCAGCTTACCTCTTTCAGACATCAGACTTAAATTGACTCGGCAAAAATGAGAGGACCTTTTATTCTGACAACTGTATGTTTTTTATTATGCCTTTTTAGTTTATTTTCTACTTATGAAGATAATGCTTTTATTAGATATTCCCATGAGGTTAAAACTCGTATTTTAGGAAATAGAAGTAATTGCTGGGTATGTACTCAATTTCCAGTAAATGCAGAACAGGACTACTAGAATCTTTAACCAATGAAACTGCGACCCTATTTGAGAATCAGGCCGGGGAAATGTCCCAGCTGCGCCAGTTAGCTTTGCAAAACCACATGGCTTTAGACATAATGTTAGCAGCCCAGGGAGGAACTTGTGCCCTCATAAATGAAGAATGCTGTGTTTTTGTAAATGACACCTACTCTGACACTTTTCAATGTACCAAACATCTAAGGGAAATGGCTAAGAACTACTCCTCTGGCCAGCCACCTTATAATTGGTGGGGAGCCTTATGAAATTGGCTGCCTGGATTTGGGTGGGTTAAAAAAACTCTTGGTGGGTATTGTTGGGGCCATAGTAATCCTTATAATACTGTGTTGCTGTATTCAGTGTGTCCCCTCCCTCATAGACTCATGTGGGTCAGTTTATTCTTTTCCTACTTCAGCCAAGGGCCTTACTCTCTTCGAGTTGGCCCAGGCTGAAATTGCCAAGCGGCCCTTGGCTCCTTAAAATGGGGTGTAGCTTTTGGTAAATAGTTATCCCAAAGCTACAAATGGAGGAATGTTGAGTCTGAACTTTTGATGAGCTTAAACTTAACCCAGACTTGATGTCTCTGTCTGAACTTTTAATCAAAGCTCTGACCTGCGAACTACTCATGACACCCCCCTCCCCTTAAGTAGTCATCTCCCCTTTTCTCTTTCTGAATTTACATTTTAACCTGTTTTATCCTGTAGAATCTTGATTGATTATACATGACCATTATGATCTGTTAATCACTTTGTTTACTTCTGTGTATAAATATTGATGCTCACCCCTAATAAACTTGCCACACTTACTCTGAAGCTTTTCAAGCTAAGGATAGTGTGAGCCCGTTGATCAACGAATTGGTGTCTGGTCTCTGACAGATTGTGAGCCCCATACCAACTCCGCACGAACTCGGGTGCTGGAGAGGTGAGTGAGGACTTTCGGGTGCTGGAGAGGTGAGTGAGGACTTGCTTTTTACCTAACAGGCTCGTGGGGGCCATGATCCCTGCCAGGTGCATTGGGATCTGCATGCACACTGATGCACTGCAGGAAGTGGTGGGGAGCTCCTGGACTCTGACAAGTGGTAAATGGGGGGCAGCATGCTGGGTTATAGATGAGATCCCTGTAGACACGGGCTCACCTATGCTGTCCATAGCTATGTCTGTATCATTTATCTGAGGCTTTATTAAACTTCCCACCCTTTAGGAGATATTGAAAAGGTGCGTATCTGGAGTCAGGTGCCCTTTCTTCAAAAGGGTGTTGGGCTGGGATGCATCACCAGCCCATCACCCAGGCCCTCACCTCCCTGGGGTTAATGGTTCCTGCCAGGGGCACAATAAAGTGGGGCAGGGCAGCCCCCCTCTCCTTGGCTCTAGACTCTACTACACATTCACAGTGCCAGTCTCTCTGGTGGGAGGGGAGGGGGGAAGACATCCCAGCCAGTCCCGGTCTCTCTGGTGGGAGGGAAGGGGAGAGATCCTTGCTGGTTCTGGTCTCTCTGATGGGAGGGAAGCGGGGAGATGTCCCAGCTGGTTCTGGTGTGGGGGGAGGAGGGAGACATCCTGGATGTTTCTGGTCTCTCTGATGGGAGGGAAGGGGACAGACGTCCCGGCCGGTCCCAGTCTCTCTGGTGGGAGGGAAGGGGGGAGATGTCCTGGCTGGGCCTGGTCTGTCTGGTGGGAGGGTGTGACACAATGGGAATGTTCTTAATGTTTTGTCTGAATAGTGTGCGCACCTCAGTTTCCCCTGTGTGTTACTCAAGTATCTAGCTGGTGGAACAAGGGTGTATGATCCTTGCAGAGACCCCTGACAAGGAGGTGTTACTGCCAGCTGGCTACCAGAGCACAGACAATGGCCAACACTCTGTATCCTGGCAACTGGTGGCCAGGGCCCATCCTCTGTGAGAGCCAGCTGGAGGTGTTGGAGAACAAAGCGACAGATGGAGGCCAGGGGACCTGCTTGCCCCAGAAAGAGACAGAGGACACAGGAGGGCAGCTGGGTGTGAGTGAGGCTCAGGGGCCATCATAGGTCCATCTGAGGATGGGGAACTCGAAAGGGGAGAGCTCTGGGTGCGCCCTGACCTTGTTCTGTGTCATGTGCCATGAACATTCCTAGGCATAGGCGCTGCTCTCAACAGCATCTCCACATACGGAGAGCACGGCCAGGAGCATGGAGGGTGCTGTGCCCTGGAGCTGAACTTCCCCAGCCCAAGACTCCTCAAAGGCTCTGTCCCTCCCTGAGAGTCCCAGCTGGGAGCAGCCAGCCTCTGCAGATGCCCACTCTTGGTGGAGTCTCTGCACAGCTTCCCTGCTGAGAGGTGGTAGGGAGAGAAACTTCCTTCCTCCCGGAGGCTGGTTGCTGGATGTGAATGTTCTGGGATGCTGATACGGAGTCCAGACTGCGAGGCGACCCCCACACCTCACGTCTCCTGTGCCAGCCTAAAGCAAACTTAACCCGTCTCCCCATGCTGGGGGAAGTACAGAGGGAAACTGAGGCACACATTGGAGTCATAAAAGTATTCCAGAAAATCCTTGCTTCGTCACACTTCCATCCAGGCAGATGGAGCAACAGAGAAATGCTGTTAAGTGGAGTCAGTATTAACTTGGCCCATTAATATCTGTGATTGGAGGAAGGGGATTCAGAAACACAGAGAGACACTCAGCCCTTTGGGCAATGTTAGCCCAATCACTTCCCAAGGCAGACACATTCCTTACAAACCAGAGTTGGCATCTGCTTCCCATGGAGGATAGGTTTGTAGGACTACAGGGTTTGCCTTGGTGGCATTGGCTCAATTTCCCTTTCCCCAAAGATGTACTGCACGCACTCACTGACTGCTGCCCTCCCTCCCCGAGGTGGCTGCGTCTGATCCAGGTATGGCGATCCTGCAGGTTCCAATGCAAAGAAAGATTATCCTGCTCTGAGCGATACTAGCCCAGTCAGTACTGGGTTCACCATGGCTAGGGTTACCATACGTCCAGATTTTCCCAGACATGTCTGGCTTTTTGGTCCTCAAATCCCCGTCCGGGAGGAATTTCCAAAAAGCCGAACATGTCCGGGAAAATAGGGAGGCATGGTAAGGGGACCGCCTCCTCCCCGGGGTTCAACTTTCCCGGCTCCTGCTGCTCTCCCCAGCACAGCAGCAGCCGGAGCCCGGGAGGAGGCGGCCAGTGGGGCTGGGGGCCGGGCCGGGGCGGGGCTGGGCTGGAGCCACTTGGCCAGGGCCGGTGGGGCTGGGGGTGCTCGGCCGCCGGCCGGGGCTGGGCCGGGGGTGCTCGGCCAGAACCGGGGTCCAAGCCGAGACGGAGCCGCTGGGACAGGGGCTGGGGTGCTTGGCCAGCGTCGCTCGGCCAGGGCCGGTGGGGCTGGAGCAGCTCGGCCAGGCCGGTGGGGCCGGAGCAGCTCGGCCAGGCCGGGAGTGCTCGGACGCTGGCCGGAACTGGGGCCCGAGCCGAGCTGGGCCGGAGTGACCAGGTCTGGGGGTGCTTGGCCAGCGCTGCTCAGCCAGGGCCGGGGCCGGGCCGGAGCAGCTCGGCCAGGCCGGGAGTGCTCAGCTGCTGGCCAGAACCGGGGCCTGAGCCGAGCTGGGCCGGAGCGACCGGGGCCGGGGGTGCTCGGCCGGCTGCCAGAGGGAGCCGCTCGGCCGGGGGGGGCTGGACTGGGCCGCGTCTCCTCATGGCCCCCCCCAGCCCCAGCTTACCTGCTGCCTGCCTGATTCAGGCTTCCCGCGAACATTTGATTTGCGGGAAGCAGGGGAGGGGGAGGAGCAGGGGGGCGGAGTGTTCGAGGGAGGGGGCAGAGTTGGGGCGGGGACTTTGGGGAAGGGGCGGACCTGGGGCGGGGCAGGGAAGGGGCGGAGATAGGGCAGGGCCAGTGGCAGAGAAGGGGCAGAGTTGGGGCAGGGCCGTGGCCCCTTGGAGTGTCCTCTTTTTCAGGGGCTCCAATATGGTTTCCTGGCACTAGGCCCACACTCAGAAGGGGCCCATAACACCCGCTTCCTCCCCTCCCGCAGCGTTGTGAGAGGCAGCACACTGGTTACCACAGCGCCAAGCCTCCAGCCGCAGAGAACACCTAACCCCTCCCCTGGAGGCCTGGGTAGCCCCTGGGGCAGGCAGACCCTTCCCTGAACTATGATACATTGTATCCCCCCCACCTTACCCAGAGACAGGCAGCAACACTCCAGCTCTCATCCTTGACCGCAAAGATCCAGCCCAAGAGCCCAAGGGACCCCGGGAGCTGTAGTTCCTTGGCCAGCTCCCTGCCTGGCGAGCCAGCCCTGGAGCAGGAAAGGAACTATATTTCCCAGCATTCCCTTGGCCGCTATCAACAGGAAAGGGAGGGGGAGGGTGTGAGGAAGCTGCTAGGGCTGGTGTGAGACCGGATGCACTGGGCTTGCTGTGAATGGGGAGCTGGCTGCTAGAAGGGGGTGGTGCTGTGAATGGGCAACATGCACAAGGAGTAGAAGGCTTTCGCACAGATATCACCCTCAGAAGATTTCCCCAGACAGGATTAGGGATGCTGGTGGCCTCGGCTGGCAGCCCCCAAAGAATCATAGATGCTGTGACAAAGTTCCTCCTCTATCTTGGTGGGTCCTGCGCTTATTGGTGGATTTTCTTGCCTCAGAGATTCACCATGTGGGTTGGGGAACAGCCCAGAGACCTTCCCCTCTGGAAGAACCCACAGTCCAGGTCAATTGGGAGGTTTGGGGGGAACCCGGGCCCGCCCTCTACTCCGGGTTCCAGCCCAGGGCCCTGTGGACTGCAGCTGTCTATAGTGCCTCCTGTAACAGCTGCATGACAGCTACAACTCCCTGGACTACTTCCCCATGGCCTCCTCCAAACGCCTTCTTTATTCTCATCACAGGACCTTCCTCCTGGTATCTGATAACGCTTGTGCTCCTCAGTCCTCCAGCAGCACACCCTCACCCTCACCCTCTCCCTCTCAGCTCCTTGCGCCTCTTGCTCCCAACTCCTCACACTCACACCACAAACTGAAGTGAGCTCCTTTTTAAAACCCAGGTGCCCTGATTAGCCTGCCTTAGTAGATTCTAGCAGCAGCTTCTTAATTGGCTCCAGGTGTCCTAATTAGCCTACCTGCCTTAACTGGTTCTAGCAGGTTCCTGATTACTCTAGTGCAGCCCCTGCTCAGGTCACTCAGGGAACAGAAAACTACTCATCCAGTGACCAGTATATTTGCCCTCTACCAGACTCCTGTACCCCACTGGTCTGGGTCTGTCACAACGCATAGAAGATTAGAATTGGAAGAGACCTCAGGAGGTCATCTAGTCAACCCCCCTGTTCAAAGCAGGACCAACACCAACTAAATCCCAGCAAGGGCTTTATCAAGCCAGGCCTCAAAAACCTCTACGGATGGAGATTCCACCACCTCCCTAGGTAACCCATTCCAGTGCTTCATCACCCTCCTAGGGAAATAGTGTTTCCTAATGTAAGCAGAGTCAGGATGAGCTCTACCCTGACATCTGGTGGTGAATTATGGCGAGTGCGGAAAAGAACTCCAGGGGCTGATCTTGTTTGCATAGGCACACCCACTCGCCTGGCATGAAACAACAGCAACTCAAAGTGGTTACTTTGGCTGGTGTGGGATTCCCAGTTTTCTCTGTTACTGGGGCAAAAATGCAACCCTTCTGCCCATCTAAGTTGGCAGCAACAAGGGCCGGGTTCTGTATCTAGGGGTTCCGTTTCAATAACGCAATGCAAAACCAGCTCGAGCCCCCACCCAGTGACCTGGGACAATTACATACCACCCCCTGAGTGCCTCTAAGAGGCAATACTTCCCCTCTCACAAGCACGGAGTCTGAGTGTAGCAGGAAATGTTTAATAACATGAGGTAAACGACATCAGCATTAAATTGGAAAAACACCACAAACAGGATTCATTACACAAACCATGAGCAAAAAACCCACCCCAGCAAATTGGGCTGTGTCCTTTCCCTTTGGTTCTTGAATCCAGCAACCCAAAAATCACCCAGAGTCCCCAAAGTCCAACACCCCCAAAGTCTCTTGGATCCAGCAACCACCCAAAGTCCCAAAAAGTCCAACAAACCCCTAAGTCTCTGTCCCTGGTCAGTGCAGCCCCAGAGTAAAGGTGGGGGGGCACACAGGGTATTAAAGGGCACCCTACGTGATCCGAGGCCAGCTGACCGTCTCTCCGTGGGGTTCTGCCGCAGCCTTCACTACGAGCCACTCCACTTCCTGCCGTCCCACAAGCTGCTCCGCTCCACTCACTGACCTGTGAGCCGCTCCAGCCGTCCCCGCAAACAGCTCCGCTCGCTGTTCCTCGCTCCAACCAGCCCCGCAAGGCTTCGCGCCACTCACTGCTCCTCCAGTCATCCCCACAAATTGCTCCGCCAGCTGCTTAGCAATATAGCTTCAGGCTCCCCCACTAGTTAACACAGCACTCAGTGATCTCAGCTCTTAATAACTTTAGCTATTTTGTGATTTCAGCTCATAGTAGGGGAGCCACAGTGCTAGTGCACCATTGGCCCAAGCTGAATTCAGCTCAGCAGCCTGTAACTAAACTCCTAATGGAATCAAAGTTAGCTCTAACATTCAACAGTGGAGAGAGGAGGTAGTGCAATTGGTGTTTCAAGCCCTCAGAGGGGACCCAACCCATCAGGTACAAATACCTGTCCTCATCCTCTCTCAATTCACTGGGTTTTGTAACCTATAAGAACATAAGAAAGGCCGTACCGGGTCCATCTAACACAGTATCCTGTCTACCGACAGTGGCCAATGCCAGGTGCCCCGGAGGGAGTGAACCTAACAGGCAATGATCAAGTGATCTCTCTCCTGCCATCCATCTCCATCCTCTGACAGACAGAGGCTAGGGACACCATTCCTTACCTGTCCTGGCTAATAGCCATTAATGGACTTAACCACCATGAATTTATCCAGTTCTCTTTTAAACTCTGTTATAGTCCTAGCCTTCACAACCTTCTCAGGTAAGGCATTCTACAAGTTGACTGTACACTGCATGAAGAAGAACTTCCTTTTATTTGTTTTAAACCTGCTGCCTATTAACCCATGCCCCTTGTCAAGCAAGTGCTACTTAGGTAATAGTGAAGGACTCACTCAGTCCTTCTGTCATACAACAGTTCCACTGGCCTTGATTCACGGAATCAGGGTAACAAAACTTTATTCTTCCTGCCCCAATAACAGAGAAAACTGGGGATCCCACACCAGCCAAAGTAACCACTTTGAATTGCTATTGTTTCATGCCAGGCGAGTGGATGTGCCTATGCAAACAAGATCAGCCCCTGGAGTTCTTTTCCACACTTGCCATAATTCACCACCAGATGTCAGGGTAGAGCTCATCCTGACTCTGCTTACACTAATATCCAACCTAGACCTCCCCCACTGCAGCTTGAGACCATTACTCCTTGTTCTGTCATCTGCCACCACTGAGAACAGCCGAGCTCCATCGTCTTTGGAACCCACCTTCAGGTAGTTAAAGGCTGCTATCAAATCCCCCCTCACTCTTCTGTTCTGCAGACTAAACAAGCCCAGTTCCCTCAGCCTCTCCTTGTAAATCATGTGCCCCATCCCCTGATCATTTTTGTTGCCGTCCACTGGATTCTCTCCAATTTGTCCACATCCTTTCTGGAGTGGGGAGCCCAAAACTGGATGCAATACTCCAGATGTGGCCTCACCAGTGCCGAATAGAGGGAAATAATAATTTCTCTTGATCTGCTGGCAATGCTCCTACTAATGCAGCCCAATATGCCATTGGACTTCTTGGCAACAAGGGCAAACTACTGACTCATATCCAGCTTCTCATCCACTGTAATCCCCAAGTCCTTTTCTGCAGAACTGCTGCCTAGCCAGTCGGTCCCCAGCCTGTAGCGGTGCATGGGATTCTTCTGTCCTAAGTGCAGGACTCTGCATTTGTCCTTGTTGAACCTTTTTTGGCCCAACCCTCCAATTTGTCTAGGTCACTCTGGACCCTATCCCTACCCTCCAGTATATCTACCTCCCCCTCCAAGCTTAGTGTCATCCGCGAACTTGCTGAGGGTACAATCTATCCCATCATCCAGATCACTAATAAAGATGTTGAACAAAACCGGCCCTTGGGGCACTCTGGTTAATAACGTCTGCCAACTAGACATCAAGCTGTTGATCACTACCCATTGAGCCCGACAATCTAGCCAGCTTTCTATCTTACTTATAGTCCATTCATCCAAGCCATATTTCTTTAACTTCCTGGCAAGAATACTGTGGGTGACCATATTAAAACCTTTGATAAAGTCAAGATATATCACATCCACTGCTTTCCCCATATCCACAGAGCCAGTTACCTCATCATAGAAGGCAATCAGGTTGGTCAAGCATGACTTGCCCTTGGTGAATCCATGTTGACTGTTCCTGATTACCTTCCTCTCCTCCAAATGCTTTAAAATGCTTTCCTTAAGGACCCGCTCCATGATTTTTCCAGGGACAGAGGTGAGGCTGTAGTTCCCTGAATTTTCCTTCTTCCCTTCTTAAAGATGGGCACTATATTTGCCTTTTTCCAATCGTCCGGAATCTCCCCTGATCACCATGAGTTTTCAAAGATAATGACCAATGGCTCTGCAATCACATCAGCCAATTCCTTTAGGACCCTTGGATACATTAGGTCTGGACCCATGGACTTGTGCATGTTCAGTTTTTCTAAATAGTCCTTAACCTGTTCTTTCACCACTGAGGGCTGCTCACCTCCTCCCCATACTGTGTTGCCCAGGACAGCAGTGTGGGAGCTGACCTTGTCTGTGAAGACGGAGGCAAAAAAAGCATTGAGTACTTCAGCTTTTTCCACCTTATCTGTCACTAGGTTGCCTCCCCCATTCATTAAGGGTCCCATACTTTCCCTGACCTTTTTCTTGTTGCTAACTTACCTGTAGAAACCCTTTTTGCTAGCTGCAACTCCAATTGTGTTTTGGCCTTCCTGATTACACGTGGAGGAAGGAATTGGGTGGAATGAATGGACCAATGCATCTCTATCTGAAGCCTAGCAAGGGAGGTATCCGCGCAGGAGAATGTGACTCAATTTTCACTTCTGAGTCGTGGAAGCAGCAATTGGCTTTTCATTTCCAGATTTATCTAATATTCAGAATGGGAATCTAGCACCTGCCTTCCAGATTTGAACCCCTCAAAGTTCAGGAGTGCTCAAGTTCAATTTGGGCTGCTGTCTGTTGTTACTTCATTTCTCCCAAATCAAATACTGATCCACTGTCATTTGCTGTAGAAAAAGTAGGATAAAATTGAGCAATAAATGCTGGCAGTTTCCCAATGCTAACTAGGACTGGAATTGCTATGTTCAATAACCATTACCATTTTTTTTTAAAAGATGACAGTAATAGTGCATTAGCATGTTCCCCACAGAAACTAAGAGTGGAACAAAAGAACAGCAAAGTCACCTCAACTTTTCCTCATTATGTGGGCAGTCTTACAATATGGATCCAGATATCCTCTTATCAGGTGCTGTCATCTCCCTGGGCAAAGAGCCCCTCTTGCCCCTGAGCTGACACCTTGTGTCTGGTTCTCCTGTCCCGCTTCTGCCAGAGGGGGCACACAGAGCATAATACACCCACCCCACCGCAGCCTGCAGCCACCAGGGCGATGCTGCAGAGCTTCTGGGCCTGGTCCAGCTCCTGGAAACCTGCAGAGAGAGGGAGACTGAGCCCAGGCTGCTGTTAGACCCTGGGTGGGGGCAGCAGGGACACGGCACCATCTAGAGAAGTTGTTCCCAAACTGGGTTTCATAAAATGTTACAGGGGGTTCTCGGGAAAAAATTCTCTAATGGTGGACAGAGCTGTCCCTAGGGACCTCAGGCAGCATGGGTCCAGCAGCCCAGAGCCTCTAGATTTCCAAAAGCCAAGTAGATCAGTGCAAGCATATCTAGCACACTGAGGAGATTTAAACTTCAAGACTCCTTATAAGAAAGGGAAAGGGTGGTGGATATTTTTTGCTGTTTTTAAAATTAAATAGGCCGCTAGTATTGTTTTTTAAATTATTATGAAGAACAAGTTTAAGCTTTATTGTAACGTGCGTTGTTTGCCTGGAATGCTCAAGACCTGAATGCTTGTGTAGGAGGAACTCTTTGAGTTGGCTTCTTAAATACCTTCATATTGTTTCACATCTGATACTCCTTGATGAAACATAGGAGCTTTGTCTTATAACAGGCTTATTCAAAGAGATACAAGCTACAAAAGTGAGATCTTGGAAGAGTGTTGCCGTTTTCATAATGTAATAAAAATACTGTAATGATAAATAATTAATAATAAATAGTGTGTAATAAGCATGTCATCAAAACAAATTTCATATTTCCAAGATCACTGCTTTTATAATTTATACTCAGGTCAGCGGCGCGCTCCAAGCGCGTGCCTGTGGGGGCGGCAGTCAGGGAGCCTTCGGTGGCTTGCCTGCAGGAGGTCCGCTGGTCCCGCGGATTCTGCGGGGATTCAGCGGTGGTTACGCTTAATCCGCAGGACCAGGAACCTCCCACAGGCATGCCACCAAAGGCATCCTGCCTGCCATGCTTGGGGCGGCAAAAAATCTAGAGCCACCCCTGACTCAGATAAAGGAGAAAATCCCTGGAAATATTCATTTTTAGGAGGGGGCTCGCAAAACTTGACATTTTAGTGAAAGGGGTTCACAGGTTGTTAAAGTTTGGGAACCACTGATCTAGAGGAGTTTAATGAGCGGAGCGTCATCTTGGGGAGAAGAGCAGATGGTGCTGTCACCGCCCTTGGAGAAGCCAGGTGTTCTTCCCACTGGGTGGGTCCCAACCCAGGTCCTGCCGGATAGGGGTCCCCATCTTAAAAGCTCCAACCCCACCTGTGTTTACTGCCCAGCCTTGGCATCCTCAGCAGAGTGGCACAGTCAGGCCTTCCCCTCTCTGCCCAGAGTGGGTCCCCCAGGGCAGGCTGGTGAGGGGCATTGGCAGAGGGTGAAACATGAGCTGTTTGATCTACAATCAGTCCCATCCCCTGGAGGTGCATCCGTCTGTGGTGTTGGTCCAGTCAAGCACCCCCCTCCTGCCTCCCACGACCTCTCCCTAGGCTGCTGTCCCAGGTCTTCTGAGCCTGCAGTCTGAACAGAGCACTCGCTTGGGGCACATAGCCTCTATTCAGCACCCCATCCTGAGAACACTGACCATCCAGCACTAGATGGATGGTCCCCAAACTTTTGAGGGTCACGCCCCCCTGTCCCTATGTTCGTGCCCCCCCACAGCCAGAGCCAGGGCCAAGAGCAGGGCCAAGGCTCCTGGGGACAGGGGGGAATAGACGCAGACAGGTGTAAGGGGACTGAGGCTGGGGGTGGGTCTGGGTCCGGAGCCACAGCCAGGGGTGTGAGCCCGCTGGGTGCCAGCTGACCTCTCTCGGGGAGCTTGCGAGCAGGGGGAGCCCATAACACACACATGCACTCGGCAAAGGACTCGAACGCAGCACTGCTCCTTACTTACCGGCACACAAAATACACTGTTCTCTACCAAACTCCCAAACCTGGCTTGCATATGCCCGGTTGGTTCCCTCAGCTCTCCAGAGGGCACTCTGGGCTGGGCTCAGGGTCGTCTGGGCTCCTCCAGCCTTCTTCTGCTGCAGGGCATGGCTTGGGTTCTGAAACATGGATCCATCTCTCCTCCAGCTCATCTCCTAGGGCTAGCCCGTCCCCTTCCCCTCTGCTGTCCAAACTTCCTGCATGTGCCTCTCCGACCTCTCCCAGCTTAGTCACCCCTCTCTGTCCTGCTTGTGGAATTTCCACCCCCCAAAACCCAAGCAGATCAACTTGGCCAGACTGGTTTCCCAATGCAGGCACCCTCCTTAGCATAACTATTGCGTGGTCAGAGCACAGTTAGTTCACTATCACTGCAAACAAACAATTGCAAAAGGAAAACTAATGAAAAGTCACTGAATCAGCAAATGCAAAATACAGTAAAAGCTTGCTTTCTCTGTGGATCCACACATCTTGCAAGCTACACAGGATATCCAGCAAAAGTAGCTCAGTGCAATCAACAGGTGCATGCAGTTACAATACCAGATGTTACTGTGCTGAGTGTAGACAAAATCACTACTGCACATATTGCAGAACAAATAACGTGCACTGTAAATGTTTCTGCCATACCCTCAGGCAAATCACACTCTATTCAGCTAATGTTGGATACTGGCTCAGCAGTATCTATACTACCTGATTCCATCTATTTGCGTTAATTTAAACATGTGCCTCTTACTGAACCCAAACTTCACTTGGTATGATATTTGAAAAACCATATTCCAATACATGGCTGCCTGCCAGCAATAGTTATTTTTGTTGATTGCTGTGTAACTGCGGAGTTCTACATTGTCCACCAAGGCACTCCTATCCTTGGCAGAGATTTATTAGATGCTTTAAATCTCAGGGTAGTTAATGGACGAATTGATCTTCCTCAGCAAAGCACTGTTGCGGTACACACACCAGTTTCAGCTGGGACCCAACTCCAGGTTGAGGAGAAACTCGGCTGTGCTTATGGGTTTCTGCATAAAGTTAAAATGCGGAATAATGTGATGCCTGTACGACAGAAATTACGGCCGTAACATTTTCAGTCAGGGAAGCTGTTTCAGAGGAACTTAGAAAACTTGTTCAAAAGGACATTATTGAAGAGATTAACTCCTCAGAATGGGTTTCACCTATAGTAGTGATGCAGAAGAAGGGTGGAGACATTCACCTTCGTGTGGACTTAAGGGAGCCAAATAAAGCTATTGTGATTGACAGCCATCCTCTTCCTCACATAGAAGAAGTATTTGCAGAACTCCGTGGAGCAAAGATGTTTTCTACTCTTGATTTGCAGAGCGCATACCACCAGGTTATGTTGCATGAAGATAGCAGAGACCTCACAGCATTTATTACACATGAGGGACTATTTAGTTTTAAACGTGTTCCATACGGTCTCGCATCTGCCCCAAGTGCCTTCCAAAAAATGATGTCATTGATTCTGAAGAATCAACATGGAGTTCAGTGCTATTTGGATGATATTATTGTGTTTGGAAATACTACTGAGGAGCATGACAATAACCTGCAGTCTGTACTAAACTGCATCAACAAAGCAGGCCTCAAGCTCAATAGGTCCAAATGCAAATTTAGACAAACTGAACTCTCCTTTCTGGGGCATACAATTTCACAGGCTGGACTAAAACCTGATCCAGATCATAGCCTGGAAATTTCAAATGCTCCTCCTCCAACAGATTTGCAAACCTTACGTTCCTTCTTGGGTCTTACCTCCTGGTATGCAAAATTCATTCACAATTATGCTTCTGCATTGAACCGTTACGAGAAATACTATAGAGAAGTTCAACCTTAGTGTGGACAACGGATGCACAAGCTAGTTTCGAAAGGGTGAAAGACGTGATTGTACATAGTCCAGTACTTGCACTATTCAGTCCCGCATTGCCCACAAACAGGGCCGGTGCTACCATTAAGGCAAACTAGGTGGTTGCCTAGGGCGCCAAGATTTGGGGGTGCCAAAAAGTGGTGCCCCCAATTTTTTTTACAGCTTTCCTCCCCGAGCTGGCGGTCGCCGCTCCACTTCTCCCGCCTGCCAGGCTTGCAGTGCCAATCAGCTGTTTGGCACTGCAAGCCTGGGAGGAGAATTAGAGCGGGAGCGGCATGCTCGGGGAGGAGGCGGAGCAGAGGTGAGCTGGGGTGAGGAGGTGCCACATGGCTCCCTGGGCCGGGGGGGTGGGGATCTGCCGCGGGGGTGCCTCAGGGCAGGGGGGGACTGCCGCAGGGCTCCCCACCCCAGCTCACCTCTGCTATGCTCCCTCCCCAAGCATGCCGTCACTGCTCCACTTCTCCCGCCTCCCAGGCTTGCAGCGCCAATCAGTTGTTTGGCGCCACAAGCCTGGGGCGGGAGGAGAATTAGAGCAGGGGCGGCGTGCTCGGGGAGGAGGCTCAACCAACAAGCACCTTCCGTGATTAACGCCATCACCTCGAGAAATTTCGCCACCACAGGAGCCAATCTTGGGGTGACCTGGTTTAGCCCTCTGTAGTCCACGGTGAGCCTTCATGATTTATCAGCTGCCTTCCTAACAGGCCAGATGGGTGAGTTGCATGTACTTCGGCAATGGACCAGCACTCCTTGTTCCAAAAGTGCATTTATGGTGGGTTTATAAAGGGATTCCTTTGCCTCGACTGAATATCTGTACTGACTTAATGGTTTAGGATCAGGTCCCTCTACCTTCACAGAAGCGTCCACTTTCCCGCAACTGAGTTTAATAGGAGCAAAGACTGCACAATCTCTTCCTGTAATCTGTTTAATGTCCTCTTCTCACTCAGGAAGAACCAGTTCGTCAGGTGCCTTGACAACATATATTCTATGGGCTACGGGGATCACAAGACCTACTTCTCCACCGTCAACCTGCCATAGCATATTGTTGGGTAAGTCCACTACCACCCGAAATGTCTTCAATACATCTATTCCCAAGATTCCACTTCCATCTAGCTGTTGTAGGTCGGAAGAAGCTTGGGTGGACAGATGTCCCACAGAACAGGTGATAAATTCTGCGAATGGTATAGTGCTCTCCTTCCCATTATAAGAGAGGAGAGACAATGTATTTTACTGGAATAGTCCTTATAATGGAATTTGCCTTGGTACAAAGGAGGCTGATAGATGCCCCAGTGTCTAGCAATGCCTGCTACTTAATACTTCCGAAACTTCCCTCCAGTTTGATTTCTACAGTAGGCCTACCCCAATAATCATTAATTAAAGGGGCCACAAACCCAGGGGCTTGGGAAGCTCGGCCACCTCAACTAAAATTAAGTGAGGTGGATGCTATAGGATCATAAGAACCTTGGCCATTTCCTTTCTTGCCTGCTGAACCTTGTCCTACCTCATACTGAGCTAGTTTCAGGAACATGTCCTCTGCTGATAATCTTTGCTTTACCAGACTGTCCCATGGCTCATGCTTACTTAGTCTCTTTAATAGTACTTTTCTCATTATTTTCATTTCCTCTGCAGAGCCACTAAACATTTTGTTGTTAAATTCAGGAGTTTTGGATTGTTGTTGTATTTGGTCTTTGCCTTGGTCCTTATCATAAAAGGCTTTGTTGTTAAATGCTGCCATCTTTTTCTTGGTTTCTCCACCAGGGTAGGCTAGCTGTTGTGGCTCATAAACTTCCCTGGCCCTGGCTTCCAAATCAGGCATATGTGCTATTCGAACATCCACTGGGCCCATTCCCAACCTTATGCTGGGTACTAAACCTTGCACATAAAGCTCCCTCAATTCAGGGCCATCATAATCAACTACACTACCATTGTTAACTCCCAAACCAGCACGCTAAAATAACAGTTTTTCCGCAATAAGTACCTTTCCGGACGATCCTCCGGCATCTGCTTTTCAGCACATTCCTTACCTATTATATTTTCAAAAGGAAAGTATAATTTGATAACACACTTATATATAGTATACTGGTCAACATTAATATCTACTATAGTGCCATATGGCAATGCAGCAAAATCCTCTGTTGACATACACTCCTTAGGATGGTTACCACATCCTCCTGACTGAGATTAGGAGTTGCTGACAATTTTGCCAGCCAGTTTAGTACTGTCTCTTTATTGCAAGGACCCATTTGTTTCCCCAAAGCCCAAGTTTGTTCAGGAGTGAGAGCTCTGCTTTCATGTTTTACTGGCGGGGGGGGGGGGGGTCTATCATCATCATATTGAGTCACAGTGGTGACAATAGGGGCCAATGGTTATCCCCAGTTTACATGCATGGCTTCCTCAAGGCTGTGAGATGCCGAGGGTTCCAACCCTTTTCCCACTGAGTAGCTAGTGGTGAGTCCTCAGTTTCTGAATCTGGATCTAACTCATTAAACCCAGAATTAAAAGCAGCTAAAGGGTTTGTCTTAATTGCACCCATTAAACCTTTAGCTAATTGCAGCTGCTTTTACAGCTTCTCAATGCGGCAGTCACAGGCCGCATGGCTAACAGATCTTTTGTTGCCATTATGGGCCTCACTTAGGAGCTGGCGCACCTCCGCCTGTGACTCCTGGAGCTCCCTGTTTTTTACCTCAGCAACAGTTTCTACAGCAGCAACCCTGGTGTTTAAACCGCTCAACTGTTGTTCGAGCTGGGAGACTTTCATAATTAAATTCGCTATTCGGGCAGTTGCTGCTTGCTCTTCTGCAGCCTGCCTTTCACATTGTTGTTTTAGCTGCTGCTTCTCTACAAGTGCTTGATCTGTCTGCTGTTTAATCAGCAGCACCTGCGAGTTTAGTTCTTGCAGACCATGGCCAGGTCCTAAATAAGAGCACATTTACGTGCCTTTTTATTAGGGGGAGGCTTGCTGGTAGAATACCTAGCCTACAGTGTGGAAAACTTATCTGATGGAGTCAACTCCTGCCATTGAATCTTTCGTCAAGGGTTTTCTGCCCTTCCCAAATAAATCAATACTGAAATCAACTGAATTTTTATTAGTCTGGGATATCCACCCTTGGAGGCAGAAGACACAATCCATCCTGCGCTATTTATTATGGATTGTGTACTTAATTTAGAAAAGAAAAGATAGGGCCTTAGAGAAAGAGACCGCTTCTGGATAAGGACACAGCAGGAGCTGGTCCGGCAAATAGTCGCGGCTCTAAAGCCTAGGCTGAGGCAACCCAAATTTTGGGAGAAGGCTTTAGTCGCTACACTACTAATTGTTGCCTGCCCAAAAGAAAGAGTGGCAACCCTTTTGGGGCCTGGTACCACTCCGTGTTTGACTATTAACATCTGGACACTAACGGCGCTAGTGAGGGGCCCACTAGCCTCCGCTACCTGCTTCTCGATGGGAGTCCAGGCATCCCTGCAACCCTTGTCACTGATGACAGGATTTCCTGGGGCGGAATTTCCTGGCCACCAGTGCCACTCGTTATGGGGACAAATGGTTATGAAAACCAATACCCCAGTAAAAGAAAAAAAAAGGTTCTCCTGATCCCAAAGGACCAAGCCCCAGACCCAGGACAATATACAAATCAGATCTCACCCACAAATCACGCTGTTGCCAATCCTTTAGAATCTAAAATCTAAAGGTTTATTCATAAAAGGAAAAAGATATAGATGAGAGTTAGAATTGGTTAAATGGAATCAATTACGTACAGTAATGGCAAAGTTCTTGGTTCAGGCTTGCAGCAGCGATAGAATAAACTGCAGGTTCAAATCAAGTCTCTGGAACATCCCCAACTGAGATGGGTCATCACTCCTTTGTTCAGAGCTTCAGTTTGTAGCAAAGTCCCTCCACAGGTAAGAAGTAGGATTGAAGACAAAATGGAGGTGAGGCATCGGCCGTTTTATAGTCTTTTCTAGGTGTAAGAACACCTCTTTGTTCTTACTGTGGAAAATTACAATAAAATGGAGTCTGGAGTCACATGGGCAAGTTCTTGCATACTTTGCTGAGTTACAAGGTGTATCTGCCTTCTCTCCATGGGTCAATTGTATAGCTGATGGTCCTTAATGGGCCATCAAGCAGGCCAGGTAGAGCTAACACCAACTTGTCTGGGATGTTTCCCAGAAGCATAGCATAAGTTTGAAATACAGACAGTACAGAGCCAATATTCATAACTTCAACTACAAAATTGATATACACATATAGACAACATAATCATAACTAGTAAACCATAACCTTGTCTTAGACACCTCATTTGACCCCCTTTATAGAAGATTTGGTGCCACTACAGGACCTTGGTTGCAACCATGTTCTATATGGTCCCAGAGTGTATCAATAACGTCACAGAGGCAGCATGAGGAGACGGTGGCCCAGGGTTCTGGGAAGTGGGGAGCTGGGTCTTGGGGCTCCCAGGGCCCAAAGCCCCAAGAGGATCTGCTGCTCCCATGTCTGCTGTTCTGGTCTCTGGTGACTTCAATTGCTGCTTCTTCCTCATCTCCAAGGACCAGCCCCAGGTGACAGAGATTGGCCAGGACCTCTCCCTCCTCCCCCGGAAACTCTTCCTCCTCCCCTCTGTCATGGGTGCACCAGAACTGCTCTGAATGAGGTTCAGGCAATACCATCTTGCAGCGTGACACCCCTCAGTGCTCCATGCTGTGAGCTCCCCACAGGTAGTCCCCCTGGATGGGGCACCTGGGGAAGCCCCCCCCCCCAAAGGGGCCGTGCACCCCACCCCCGCTGTCAGCAGTGACCCAAGCCAGCAGGTAACACAGACAGGTTATTAGTGGTCGGGAACACAGCGTAGAGCAGAGCTTGTCAGCACAGAAAATAAGAACATTCAACAAAGGCCATTCTGGTGGGAGACTGGGGAATCCCGAGCACAGAGCTCTCCCCTCTCGAGTTCCCCAACCATAGATGGACCAGCTTACAGCAGCCAAGCCTCCCTCACACCCAGTTTCCCTCCTCTGTCCTCTGTCTCTTTCCAGGGCAAGCAGGTCCCCTGGCTTCCACCTCTCGCTTTGTTCTCCACCTCCAGCTGGCTCTCAAAGATGGGCCCCGGCCATCAGTTGCCAGGATACAGAGTGTCGGCCATTATCTGTGCTCAGGCAGCCAGCTGGCAGTAACACCTCCTGGCCAGGGGTCTCTGCAAGGATCATACATCCTTGTTCCACCAGCTAGATACTTGAGTAACACACAGGGGAAACTGAGGTGCGCACACTATTCAAACAAAACATTAAGAACATTCCTACTTCGTCACACCCTCCCACCAAACAGTCCAGGCCTGGCCAGGACGTCTCCCCACATTCCCTCCCACCAGAGAGACCAGAACTAGCTGAGACATCTCCCCTCGTCCCTCCCGCACAGAGACTGGGACCAGGCAGGACATCTACCCCCTTCTCTCCCACCAGACAGACCAGGCCTGGCCGGGACGTCTCCACTTCCCTCTCACCAGAGAGACAGGGGCTGGCCAGGATCTCTCCCTCTCCACTTCCTTCCCACCAGACAGACCAGCTTGGACAGGCCATCTCCCCCTTTCCTCCCACCAGAGAGATGGGACTGACTGGGACCTCCCCCTTCCCCGACCTCCCCACCAGAAAGACCAGAACCGGCTGTGACATCTCCCCCCTTCCCTCCCACCAGAGAGACCAGAATAAGCCGGGATGTCTCCAGCCTTCCCTCCTGTGACAATGTGAGGGATTTTCTTGTTTTTTTTCAATGGTTTGCACGCCGAGGGGGTGGGACTCAGTTTCTCTGGGTGTTACTGGTTTAACGAGATGATGGGAGAGGGAGTTTTTTGTTACAGAGGACCAGCAATGGAACTTGGGACCCCAGCCAATGGCTGGGAGAATGGATACTGGTGACCTGGTGACCAGGAGGCCCAGCTTGGGAGTCACAGCCGGTTCTGGCTAGTGGGAGGACAAAGGGCTGCGGAGAGAGGACCCGGGTGATCTGACCAGTCGCTTCCAGCCAGAGGGGAACAAAGGACAGCTGAGAGGAGAGGAGTCCCAGGCGACCCTGTTTATCTGTACAGAAGACAAAGGACAGAGGCAGGGCTTGGGGTCAGGTGATATCGGATGCCCAGGTGGAAAGTGTGGGGTCTCGGGACTGGAGAGAGAGAGCAGGCAGAGCCCACCTGGATGCAGAGGAGACTTAGATGTACTATGCTGAGGGAGGCCAGGCTTGGGGGCCTAGAGAGTTTCCTATGCTCTGGTCAGACGCTCAATAAACCCTCCTGTTTTACGCTGGCTGAGAGTCACTCCAGTCTAGAAAACAGGATTGCATTATTCCCTCTGGGAGTGGAGGCCCCAGGGGCCGAGAGTGAGTGGACTCTTTGAGGGGCCCACAGTGAGAGACAGGCATGCTAAGTTCAGAGAGGTGCGGTTACAGGAGGCTGAGGGGCTTAACCCCCAGGAGAGAGTGGACCCCTGTGAAGGAGTGTCACACTGAAGGGAGGTGTAGTGGGGTGGTCGCCCCACTCCTCCCCTGAAGGGCTTAAAACAGCCCTGGGAGAGGGCTGAGGTGGGGGAAATGCTAGGCTAATTGGGGAAAGCAGCCACAGGTGGGTCCACGCCCCAATCAGGCCACACCTGGCCCTATAAGAGGCCTGAGGGCCAGAGACTGAGAAGGACACTCTCTCTAGCTTCATTGAGAGAGACGGACCTGGCTGCCTGGGAAGCTGAGAAGGGTATCTAGGGTGGAGCAGTGCTGGGGAAGGGCAGAGGGAGCTAGGGAGCTCAGGGCTAGCAAAGCTCCAGACTGCAGGCCTACTTAAGGGCCCACAAAAGGATATCAGGGCTGTAGGGGGGCAGCCCAGATATAGGCAGAGGGAGCTGGTCCAATGATGAGTGGTTGCCAATGATTAGTGGTTTATAGACTGCAGTCTGTTCCAGGGAGCGGGGGCTAGATGATGACTGGCAGTAGCCACTGAGGCAAGGGGGGGGACAGAAGACAAAAGACAGAGGCGGGGCTTGGGGGCAGGTGATATCGGATGCCTAGGTGGAAAGTGCAGGGTCTCAGGACTAGAGAGAGCAGGCAGACCCCACCTGGATGCAGGGGAGACTTAGCTGTACTGTGTTGAGGGAGGCCAGGCCTGAGGGCCCTGAGAGTTTCCCATGCTGTGTTCAGATGCTCAATAAATCCTCTTGTTTTATGCTGGCGGAGAGTCGCTCCGGTCTAGAGAACAGGGTTGCATTATTCCCTCCGGGAGTGGAAGTCCAGGGTGGGTCCAGAGCGAGTGGACTCCCTGAGGGGGACCACGACGAGAGAAAAGCATGCTGAGGGCTCAGAGAGGTGCGGTTCCCAGAGGCGGATGGGCTTAACCCCTGGGAAAGAGTAGACCCCTGGTGAAGGGCTCTGACACTGAAGTGGGTTCTCCCCCCCCGCCCTCCCAGGGACTGTACAAGGCCAAGAGTGGGCGCGACCTCTGAGTCCGTAACACCTCCCACCAGAGAGACCAGAACTGGCTGGGATATCTCCCCCTTCCCCTCCCACCAGAGAGACTGTGAATGTGTAGTAGAGTCTAGGGCCAAGGGGAGGGGGCTTCCCTGTCCACTTCATTGTGCCCCTAGCAGGAATCATTAACCCCCGGGAGGTGAGGGCCTGGGTGATGGGCTGGTGATGCACCCTTTTCAAGAAAGGGCACCTGACTCCAGACACACACCTTTTCAATATCCCCTAAAGGGTGGGAAGTTTAATAGAGCCTCAGATAAACGATACAGATATTGCTATGGACAGTATAGGTGAGCCAGTGTCTCCATCTCCCCCTGCAGAGCAAGGCTGGGGGCACACAGGGCGACCCTCATGCTTACTCTCCAAGACCCAGCCCCACTGAGCAGAGGCTACTGTCAGGCTTCCTGCACTGCATCTGTAACTCAGCACAGGCATTGACCCGCCTCTGGTGACAGCTCTCGCCTGCGTCCTCATGTATGGTCTGCAGTGTGCAGCACCCCCCGGGAACAAGTGATGGGTTTGTAGGCAGCACTCTTTTGCCTTCAACCTGTCCCAGGCACACTCCCCCACCATCCAGCAACTGCTCTGGGGTGACTGAGCCTTCTGCTGCCAGGTGCTCTCTCATCAGGGTTCAGCTTCATAAGCCAGAGCAGGGGGTTGTCCTGGCCACCAACACAAAAGTGGGCAAAGACACTCCATTGATAGCCATATCATGGAGGGAGGAATGAAAGCCCCTTCTTGTCCAAAAAGGTAAATGCCAGATCTCTGGCACCATGCAGGTGCATCCTATGCTGTGTCCATTCATAGAATATCAGGGTTGGAAGGGACCTCAGAAGGTTATCTAGTCCAACCCCCTGCTCAAAACAGGATCAATCCCCAGACGTATTTTTGCCCCAGATCCCTAAATGACCTCCTCAAAAACTGAACTCACTATCCTGGATTCAGCAGGCTAATGTTCAAACCACTGAGCTATCCCTTCCTATTGTGAGAAGATGCAACACAGAAATCCACTTGGGACTGCCATCTAATGGGCTGAGACTACCTCTGAGCCGGTTTTCCCTGGCAGCTTGGGACTTCAGTACCCTGTCTTGTTGAGCCAGACATGCTAGCCTGCTGCAAACACAGACCCAGGGCTGAGCCATGTCCCCCACAAGCTGCATGCTTAACTGAAAACAGCTTACGAAGTTCTCCTGTCTCCAACACCCAGATATCCAGTTCCCAATGGGGTCCATACGCCAAATAAATCCCTTTTATTCTGTATAAAGCTTATGCAGGGTAAACTCATACATTTTCCACCCTCTATAACATTGATAGAGCACTATGCACAGCTGTTAGCTCCCCAGGAATTAATTACTTGCTCTGGGTTAATTAATAAGCAAAAAGTGATTTTATTAAATATAAAAAGTAGGATTTAAGTGGTTCCAAGTAATAACATACAGAACAAAGTAAATGACCAAGCAAAATAAAACAAAAACACGCAAGTCTAAGCCTAATACAGTAGGAAACTAAATGCAGGTAAATCTCACCCTCAGAGATGTTCCAGTAAGCTTCTTTGACAGACTAGATTCCGTCTTAGTCTGGGTCCAGCAATCACTCACACCCCCATAGTTACTGTCCTTCGTTCCAGTTGCTTTCAAGCATCTTTTTGGAGTGGAGAGGCTATCTTTTGAGCCAGCTGAAGACAAAAATTGAGAGGTTTCCATATTTTATATATCTTTTATATTTTCTCTCTTGTGCAACATCATAGACATAAGATGGGGTCTGTAGCCACCTGGGCAAGTCACATGTCTATGAATAATTCAGCTTTTTGCAGGCCAATGCCATTGTTTACATGTTAGTTTGAATGTTCCCAGGAAAGCTTAGATGTGGATTGGTGTCTCCCAAAGTCTATTGTTAGTTAAGTACTCCCAATTACGTGAATAACCCCTTCACACTATGTTGACCAAATCTGCCTTATGTGCTTCCTACAGCAGACCCTAAAATCTTTCTACTTACTTACCAATCATTATTATTTTTAATTTTCTCTAGAGTGTGGATCTTGACCAAGCAATTTGGACCTTGACAAAAAATAATTGACTCAGGAAAGCCATCTGCTCAAAGCCAGCCAGTATTTCGGGGCTCTTAGTAGTCACCACCACCCGAGGGCAAACCACAGGAATAATCACCTCCCAAACCTCCATCGTCACAACACCGACAGTTGGCTTGTAACCACCAAACTGACCAGCCACCGACCTGCAGCCTGGGGTGGCCAGCTTCCATATGGCAATGGCAACCCATTTCTGGACTGTTATGGCCTCCCTGTGTCCTGGGGCTCAAGGGTCGGGGATTGGTCCTGCTTTGAGCAGGGGGTTGGACTAGATGAGCTGCTGAGGTCCCTTCCAACCCTAATATTCTATAGTTCTAAGCTCCTCCCATGGCTCCTGGTTACTGACTTGGTGGGCTAAAAATGCTTCCACACACAGGCCAAGGACAGACAAGTTCTCCCACAATACATTACAAAACTGTTCAGAAAGTAGCTTGGTTTAAAAATGGCCAGTTATGGGGAATCTGCCACACTACTTGGCTATTAAAAATGTGTGCCTTATTTCCAGTCTGAATTTGTCTGGCTCCAAATTCCAAAGATTGGATCTTGAAGAGCCCATTATAAAATTTCTGCTTCCAAGTAGGTACTTAGAAACTATGACCACGTAATCCCTTAACCTTCTCTTTGCTAAGCTAAATAGCTAGAGTTCCATAAGTCTCACAGCGTTATCAACATACAATGCTGATCTGCCTCCCCTGGTTACCCCCTGAGGGAGGTGGCCACTGGGTTGTGACATTCCCACCCTTGACCCAGAATCAACATTTTGTTGTTTGGGGTCACCACTTAGGTTTCCATCCTCCCTTTGACACGGTGGCAAGGGTTACTGTTGGTCTCCTATATAAACAACAATATAGCACAAACAAAATTGTTAAGGTGGCAACAATTGCATACACTAGCTCCTGGCTTCATTAGTAAAATAACATAACACATCCCCCTCTTGGCATAGATGCCCCCTCCAGATGGCTGTGACAAAGGCAGCTTTCTCCAGATTAAACGTGTGCTGCAACACCATAAAGGAGGAGGCCATAAAGTCTGGAATACAGTCAGTTGTTCCTGGGTGTGCGTCAAGAGCAGTGTGGCAGAGCTCTGACCTTGTCTCAGTGTGTCCCGCACTTCCTGGTGGATTACGCTAGCCTCAGAGGCTCGCTGTGACCCTCTACATAGCCCTTCTCCCTCTAGAGGCAAGGGTCACAGCCTACTGAGCCCTTTTCATCATAAGCCAGCAAGGAGGTTGATGAGAGAACAGCCATGGTCTCCGTTGTCCCTACGGCCTTATTCCCAAACAGTTTAGCCTCCTGTTCTGACAGGGGCCTGTCTTCCCCTCCCAGGAGGTGTTTCTGTAGTGGTGAGTTGGGGGGAACCCGGGCCCACCCTCTACTCCGGGTTCCGGCCCAGGGACCCTAATGGCAGCAGCTGTTGGCAGCCGACCTTTCACTGCCAGAGTTGCTACATTTCCCTGGGCCACTTCCCCACAGCTGTCCCGCATCTCTCTCTCTCAACGCCTCCTTCACCCTTATCTTAGGGCTCCCTTTTCCATGGCTTGTGGGTGTCTTCATTACCCAGGCCTTCAGCCACACTTCCTCTCCTCTGGCTCCCTGACTCTCCTCAGCCTGACTGGAGTGAACCCTTTTATAGTATCAGAGGCGCTTTAATTAGAGTCAGGTGTTCACATTAGCTTAACAGTCTCACCTGATTCTTTGAAGGTTAATTGGAGTCAGGTGTTCTCATTAGCCTAGCAGCTTCAACTGACTCTTTTCAGGCTAATTGGAGTCATGTGTCCACCCTAGCCTGGAGCAGCCCCTGCTCTGGTCAGTCAGGGAACAGAAAACTGATTATCCAGTGGCCAGTTTATCTGCCTTCTACTACTCTGCTGTACTCCACTGGCCTGGGTCTATCACATATCCCTCCTTCCTGCTCAAAACCAAGGGGTTGGGTAGCTTGAGACATAATGTTGTCCCACAAACTTATACAGGATCGTTTTAGGGGTCAAGGCAAAGATGCCACATTTATTAATCTGTAACTATTAACAAATACCTCAATGCTTATACACATACAGTCACACACACACACACACACACACACCAAAATGTTCTGCAGCTGCTGGATAGTTACCAGTCCTGAGTGTAGTTTGAGTTCGCAGCTTGGGATCGTAGCTCGTGACAGCTAACTGGCCAGGAAAGCTGAGCACGAGGGGGAGCCGGGTCTCTGTTGGGCGCGCACCGATGCTCCTTGATGTTGATAGCAGAACGTTACCCAAAGTCTCTCATCTCACCCTTCCTTTTTTATAGGAGTTTTTGGATTCAAAGTCTCTAGGTCTCGCTGTGTCACGCCGCCTCTGGGTTTGACTTGATCACCCGTCAATTGCAGGCGTGACTGTCAGCCTGGGACCTGGCTTTGATCTTCCTTCTGTTGTTTCTTTTTAAGGTGGATGCTTCTTGCTTGAGTTAGGGCTGTTGTCTAGTTCTTCAGCCCTTGGTATTTGAACTTTATCTCATCAGGACGGGCTGGTGCTGGAGGTTGATTCTATCACCCACACATCCCTCATTCACACATCTTAACTAGACTAATAAAGTTACAGCAGGGTTTGCAAAAATGAAGGTTGCAGCAAGCCCTTACAAAATGGAGTAAGCATTTTAAAATGGGGTTTGAATTACAATATGGCACAGAAGTTACAATGTAGGCAAAATGGCAAGTGTAATGGAAGTTACAATGTAGGCAAAATGGCAAGTGTAATGAAAGTTACAATGTGGTAACAGAAGTTACAATGGTACAGTGGATAACTTAAAAACAATTTCATTCACATTGGTTCTACAGCAGACAGTGTAGACGTGATAAGCCATCCGCGTTGCCATGGCGACTCCCTGCTCTGTGCTGTATACAGAACTGGAAAGGTTGGAGGGATAAGAACCACCTGGTTACCCTTGTGTTCTTTTCCTTGTTCCGTTGCATCCATTGAAGAGCGGCATGGTCGGTCACAAAGACAAATCTATGCCCCAGCAGGTAGTAACGCATTTCCATGGCCCATTTTACGGCGAGGCACTCTCTCTCTACCACTGCGTATTTTTGTTCCTTCGGAAGGAGTTTCCTACTGAGGTAGAGAATTGGATGTTCCTCTTCCCCAACCATCTGCGTCCCTAACCCCACCTTGGATGCAGCTGTCTGTAAAATGAATTCCTTGGTGAAATCCGGGGCTATCACTACAGGATTACTGCAGAGGGCAGTCCGTTAGTCTGCTAATGCCCTCTCTGCTTCATCAGACCATCTGACTGGATCAGGACCACCTTCCTTCACTAAGTCCATTAGGGGACTTGCCCTTGTGGCAAAATGGGGGATGAAACGCCAGTAATACCCCACCACCCTTAGGAATGCTCGGACTTTCTTCTTATGACTCGGCCGTGGCCAATTTTGTATGGCCTCTAATTTATTCAGTTGGGGTTTTACCAGACCTTTTCTTACCACGTAGCCAAGATATTTGGCCTACATGAACCTCAAATCGCACTTAATAGGGTTCATCGTAAGGCCAGCTCGCCTGAAGGTATCAAGTACCGCCCCCACCTTCTACAAGTGGGTTTCCCAGTCTGGTGTATGAATCACCATGTCATCCAAGTAGGCCGCAGCATAGCTGGCATGGGGGCATAATAACTTGTCCATGAGGCACTGAAAGTTATCCAGGGCCCCATGTAGTCCAAAAGGGAGGACCGTATATTGGAAAAGACCCTCTGGTGTAGAGAACACCATTTTTTCCTTTGCATCTTCGGCTAGGGGAATCTGACAGTACTCCTTTGTCAAGCCTAGGGTTGTCAAGTACCGGGCATTCCCCAGACAGTCCACCAGTTCATCTATGCCAGGTATAGTGTAGGCATCAAACTGGGATTAGTCGACAGAAGTCATTTAGTCGACGGAAGTCGTTGCAGATCCTTGTGGTGCCATCAGGTTTGGGCACCAACACTATTGGGCTGGACCACTGACTAGGATTCTTCGATGATCCCCATCTCTAGCGTTTTCCTGACTTCCGCTTTTATTTCCTCCCTTTTGGCTGCTGGCACCCGGTAGGGCCTCATTGTTACTCTGGCCCCAGGGTTTGTGAGGATATGTCCTGGTTGTGTCACCTGGCTTTGTCGAGAATACGTCTTGATATTGGGCGATCATCTCAGTTACCTTTCTTCTGGGCTGTCGTTAGATCAGGAGACACCCTCACCTGTTCCAGGGTTTTGTTCCCTGGGTGCAGGTCCTCTCGAACCACTGTGCATGCCTCTTGGGCATGCCAGGGTTTCAGAAGGCTGATATGGTATATCTGCTCTAGTTTTTGAAGTCCCAGTTGTTGCACCTTATAATTTACTTCTCCTACGGGTTGACTATTTCGTAAGGCCCTTGCCACTGGGCCAACAGCTTACTTTCGGCTGTGGGTACCAGTACCATTACTGGGTCACCGGGTTGAAACTGACGAACCTTGGCTTGACGGTTGTAGTAAGTTTGCTGGACCTCTTGGGCCTTCTCTAGGTGCTCCCTCACTATGGGAATGACCTGGGCTATCCGGTCCCTCATCCGTAGCACATGCTATATTACATTCTTCCCCTCAATGGGTTCCTCCTCCCAAATTTCCTTGGCTTCCAGGATGCCTGGGGGGTTGTGTCCATACAACAGCTTAAAGGGGGAGAATTCGGTGGAAGCTTGGGGGACCTCACGGATGGCGAAAATGCAGTATGGTAGTAGGTTGTCCCAATCTTTCCCATCCTTGCTTATCATCTTTCTTATCATGGCGTTAAGGGTCCGCATCAGACCATCGGTTTGTGGGTGGTAAACCAAGGTCAACAGGGTCTGGACATGGAACAGGGAACACAGGTCCTTCATCAACTTGGACATGAATGGTGTTCCCTGATCAGTGAGGATTTCTTTTGGTAGCCCTACCCGGGCGAAGATTGCCACTAATTCTTTGGCAATGCTCTTGGAGGCTGTGTTTCGTAAGGGGACAGCTTCTGGGTATCTGATTGCATAGTCTAGGATGACAAGTACATACTGGTAGCCTCGCGTCGTTTTCTCTAGCGGCCCCACAAGATCCATGGAGATCCCCTCAAACGGAACTTCGATGATTGGCAGGGGTATCAAAGGAGCTCTTAGATGTGGATGCGGGCTGTGCAATTGACTTTCGCGGCAGGAGGCACAGTACCACCGGACGTCTTCATATATCCCCGGCCAGAAGAACCTGCGTAAGATTTGCGCCTGTGTTTTCACCACCCCCAGGTGCCCTCCAAAAAGGTGACTGTGAGCGAGGCTTAATATTGCCTTCTGGTGTTTCTGGGGCACTAGGAGCAAGTTTCCAAACCCGGGGAAATCTCTACCTATGAGCACAGGGTATGGGAGGTTTGGGACTACCCTTGCTTTCACCCCGGTGACATTTCCCTGAATTTCAATTTTCACTGGTATGATGGGGTAGTAACTAACAGTCCCATGGACACAGGTTACCCCCGTACGCTCCTGCATTTGCACGACCTGGTATAGGAGGTTCCTCTTGATCACAAAGTAAGGCCCTGGCCCCCCAGGCCTTTCCCTCTATAGGTCCCCCATCTATTTCAGCCACCTCCTTCCTGGCATTCTTGTACTTGGGTCTTCCACCTGGTCCCGTCCAAAATTCTCTCTCCTGGGTCTTATCAGCCCAAACTCTGAGAGATCTGTTTCTGCCCTATTGGCTGGCTCCATGAAATTGGGGTTGGAACCGGTCTCTGACCCCTCCTCCATCTCGGGGCCCTCCCCTTCAGTTGCCTGTGTACGTCTGCCTACATAGGCGGTCCTCTGTCCTTGTATCAGGAGTCGGGTACCCAAGGCCTTGGCCGCCCTTCTTTCTCTCTTGGTCTTCCTGCCTTTCCCCGGGACAGGGAATAGTTCCTGGGACATTTCCGCGAAAAAAGGGAGGTGACATTCTGCCGTGAAAGTCTCCCGAAGTTCAGGGTGCTCCCCTCCCTCCAGTGGGAGCAAGTTTCCAAACCCGGGGAAATCTCTACCTATGAGCACAGGGTATGGGAGGTTTGGGACTACCCTTGCTTTCACCCCGGTGACATTTCCCTGAATTTCAATTTTCACTGGTATGATGGGGTAGTAACTAACAGTCCCATGGACACAGGTTACCCCCGTACGCTTAGCCTGCATAAACTGGCTTCGCTTCACTAATTTACCCGAAATTAGGGTGATAGCACTCCCCGAATCTATGAGTTTCATGGTTTCTACCCCATCCAATTTTTCCTGACTTGTATATTTATGTGGAGTGACTGCAACCCCTAGAAGATTGAGTAGGCTGCATGGGTCTGCCCCATCTCCCAGGTTACACTGCATGGGCTCTACAACATTGGGGCACTGGGCCACTATGTGCCCCAACTCTCTGCACCCGTAACACTTATAATTGCTTCTAGTCACTCCCCTATCACGTGGGTTAGGGGGTTTAGTCACAGAGTCATCCCCCTCAGGCCTTTCCCTGCCATCTGGGTTCCCGGCTGGTTTTTGGCCCCCCTATACTTTCACCTAGGACTCCCTGGGGGTTTGGCTGCCTGACCCTCCAGGGTCGGTGTCGAGGGTTTGCTTCATGAGGGGCCTTCGTTAGGTAGTTGGGTCAATTCCCTGCCTGTCATCCGTCTTTCCACCAATGTGATTGTTTCGTTGTAGGTGGATGGCTCGTTCTGGCATACTCATTTGTGGAGATCTGGCGGCAGTCCCCACATGTAATGGTCCATGACCAAAGTCTCTAAAATCTCCTCTGGGCTGCATGCCTCAGACCGTAACCACTTCTGAGCGAGGTGTATGAGGTCAAATAGTTGGGACCTCGGAGGGTTGTTCTCCTGGTATTTCCACTCCTGGATCCTCTGGGCCCCTACCACTGCCGTCACCCCTAATCGTACTAGGATCCCTGCCCTCAGCTGGGAATAGTCAGCAGCATCCTCGGGGGGCAGCTCAAATTAGGCCTTCTGGGCCTCTCTGAACAAAAAAGGGGCTAGAATGCTGGCCCACTGCTCCCGGGGCCACGCCTCATGCTGAGCAGTCCTTTAAAATGAGAGGAGATATGCCTCTATGTCATCCTCTGCCATCATCTTTGGCAGACAACCAGTGGCCCTCAGGGTTCGCGTCCCGTGGGACCCCTGAGCCTGGGTGGTGAGGATCTTTAGCTGGTCCACTACCTCTCACAAGAAGGCACAATCTTGGGTCGCCTGGCCCATTAATAATTGATTACTTTCCTGCTGTAGCCACATAGACTCCTGTTGCACCATTGCCTGAATCCAGGTGGCCTCCTGCTGGGCTGCCGAGGCTTGCACCAGAGCTCTCACCACCTCATCCATTGTGGTACAAAACAAACAAAAAACCCAAAATCGAAAACTCCAGTACACTTTTTTTTAAAACCTCTTTGTTCTGCCATACTGTAAACAATCACAATCCCAGCCTTGACACGAGTTGTGGCAGAGCTCCGACCTTGTCTCAGTGGGTCCCGTACTTCCTGGTGGATTACGCTAGCCTCAGAGGCTCACTGTGACCCTCTACATAGTCCTTCTCCCTCTAGAGGCAAGGGTCACAGTCTATTTTGGCCGCACTTCCTCTCCTCTGGCTCCCTGACTCTCCTCAGCCTGACTGGAGTGAGCCCTTTTATAGTATCAGAGGGGCTTTAATTAGAGTCAGGTGTTCACATTAGCTTAACAGCCTCACCTGACTCTTTGAAGGTTAATTGGAGTCATGTGTCCACCCTAGCCTGGAGCAGCCCCTGCTCTGGTCAGTCAGGGAACAGAAAACTGTTTATCCAGTGGCCAGTATATCTGCCTTCTACTACTCTGCTGTACATGGGGTTCTCTGCTTGGTGTCCCCATCAGGTTCTCTTCGTTTAGCCCTGTGACCTCACTCCCGTTCCTGTTATCTCATTAGTTGTCCCCCTCAATTATTTGGTATCACGGACCTGTGGCTCTTCCCCTTAGGCTGGGGGAGGGCCTTTAGCAGTGGGCTCTGCCCATCCACTTCCTGGATACCAACAGGACTACTCTGCTGTACCCCACTGGCCTGGGTCTATCACAATAGGAAAACATTGGGTGTAATCCATGAAAAATTAAACACAACATAATTAGAGATATTAACCATACTTTGCATAACCGCGGGCCAATGCACCGAAAAATTTTGTGCCTCAGAGTGTAACACCAAATTGAGGGGCACCCTGGGGTAGGTGGGTTTTCACACACACACATTGGTATTGGTAAACACATGGGCCTTAGTGGGGGCATATTCCGATGCCTTCCCTTCCCAACAGATGTGGTGACCCACCTCATAAAAGTGGCCTGGCATTGCCCTTTCTTTACACATCATTTGAGGGGGCTCCGTAGGCCACAATTGCCAAGTGTTGGCCTTTGCAATCCATATGTGTTGATAGTCTGAAGATGTAGTCAGCACATACCGCTTAGCCATGTCATTGGGGGGCACCACCTCCCACACGTCGCGATGGACCACCCAGTCCCAGAGGCAGCCTTCCCAAAGGCCTGGTTGGGTTTTTATAGCAGGGGCCCACACTCCTTTCATGGAGCCAAAGGCCGTGAAGGAGCAGGCTATGCCTGTGCACTTCCAATTAGTGAGTTTTCAGGAGAAGCGAAAAGGCCATCGTTCCCGGGGAATTCCTGAGTGGGAATGGATTTCGCTGGGCCAGGCTCCATGGAACACATCCTCCTGGATGTACCGAATTTGCTGAGTTAAATATTATTGGATTTGGGAGTACACACAATCCCAAGCTAGTTGGTCTCCGGCCTCAATTACGGTCTCAATCAATTCCCGCAAGGTGTCCAGCATGTGGAGGGCCAATTCGACAGTACGTTTGAGGGTGGAGGTGGCCACTGTAAGGTGGGTGAGATCTGCACTTGTGTAACCAGCCCTATGGCCTTTTCCAATTGTCCCAACTGCTTATCTTTCATGGCCCCCTGCTGAATATTCCAAATATTGACTGCCAAATTAGCCCCATCCCACAAGGAGCTTACTAGGGTCTGCCTTTTCCAGGGGGGACAACATCTGGGTAAGGAGGGTAAGTTGGAGGGTGGCCCCCCTGGTACAATTGGGAAGGAAGGCTGGGACCTGAAAGCGTGTCAGGGGCAGGTAAATGTCAAGGTGGCATTCAGGAGTATCCAGCATTAAGTGGCTGCCTCCCATTTGGTGGTGGGTAACAACTGCCACCACCGCTGGTGGGGTGATGGGACGTAAAGTTGTCCTGTGTGGTGCTGCCTGGCAGGGTACGGAGCTCTTCTAGGTTAATCCCGTCTGGGACCCAAATGAGGAGGGATATGCAGAGGGGACCTGGGGCTCTTGGCCGGGGGCCGCCCCTGGAAAATACCCAGAAAAACATTGTATTACAATGAAGGATTCTGCATGCCTAAAGCAGCAAGAGCGGTCCCACCACTCCTGTTCAGGGTATCCCTGGGCTTTCGCTATTACTGCCTTGTCCTGTTAACAAAGCAAAAGGAAAAGAAAAACAACAACATAAACGCACCTATTGGGGAAACTGAGGCTCATACGAAAAACTCCCTAAGTCATTTTGTTATAGCCCTTCCTAGCTCCCGTTCTGGATGTCGTTTGCTTGGTTTAGGAGGTCACAACAACAATATTGTTCCAGAGATCAGGGATTGCTATCACTCGCCAAAGGGCTTCCCATTCCCATTCCATTCCAGACCACCACAGGAGGAACAGGGTTTGTCCCCATGGGATTCAGGGGAGGTTCGGGGCCACACATCTGGTATTTTGCTGTGGCCCTGCTGTGTCTATGCACTGTCTCCAAGGCACCTCCCCTCCAGCCTTGTGCCACACTGTGGCTCGGACCCCATCGGCAGCTCGAGCCAGGGCGAGCCTTTGGAGGTATTCTCCCTTCTCAAAATTACAATTATCCAGATAATCCCATGGATAGCTGGAAACCCGGATGGTCCAGGCAGATGGCTGGTCCACAACCGAGGCCCATGATGCCATGACCAGAAACCTAGGAAGAAACATATGTTTTGAATTGATTGGCATGCACCCATTTTAATTTACCGGGGAGTTGAAGTTGGTACACTACGGGGGAGAGGCGACTCACAATGGGGTACGGCCCACCAACTTGACATCCAGAATAAATCATTTCCAAAGATGACCCCACATCATTGGACGACCAAAAAGGATGTGGTAGGGGAATTATTCTTGGCCAGGGGCGAGATGGCAGTGGGCTTCCCCAAGATATCTTCCCCAAGATATCCTTATACTGAGATTTTATGGGTTTGGAGGTAGTAGTGGTTGAGCAGCGTTTTATATTCTTTTAGCAAATTTGACTAAATTGTTTATTGTCAAATGATTTAAATCAGATTGTCTTTTTGCCTGGCTTATTTACAGACATTCCTTTGGAAAAGGGCCCATTTTCCCTTCAGAATGGGTGCAAAAAAACCAAGAATTCTTTTTCTCTTTAACATTATCACAACCTTTAACTGCTCAGTTTCCTCCAGCATCTACAGAGTTAAGTTCTCACTCTTTTCTTAAATCACTGGCTTGTCTCCCAAAATGACACCTTCATCAATTCAGATTTCACCATTTCGAGTATTGTCCCAGGGATCTAAAATCGCCATGCCTGTACTTACTCCTTTCCTTACTCCTGCCACTATGCCCTTAAGGCTTCCAACCCGATTTCCACTTTTTTTTATTTGTTGCCTGCCTGATTGTCTGGGCCCGATCCTGTTTTTCTCATTGAACCGTCCCTTCTCATGGACACAGGCTTTGTTCCATTACCAATTTAGCAAGGAGGGTGGGCTCCTTAACTAGCCTCCCCCCCCCAGTCCCTTTCTTCTTTGTAATAATCCCATTGGGTGCTTGCCTCATAGTTGAGGATGCCGTATATATGACCTTCTTCCCCTTCTCCTGCTGTAATGGCTGTCACCTGGACAGAACGCACGGCCAATTGGCGTTTCAACTGTTCAATTTCCCTTTCATGGCAAACACACTGCTGCTGCGGTGTATGCTGGGCATGAATGGCCAAATCTTTGATAAGTCCGTGAAGGACCAGTACTTGCTTAGCCAGCGCTTCCAGGTGGGTGCATTCTGCTTTTTCCACCTGAAAGTCCTGTCTCAAGGCCTGCAACTTGTCCTGGGCGTAGGGTTGCCGCCTGGTTAGTAATTTGTGCTTTCAATTGCTCAATTTCCACTAATTGTCGGGTGCACACTGCTTCCCTTTTCCCCAACTCCTCTTTTTGTCCCGACAATATTTGGTACCACATGGCCGGTGCAGTCCATATCAATCCCACAACTGCCCGAAATACCCTTCTGCTTTTCATACTTGGCATACAGATCTAATAAATCCTGCCAAGTATGCACGCTTCTCTGTAGCTCTGGGACGGAACCCCAGGGATTATATCCCACATTGGTGAGAGCCCTCCAATCGGGAGAGGTCTTCACCCCCCTGTGAAAGAGGCAACCAGGTTTTTGTCGCCCCTTCGGTAGCTCGGGCATCAGGGCCACTAGCCTCCCATGACACCAGAGGTCCGGGCAGCAGGATTCCCATGTCTGTGCTCCCTAATGCCTGTACGTCCAGCCTTGACCCCCATCATTGATGCCATCGCCCACGACTGCTGGACTCCCGAGTCCGCAGTTGTACCATTCTGTTTCCTGAACATGTTGCACCATTAGTGGCACTCTTAAAGTCTTTTTAATCACTTGAGATTTCACTTTGCCCACACCGGTACCGAGGCTTTCAATGTTACCCCACTGGGCCAGAGAGAGGGGCGCTAAGCCTCCCTTTGTATTACTCGGCCTCTACCACTGAGGGCCCATACATCCAATACAAAACACCCCCCAGGGGCAGAGTGAGAAACCGTAAATTCTCCTCTTCCACTCCTACGGCTGAGGGTGTATGCACCAAGGATTTTCTCTAAGGCCTCCTCCTATTGCCCAGCACTTCTACGGCCGGGGTAGACCCACCTGCACCCTTCCCCCGCCAAATGGGGTGGAGAGAGGACACTAAACCTCCCTCCATTTCTCAATCAGACTACAGCTGAGGGTGGGGCACACCTTGAATCATAAAAATCTCCTACATGAAATACCAACAGTGCCGGGCAGAGCAAACATGAAATACCAAGGGCAGACCAGTTGGTGTGCTCCGCAGGTCCCCCCCGGCAATTCTCCACCAAAACTGTAACAGATTTCTGTTACCAATCTGCCTGAGGCATCAGGTGATCAGGCTGAGGCCGCAGGATCGTTAGGGGAGGAGATGAAGGAGCACACCAAGGGTCTAAGTTTTAAAGCTTTATTAATAAAATCACAGTGGTTAATGCGGGGGCTGCCCACGTCACTCAAAGGAAGGAAGAAAACGTTAGTGCCCATGCCCTAACCCACTTTCATACTCACACACACACAACCCAAGACTGGCCAAGCCTGAGTGTAACGTAAGAAGAGGGGGAAAGGTGGACGAGAGTTCTATCTCTCCAGGCTGTCCAGGGTCCACTGTTGATCTCCGATTTGCTTCAGCTCTCGGGAGGGTTTTAAGTCCTGGTGTCTTTTGGGGGCATTTCGTTCAGGGACCTCTGTCCCTCATGCTCTTTGTACCAGTCCAACCTGGCTTTCTGTGGCCTCCTCAGTGTTCCCAAAACACACCGGCTTCAGGGATGTGAGACGGTTGTTTTTCCCCTCGCTGGCCTGCATTGTCTCCCTATTTTCTGCAATCCGCTGCAGTCTGATTCAGCTTGCTTCTCTTTTCTCACAGTTGGCTGGGGTTGGGTAAGATCCAGGTGCAGCTGCAGGCTTCTTAGATACATAGAGTCTTTTCGAGCCCAGTGACCTTTGACTAGAGCTGGCGTCTTATCTTCGAACTGAGCTGAGGCGTCGCGTTAACCCGTTCTCTTCTCCCTTCCTCCCCCTTCGGCCTCTTGCAAAGGAATCTTCCACTCCACACTTACACCTTTAAGCCTTTAACACTTCCCAAAATGACTTGCGATGCTTGCAACTATGTTAACAACATACATTGCTGATCTGCCTCCCCAGGGGACACCCTGAGGGAGGGGGCCACTGGGTTGTGACATCGCGTCTAGACTAGACGCAATAAATCGACCCCCGCAGGATCGATCGCTGCCCGTTGATCCAGCGGGTAATGTAGACAAGCCCTAAATATACTACATCAGCACTATTACCTTTATCAACCAAACTTGTAATCACATCAAAAAAAGATATCTAGTTAGTTTGAGAGGATCTATTTTCTATAAACTCATGTGTAACGAGCTGCCTTAGGTGGGACACGTCTGAGAGTATCAATTCAGGACAAATTGCTTAGAACAGGGCAGTTACAGCCCAAAGCTGGAGTTCCTTTACCGGCCAAACAGAGAGGACTTTGGTTTTACCCCACTGGTTAACCATAAGTTACACAAGCAATTCCCTTAGACACTCCAGTTTCACAGTATCACCACCAGTGCCACTCATTATGGGGACAAATGGTTATGAAAACCATATCCCAATAAAAGAAAAAAGGTTCTCCCGATCCCAAAGGACCAAGTCCCAGACCCAGGTCAATATACAAATCAGCTCTTACCCACAAATCACGCTGTTGCCAATCCTTTAGAATCTAAAATCTAAAGGTTTATTCATAAAAGGAAAAAGATATAGATGAAAGCTAAAATTGGTTAAATGGAATTAATTACATACAGTAATGGCAAAGTTCTTGGTACAGGCTTGTAGCAGTGATGGAATAAACTGCAGGTTCAAATCAAGTCTCTGGAGTACATCCACAGTTGGGATGGGTAATTCAGTCCTTTGTTCAGAGCTTCAGTGTAGCAAAGTTCCTCCAGAGATAAGAAGCAGGACTGAAGACAAAATGGAGGGGTTTCCAGGGCCTTTTATATCCTCTGCCATGTGGAAGGACACCTCTTTGTTCTTACTGTGGAAAATCACAGCAGCAAGATGGAGTTTGGAGTCACATGGGCAAGTCACATGTTCATGCATGACTCAGTTCTTTACGGCCGACACCATTGTTTACATTTGAGTTTGAACATTCCCAGGAAAGCTCAGATGTGGATTAGCATCTCCCAAAGTTCATTGTCAGATAAGTGTTTTCTGACTGGGCACTTACTGAGAACAGTCCCTTCTGAAGAAGCCTGATCAAATGCTTCACTGAGGCTACTTAGAATCAAAACACATTAAGATACAAGTACATAGCCAATATTCATAACTTCAACTACAAAAATTATACACACATACAGCTAGCATAATCATAATCAGCAAATCATAACCTTTCCATAGCCATCTTACACGACAACCTTTGTACAATATTTGCTGCAAATATACAACAGTGGTTGCAACAATGATCTATACAGTCACAGGTTATGTCACGAACGTCACACCATGCTATTGGCATTTATTATATTACCCTCCTTTAATTCTTTATTGATTGAGTTGGTGAGTTAAACCATTCCATTATTTTGCCTGGGATGAATGCCAGTCTGACAGGCCCAGGGTGTCCTATTTACCCTCTTATAATACTGGCATAACATGAGCTTTCTTCCAGTCCTCTGGAACTTTCCCAGTATACTAAGACTTATTGAAAAATCAGCATTAATGGGTGACCGCTCCTAGGCCAGCTCTTTTAAAACTCCTAGATGCAAGTTATCTGGATCTGCTGCTTTAAAAGTAGCTACTGTTAACAACCTACTTAGTCACTGTTGGAATAGAAAGTATTTCTCACCATCATATAACACAAATATATTATCTGGCATTTTCGCAAATGGAAAACAGAAATATTTATTGAACGCTTTGGCCTTTTCTACATTGTTATTGTCAGTTCTACCATTTCCACCTACTAATAGACGAATAGTGTTGTTATGTTTCCTTTTGTTCTGAATATTCTTAAAATGTGTTTTTATTGTCCTTAACTCAGCTGGCCATAGATAACTCCTTGTGTCCTTTTGCTTCCCTTAGCGTCTAATTTATATTTTTCCCCCATTACACATTGTATTTTTTTATAGCTGCTTTCACTTCTCCTCTAAGCCAGGTTGTTGGGGTTTTTTTCACCTGTGTAGCCTTCTTTCTTGCTTTCTTTCTTGCAGAATTTTGGCTTTTTGGACATCTAGTACAAAGTTCTTATACAACTCCAAAATATCATTCACAATTTTCTGATTAAATCCTTTCTCCCAGCTCATTTGACTTGTCACTGTTTTCAGCTTTGTTATTCTGGTCCTTTTAAAGCATAAGGGTAGATATAATTATACTGGTTTAGACATTATTCTGTTTGCACATGACAAATGTAATCCAGTCATGATCACTGGCACCTATGCAATGATCAATAAGCCCAAGATTGTGCTCCTTAATAATAAAATAAAATAATAAGACCCAGCTCCTAGCTAGTGCTTTTTATCACAAGACTGCAAAGTGTTTTACAACGGTCAGTAACATTATCCCCATTTTACTGATAGGGAAACTGAGGCAGAGAGCAGGGCAGTGACTTGCCCAAAGTCACCCAGCAGGCCAGGGTTGCAGCCAGGAATCCTGCTCCTCTGGTTTCCTCCACAATCCCCCCATTACATGATTCCTAAGCAATTAATCACTCCAGGAATGTGCTCCCTTCTCCCGAACCCACAGCTCACAGCTGACCCCACATCCTCAAATGGCGTGTGATGCAGAAAGTGTCTGGTGGGATGGGGCCTTGTGGGCCCAGAGGACGCGGCACTGCTGGTTTCTATCCAGTGGGGTGTCTGATGCAACACCAGTTCTGACGCCAGCCACAGTCAGTGCACAGATGAGGTTTCTCGCTGTGCGGCTCCAGAGGGTGCCCACTGCTTTGCTCACTCTCCAGTTGAGAACCCCAATGAGGACTCTCAAGTTAGAGATACACTCCTGTCATCATCTGGGATAAAGAGGCCATCTGGGCATGAGCCATCCCCTGGGGGAGGGAGACAGGGAACCTCGGAAATAGGAACCGCACACAGGTGTGTCACCAATAATCACTGCTCCCAGGACATGAACCTCAGAGCTGAATGCACAACATCCAGGATGAGGAGGAGATGGGAGAGGACAACTAGGAAAGGAAACAGTGAAGGGAAGGCGACAGAGTGGGGGAACTGCAGGGGTCTCTCTTTCTCTCTCTCTCTTTGGGACCCTAAGATCCATTCTGGATACTCACTAGCCACTGAGCTGGATGCGGGATTCTCCAGAGGAGGTTCTCTGGCCTGGGTGATTGAGGCCAGACTGGATGGGCATAATGGTCCCTTCTGGCCTCAGGACTCTACATTTATGTTTTGTTTTATGGCTCCAGAACTCTGATATTCAGGGGGCGAATCCCCTCAGGCAGAAAGGGGCTGCTCAGAGACATGGCAAACACCTCACATCTCCAGCTGAGACCTGCCTCTACAGAGCTCACAAGAGGAGGCAGAGCTGGGGGTGCTCACACCACTTTCCCAGGGTCTCAACGTTTAATTTCACTCGTTGATGGGTTCGGAGGTGCTTTATCCCATCCCGCACCTGTGTAGATGCCTCTCAGGATCTCTGGTTCCTCAAGGCCCTGGGAAGCAGGAACAAAGGCAGGGCTGGCCTTACCATGAGGCGAACTGAGGCGGCTGCCTCAGATGCCAGACTGCGAGGGGTTGGGGGAGGACGCCACTAGGACCCAGAGTGTAGAAAATTGTGTCTGCTGCTGGTGCATATTTATTCTCTCTGCTCTAGATGCACAGAGATGGTGGAATGCTGTGCTGGATGAAGGCGGGCACAAGAAACATAACAGGCAGGCAGGAGAATAGGTGAGAGGGAATAACAGAAAGCAGCAGGAGCTGCAGGGAGAAAGAGGAGGAAAAGCCTCTTATGTACCTCTCTAGCACCCCCAGGAGCTTGGACTGATTAACTTCTCAGGGAGCTTCCTGTTTCCTGCTGCTTCCCTGAACCCACTTGAGGAGAACAGGCAGTCAACTGACGTAGTAGGAGCCAGTTAGGCCCTTAAGGCGCTATCTTCCCTCACTGAGGCCCTGCTACCAGCCTGCTTATTTGTGCCCTTCAATTGAGTGTTGAGAACCACTATAGCTGGCACAGAACAGCAGTCATGAGTGAAAGAAGAAAATGCCCCTCTGGGGCAGCATTCAGAAAAAGAAAGAGCTCTCCTGAGATACATAGACACAAATGTTCACGGTGAGCCTTCTGGCCCCAGTGAGGATGTGAGTGGTGAGGAGATGCCTGATCTTCCAGTAAGTCAGAGTGCAGGTGACCTGGCAGCTACTGCAGCATCCATGTCTCCATCGCAAATGGATGTAACCATGCACAGTCCTGAAAAAAGTGTAGATCAGAGAAGAGTATGATGGAGGCACAAGAAACAGCTGCTGCTGAGTTTAGTTCCTTATGTCTAGATGATCCAGGACTGTGGACCCACTTGAGCAGTAGCCTGAGGGACTTCCTTGTACTGCATGGGCTACAGCAAGTGAAAAACTTCATGTTCCCCAATGACAATGAAAATAGAAGCTTCCATCCAACACATTACTGGCATGAACTCCCCAATGGTGATGAAGTGGAGAGGCCATGGCTTATGTACTCAAAAACCCAGAATGCTGCATACTGTTTTTGTTGCAATCTCTTCCAGTCTAATGTTCCAGCCACATTGGGTTCTACAGGAACAAAGGACTGGAAAAATCTGGCTAGAAATCTGGCATGCCATGAGAAGGCAGCAAATCACCAGAGAGCATTCCATTGGTGAAAAGAGCTTGAGATGAGACTAAGGTTAAAGGTCACCATAGATGATCAGCCTCAAGAGAAGAATGCATCAGAGTCTCCTTACTGGCAAAATGCTCTGAAAAGGCTCATTGCCATTGTGAGAATGCTTGCAACCCAAAACCTAGCACTACGTGGCACTTCAGATCAACTGTATGTGCCAAACAATGGAAACTTCCTTAAAATTGTGGAGCTGATGGCTGAGTTTGATGCTGTACTCCAGAAGAGTCACCACCCAAGAAATGTACACACACCACTACCTTGGAAAAACAATTCAAAATGAGATCATACAGTTACTGGCAACAAAAGTCAAACAGAAGATTGTGGCAGATCTGAAGCCAGCAAGATATTACTCTGTTATTCTGGACTGCACATCTGACATCAGCCATACGGAACAAATGACTTTAATGGTGCATTTTGTAACAACAGAACCTAGTGAAAATGTCCCTGTAATGGTGACTGTCAGAGAACGTTTTCTAGAATTTATTGACATTGATGATACTACAGGAGTTGGTATGACAAATGTGCTTCTTAAAGAGCTGGAAGATATGGGAATCGACATAGCTGACATGAGAGGTCAGGGTTACAATAATGGTCCAACATGAGAGGAAAGAACAGCGGAGTGCAGACACGGAACCGAGTGTTAAACCCTTGAGCTTTTTTTGTCCCATGCAGTTCTCATTCATTGAACTTGGTGGTCAGTGATGCAGCATCAGCTTCTAGTGAGGCTGCTGAATTTTTTAATGTAATTCAAAGCATCTATGTATTTTTCTCTGCATCAACTCATCAATGGCAAATTTTGAAACAACATCTGGGAACATCCTCTCTGACACTGACACCACTGAGTGCCACACGATGGGAAAGTCGAATGGAGGCAATAAAGCCTATCAAACAGCAAATTGGGAAGATAGATGATGCCATAGTTGCCATTATGGCGGATAATGCTATGACAGGAACTGTTCATGGGAGAACAGTGGCAGAGGGAAATGGAATCACCAGAAACATACATAACTTCAAATTTCTGTGTGGCTTAGTGTTGTGGCATGACATACTGTTTGAAATAAATGTTGTAAGCAAGAGACTCCAAGGTGTTGACCTTGATATATCTGGAGCAATGGAACAACTGGACAAGGCAAAGTCATATCTAGAGTCTTACCGGTCAGATGAGGGCTTTCAAAACATTCTGAAGCGTGCACAGACGTTGGCAGAGGAACTTCATACTGAAGCTATTTTCCCACCATTCAAGAATACAAGTCACCGAAGAAGACATTTTGATTACGAGGCACGGGATAATCCCATAAGAGACCCCAAACAACAATTCAAAGTTGAATTCTTTAACCAGGTGCTAGATTGTGCAATACATCAGTTGAAGAATGTTCCATGCAGCTCAAGGAACACAGCAGTATATTTGAGATGTTGTATGATATTCCAAAACGCCTCACTATGTGTGAAGAAGACCTACACCAGCAATGCAGGGCACTAGATACAGTGTTGACACATGATGACATGCGCGATATTGATGCGAGTGATTTAGGTGATGAACTGAAAGCCCTCTCAAGATACATTTCAGCAGGATCAACTCCAAATGCTGTTCTGGAATATATGTGCACAAATAAGATGATCACCCTCTTTCCAAATACGTTTGTTGCTCTGCGCATACTTCTAACACTTCCTGTAACAGTTGCCAGTGGAGAACGCAGCTTCTCCAAGCTGAAGTTAATAAAAACACATCTACGCGTCGCTCCACAATGACACAGGAGAGGCTGGTTGGCCTTGCAACCATCTCAATAGAGCATGAGCTGGCCCAGACTGTGGACCTTCAAGGAAGCAGTTCAAATCTTTGCAACCAAGAAGGCATGGAAAGCACCACTTTGATTATTCAAACAGATAAAAATGTCAGTGCTTACTTTGCAGACAAGAAAAGTTACATTTGCTGTTCAGGCATTTGAAAGTTAAAAGTTACTTAACATTTTTGAACAAGGCATTTTAAGTTGTTAGTTCTCCTTTATTGGAGTAAGTAGCAGAGCAGTACCATGAGAGGAGTAGAACAGGAAGAAGGCAGAACTGAGACCTTTCAAAGTTTTGGCCCAAGCATGGGGGTGTCATTTGAGCTCCCACCCCTCAGGTGCCAAAATGTTGTGGGCCGGCCCTGGACAAAGTTACTCCAGGCAGGAGTTGATGTCAGACTTGTGAATGCACATGGACAAGTCAACAGGTAAGGTCCCAGCCTGCCAAATGTCTCAGCATTCACTGTTCCATTATTTTAACCCCAGCACCCTTCCCATGCTCACAAGAACGTGGGATCTGCACAGCTGGGGAAATACCAAGGAAGCCTTCTGGGGACGGGAAGTATCTGTGAGGGGAGTTGATGTGCCCCTGTTAATACACCAGCGCCTCTGTTAAATGTCAATAGACTCTCTAGCTCCAACTCAGAGAACTAAATCCAATCCCTGCACTGTGACTACTGTCCTCCCCATTTCTGGGGGCAAGTTACGACTGGGGGGGCACAAGCTAAAGGGGAGGACATGTGACCACCCCACGTGTCTCCCCTGCTGAATGACACACACACACCCGCCCAGCCTGGGGCCACCGCGTTGTCCACGCCCCACATTACCTGCGGCCTCCCAGCCAGGCTCTCTCAGGCAGATGCGGCTCTGTCCTGCTCCCTGCCTGGCTGCCAGGGAGAGCAGCCGATTTAGCCAAAGGTATAGGGGTGGGGGGAGGCCCAGGGAGAAAAGGTAGAGCTCCTCTCTCTCCCCGCCCCCGGCAGGCCAATCGGGGGGAGAGGGATTTGAACCCCCAACCCCCCAACGCATCACCTCTGGGCTTGAGCCAATAACACGCAGGCTGAAAGGGGGAGACCCGGGAGGCCAGGCTAACCCTGTCTGAGCTGGCTGAACCCAGCCGCCAAGGTCACTGGTGCAATACCAACCTTCACCACGAGGTGTCACCCCTGGCCAGAGATGCTGGCTGGACGGGGTGGTCTGGGCTGGAAGGGACTTGGGTGGTCAAAGCTGAGAGTCACCCAGTTTTATTAACTTCAGCTTGGAGAGCCCTGTCTGGGGGGTGATGTCGTGAGGAGTCCCCATGCCAGCATGGGGAGAATGAGACTGCACTGTTCCTGCAGGCTGCTCCTCCACCCTGGCTTTTGCTGACTCCCCAGCCCTGGCCAGAGAGACACCCCCTGTCCAGAAGCCTGGGGGGCAGATGCATGGAGCCAGGGCACTGCACCTTAGAGTCTCCCCTCTTCCACCTGCTCCTGCTAGGGACTCTGTGCACTTCTGAACTGTCCTTAGCAAGAAAGCTGCCCCGATGGGATGGCATAGCAGCGTGGACAGAACCCGGAACCCCAGTACAACAACTCCGAGTCTCAGCCATGCTGCTTTCCAGAAAGAGTCTGCTACCTCCATGGGCTTAGCTGGCCCGTCTCAAACCACTAAACACACTGTCTTCCCACCTCCCAGAACCAGGCAGCCAAGGTTCTGCCTAGCAAGCAGTCATGTAACCTGCTGGCAAGGTGCGTGCCACATCCCTCACTAGGGGCTGGGTCACACAGAGGATAAAAAATGGTTACTCACCTTCTTGTAACTGTTGTTCTTCAAGATGTGTTGCTCACATTCATTCTAATTAGGTATGTGCGCGCCACGTACACAGTCGTTGGGAAGTTTTTCCCTTAGCAGCACCCACTGGGTCAGCTCTGGAGCCCCCTGGAGTGGTGCCTTCATGGCGCTCAAAATATGACCCTGCCAACCCGGTGCCTCCTCAGTTCCTTCTTGCCAGCTACTCTGACAGAGGGGAAGGCAGGTGAGTTTGGAATGGCCATAAACAACGCGTCTCGAAGAACAACAGTTATGAGAAGGCGAGTAACCATTTTTCTTCTTCGAGTGCTTGCTCATGTCGATTCCAATTAGGTGACTCTCAAACCCTACCTAGTGGGGTCGGAGTTATGGAATCATTGATTGGAACACCGCTCTGCCGAAAGCTGCATCATCTCTGCCATGCTGGGTAATGGCATAATGAGAAGTGAAAGTATGAACCAAGGACCACGTTGCCACCCTGCAGATCTCTTGTATCGGGACCTGGGCCAGAAACACCGCCGATGAGACCTGCGCCCTTGTGGAACGCACCATTAGTGCAGAGGCTGGAACCTTGGCTAACTTGTAGCATGTCTGGATGCAGGACGTGATCCACAATGAGATTCTCTGCAATGAGACCGGGAATCCTTTCATCCGGTCTGCCACTGCCACGAACAGCTGGTTCGACCGGAACGGCTTTGTGAGCTCGATGTAAAGGGCCAGCGCTCGCCGAACATCCAGTGAATGGAGCCTCTGCTCTCAGCTAACTGTTGCGAGGCTTAGGGTAGAACACTGGTAGAAAAATTTCCTGTGTGGTGTGAAATTGGGACACCACCTTTGAAAGAAAGGCTGGGTGAGGTCTGAGTTGCACCGTGTCCTTAAAAAGACCGTGTAGTGGGAGTTGGAGGTGAGGGCCTTTAGCTCTGACACCCTACTTGCTGAGGTAAAGGTGACCAGAAAGGCAACATTCTATGATAGGTAGAGGAGCGAACAAGACACCAGCGTTTCAAATGGGGGCTCCATTAGTTTGGAGAGGACCCCATTAGTTTGGAGAGTCCCACTCCGGAAACGGTTGTCTGATCTGTGGGTACAGACATTCCAGGCCCTTAAGGAAACGGCTGACCATGGGGTTGGCGAAGATGAAACACCCGGCCGCTCCTGAGTGGAAAGTCGAATGGAGTGGAATGGCTGCCAGGTGCACATTGATGATGCTGAAAGACCCTGCTGTTTCAGATGCAGTAGGTACTCCAGGATGAGCAGCATGGGCACCTGTAGTGAGGGTGTGCGGCCCTGAGAACACCAGATTGCAAACCTCTTCCACTTTGCCAGGTACGTAGCCCTAGTGGAGGGTTTTCTGTTACCAAGTAGGACCTCCTTCACTGGCTCCAAGCACATGAGCTCCATGAGGTTTAGCCATGAAGCTTCCAGGCTGTGAGATGGAGGGATTGGAGGTCAGGGTGGTGAAGGCAACCCATGGTCTTGAGTGATCAGGTATGGGAACAGTGGCAATGTAATTGGGGTGTCCACTGACAGTTCCAGCAGTGTGGTGTACCATTGTTTACAAGCAGCACAAGACGACGGGACAGGGACTGCTCCCCTGCACCAAAGACAGCCGTGCTGACTGCCGCGACTGGGGTGCATCCATTGCAGGAGTACCTGGTGCAGAAGTCACAGGAGACAGCACTGTCGACTTCAGTCCCTCAAAGGGGGCTGTCAAGTCCGGTGCTTGCCAACTCTCCTGACCGAGATTGCTAGGCGGAGGAGTGAGAGCTTCCCTCCACCCACTTTCGAGGCCACGAGGGATCTGATTGCCATGATGGCACCTCAGTCCCCAGCTGGCAGAGACAGACCTCCGGTGCCACAGTGAGCGGCAACATCAAGAGGCAAACATGCCATGATGAGGCGGTCACCTTTGCCAACACAGCACCATCCCCATAGCACCGCTCCATGACTCCTCCTTCATGGCACTGTTCACCGGCAACGGCCTCCGGACGGGGTTCCCTGGTACCATCCAGACAATGCTCCCCATCTTCAGCACCAAGACGATGGTCTCTGGCGCAGATGGAGCGGCACTGGTCTCTGGCTCCAGCTGAGCAGCACTGGTCCCTGACACTGATTGAGCAGCACCGATCCCTGGCACCAGTTGAAAGGCACTGGCCACTCAGCACCACTCCTCAGCGCAATATCACTTGGCACCAGCCACTTTACCTTCTGCACCTCTGTGGTTCAGGTCCGGGTACCCACACCCCAGAAGTCCTGGCACTGCTGGGTTTTGCTGCAGCTGTGAGCTGGGCACGCCGGGCTCAGGCACATGCTGGGAGGTCTGGCCAGCCTGGCTCGTGCCACAACACCAGCTTCCTCTGGGCATCCCTCAAGAGGTGCTGTCACCCATAAACCTCCCTGTGCTCCTGGCAGCATGTCCAGCACTGCTGCCCTGTCCCTCGGAGGGCATGGCTGGGCACTGTCCCAGGTTGTGGCAGTCCTGCCCCAGCAGGGCCAGAGACACCCCATGGCTCCCAACCGGCAGGCAGTGGGGCTGCTCCTGGATTTCGCCCTCGTGCTCGCAAGGGCAGGGCTGTCTGGGGAGCAGTGATTATGCCAGAGCTGCCCATGCCCTGCACATAGGCACTCCCCCTCACTGCTGCCAGCTAAGGAGGGAGCACTGGCATACCCAGCTCTTCCCATCTTCTCCACGGCACCCTGCCTCTACTTGGGGGGCTGTGGAGCCACCTGTCCCAGCTGGGGGCACAGGGGCATGAGCCCCAGTGCAGATTCAATAGCCAGCATGGCTCCCCACAGCACGGCCTGGTGGAGCCTTTTGTACCCCACAGCTGGCGAGGAGCCCTGAGGAGGGGAGCAGCTGAGATGCTCGTGCTGATGAGCCTGCCCCCAGGCAGGAGAGGGGAAAGACAGGCACAGGGTTAAGACCCCCACCTCCGCCACGCTAAGCAGGCCCATTTGGGTGGACACTGCACAGATTGTAACACCACTTGGGGGACACACCAAGCCTCTGCCCCCTGTAGAGGCCCAGTATGCACCAGCACAGAGCAGGGCAAGCTGGCATGGGGGGGGAGAGCGGCCCACCGGGACTGGGGGGGGTACCCAGCTGTATAGAAGGGCCTCAGGGTGCCAGCAGAGGGTGGGGCTGGAGGGCTTCATGCTCTGGGCTTTGCTGGGGAATCAGGGCTCCTGGCCCATCACTGTGGTCCCTGGGCCAATGGCATCCTCCTAGCTTCACTCTGGGCAGCTGGGGCAGCACAGTGGGGCTGTGTTCAGGCTCCAGCCCCCAGGGAGTGGCTGGCACTGGCAGCAACTGCCCTGGCCCTGGGAAAGGAGTGGGGTTTGGCACCATGGCTCACAGGTGCGAGGCTGCCCAGGGTCTGGTGCTGACATGGCTCCAGGGAACAGCACAGCTGGTGGCTGCCTGTGCAGGCTGAAGCAGGGAGTCACCCTGGGCCAGGGAACAGGCCAGTGCTTCTTAACCAGCGTGGCCCGTGTTCCCAGGGAGCATTTGGCAACAACTCGGCAGTGGGAAGCACACACCAGCTGTACCAGTTCAGACCAGACCCAACAGATCTGCCAGTGCTCCTCACTCCTGACCCGCTGGAGGGGGGACTGTGCCCGACCGGCAGCTCCCTTCTGGCCCAGCCATGGGCTCCCCCAGCTCTGCCAGTGCCCCTCACTCCCACCCCACAAACCCAGAGGGCTCAGAGTCACAGCTTGAACACCCAGCCAACTAAGGTATCAGTTCCCACAGGAGGCCCCAGATCCACCCTTCAGACATTCCCCCACTCCTCAAACCCAGTGCAGCTTAGGGGGAGCCTGTCCCTCCCAGTGCGCAGACCCCAGACACTGGCACCTCGCCCCAATACCATCTGTCCAATGCCATCCTGCCTCCTCCCCAGCTCACGGAGAAGCGTTAGCACATTGCTCGGGGCAGCTCTTGAGGGAGAGAATGGGGATTAAGGGGACGGGTGTTCGGGGCTGCTGAATCAGGAACCATTGGGCAGCTTGGAACAGCAATTGGGCTCAGCCAGCGCCCTGGGACAGTGCTACGTGTTCTGTCTGCCAGGAGGTGGTGCGCTTCATAACTGTCCCCATGCACAGCATCTATCTGTCGCACTCCATAGGCACCAGTTATCTAAGCCCATAGCTCACTCTCTATCTATCCCCAGCCATCCTCCATCCCCCACTTCACTCTCAGCACGTTCACATCTCAGTTAGCAGGGCCGGGCTGCCTGTGCGACAAAAAGGCAGGACTGATGGGGCGTACTGTGAAATGTGCAAATGCTGGAGCCCTAGATGGCAAGATCGAAGAGCCCATCGTGAATATCCAGCTCAGGCCAGCCCCACCCCCACTCCTGGGGTCCTGCACTGGCCCCTGACTCCTGTGGACCCAGTGTGTCTCTCTTCAAGGTTTCCAGGGCTGGGGCCTGCAGATAATGAGCCGACTGATGATTAAAGAATCTGCCTTTAGTCACACAGGGCAGTTTCTGAAAGGCACCCTGCTCAGTGCTGGGGAGATGCCCCAGGGAATGGAGCCCTTAGTCTATCATGGGGGTGGGGGAACACATCAAGCATTCCCCACTCTGCCCTGCCTGCCAGGACCACACAGCCCTGCTTTGGGGCTGCTCCTCCAGGGGCCACGGGGCAACTCAAGTCCAGACATTTCTTGGCCTCTCTGCTGAGTCTGCCCTTAGTGGCAAGCAGGCAGAGTGGGGAGCTGGAGCTGAGTCCCAAGACACCTGCACTGCTGTTGGGTAGGTGGGCTGCACCACTGGACTGACATGTGAATGCTGTGAGATTCCTGTGGCAGCTGGTCCCCGGGGAAGGGCAGGGGGCTCGTGCCACATATGCACATTTACAAAATATGAAGAAACCTCACACCCACACAGGGCCCAAAGCCAAGCACTCCAAACCTAGGCCATGCCTGTGTGACCTTAACTTTTTCCCTGGGGCATCTGTCCTGAGGGACTGGTTTTCATGACTGGATCACAGAGTATTTTTTCTCCCAGCAGTTATGCTCAGGGTTTGAGCCCCGAACTTTCAGACCCATGGCACAGTCCCCTTGTTGCCGCAGTGAATATAGGGCCCTGCTGACCCAACACCTCTTCAGTTCCTTCTTACCGCCAGTGATAGTCATTGGAATCGCAGTCACTTGCTTCGCAAGGGCTTCCCTTAGCTTACTCTGCTTGTTACCTGTTATAGTTTAATAGTTCTTAGTTTTATGGTGTTAAGTAGCTAAGTTAGTTAGTGATGAGAGTAGTTGGAGTGGGGTACTTTCCCCCACCCCATATCCTTCCCCTGGGTGCCGGGACATGTCTCGGTCCCACAGGTTTAAACCCTGCAGAACCTGCCATTAGCCCATGCCAATGAGTGACCCCCACGACTCTTGCCTTAAGTGTCTGGGAAAGGCACACCAGACAGAGAGGTGCAAGATTTGCAAGGCATTCTGCCTGAGGACAAAGAAAGAGCGGGATTTCAGGCTCAAGCAGCTCCTGATGGAGGCAGCTTTTTGTCCTCAACCAGCCCCGGGCCAGCAGGATCTGGCACCGAGTGCATCTGTGCGAAGTGCCCTGGCCTCTGTATGTGACACAGTGCCGAGGAAGAACTCTGGCCAAAGAGACCCTCAGCACTGACACTCCCCAGCCCCACAAACAATGGAGGCAACCCAGCACTGCTCCCACTCCCCAATGGCTGGGGCTAGGGCCGGAGGTGTGCGGGGGAGAGGCTGCTCTCAGTACCTGCACCCTTGGTGGGGGCTGGCCCTTGGTGGGACATAGCTGGCCAGGGAGAGCTGTCTGTGCCAAAGCTTCCACACTGCCTGCCAGTTCCCCCGAGCTGCAGGGGTCAAGGCAGGGCTGAACCATGGGTTACATAGCATGCCAGCGGTGAAGGGCCCTTTGTGCTTCTAGCCCATGGAACAGGAGCATGTGCACAACCGAAGCCAGAGGGCTCCCAGCTGAGAGCTGCCTTCCCCAGAGCCTGCGGGCCAGATCCACAGGCCAGAACCCCCCTCAGGCTGGGCACAGACGTGATCCTCCAGGAAACAGGATTAAATTCCCCCCGCTGTACAGGCTCTAGGTTTTTTGCCACCCCAAGCAAAAAAAATTTTGGCTGCCCCCCGTCCCAGCCCTGGGCTCCTCGCCGCACACCCCCGCTGCCCCAGCCTTGGGCTCTCTGCCACCCCCACCTGCACCCTCCTTCCACCGCAGCCCTGGGTCACTGGTAACTCGCTCCCACGGCAAGTCATTCAGCAGGAATTTTAGATGTGCACAGAACACAGACAGGATTGGTTCCCATATGGTTACAGAACTGCAGTAAAGTGGAACAATTTTCAGCTTGTGTGATTGGAGGATAGCTGGATGCATATTATAAGACTGTCCTACATAAATGAGGAAAAGTTGAAGTGCCTTTATTATTCTTTTGTTCCACTCTTTCTTTCTATGGGGAATTTCCCAGTGCAATATCACTGTCTTCCTTTTAAACAAACAAAAAAGGCAATGGCTGTTGAAAATAGCAATTCCAGTCCTAATAACCACTGGGAAGCATTTCTTGCTCAATTTTACCCTACTTTTTCTACAGCAAGTTACAGTGGATCAGTATATTTGATTTGGGAGAAATGAAATAACAGATGTCCAAACTGAGCTTGAGCACTCCTGAATTTTGAGCTGTTCAAATCTGGAAGGCAGGTGCTGGGAGGTGGGGCGGAGGGGGGGGACTGTGGCTCCGTTGGGGAGCACAGCAGCATGTATGCAGCACTGTGTCTGGCACTGCGCGGAGCCAGACATGCTGGTCTAAGTGGCTCGGTAAGGGAGCTGGGGGGGGTTGGATGGGGCGGAGGTTCGGGGGGGCAGTCGGGCTGGCAGGGGCAGGGAGAAGAGGGGGTTAGATAGGTCAGGGGTTGTGGGGGCAGTCAGGGGACAGGCAGTGGTTGGCTAGGCATGGGAGTCCCGGGGGTTTGTCAGGGAACAGGTAGGGGGTGGGGTCCTAGGGCAGAAGTTGGGGGGTCTCAGGAGGGGGCAGTTGGGGACAAGGCTTAGATAGGGGGTGGAATCCCGGGAGGGGGCAATCAGGAGCCAAAGAGCAGTGGCGCTTAGATAGGGGTTGGGTCCTGGGGGGCCATTAGGGGCAGGGGTGATCAGAGGACAGGAAGCAGGGCAGGTTGGATGGGTTGGGGTTTCTGTGGGGGGCAGTCGGAGGGAGTGGATGGTGGCAGGGTGGGGCTACCCTCCCTCCCTGTGGAGTGTCCTAGTTTTTGAATATTAAAATATGGTATCCCTACTCACAGCGCAGCTCTCCATTCACAGCAGGCTGCAGCATGAGGTCTCAGCTACCTCACTCCCTCCCCCTTTCCTGTTGGTAGTGGCCAAGGGAATGCTGGGAAATGTAGTTCTTTCCCTGCTCCAGGGCTGGCTGTATAGGCAGGGAGCTAACAAAGGAACTACAGCTTCCAGGGCCCCCTCTTGGTTCTCACCTCCCATGCTGGATCCTGCCACCCCTGCAAATGGGCTGCCCCCAAGCATGTGCCTAGAGCTGCCCCTGTGTACTGAGACCCCCCTGCCCACTCTCCATCTCTAGACCCCAGGTACCCCCCACCGTACAGAGACACCCCCCCAGACCCCAGGTACCCCCCCGCTGTAGAGACCCCTCATCTCTAGACCCCAGGTAACCCATGCTGTACAAAGACCCCCTGTACCTCTAGACCCCAGGTAGCCCTTGCTATACAGAGACCCCCTGCCCATTCCTCATCTCTAGACCCCAGGTACCCCTGTGACGAAGTGGGGATTTTCCCTTGTTATGTTGTATGTGAGTCTTACTTTTGAGCCTATGTCAGTTTTATTGTTTTGCAAGAATACTGTGTGTGCCTCAGTTTCCCTGTGTGCTGCACCAATACCTTGGTGGTGGGAATAGGGGTGTGTGACTTTGGCTGAGACCTGTGGGGCAGGTGAGACTGTTCCAGCTGCCTGCACTTATGCTATGACAGGTGCTCTTTGTAACCCAGGATGAGGATGCAACCAGGTGACTCTCTGCCCGGGGAATCGAGACAAAGACAAGGAAGAGAAACAGGGGGGTGTCTGAGATTAGGTTGCTGGAAGCTCAAAGTCTGCTGGGCGGGATGACTCAAATAGGGGGAGTCCAGGGCTTCTGGCCCAGGACTCCCCAAGATGGACTTGGCTGAAAGTCACTGATTTCTGTGCTAACAAGTTCTGTCCTATGCTTGTTCCTGTCGACTAATAAACCTTCTGTTTTACTGACTGGCTGAGAGTCACATCTGACTGTGGAGTTGGGGTGCAGGGCCCTCTGGCTTCCCCAGGAGCCCCACCCTGGTAGACTCACTGCGGGAAGCACATGGTGTGGAAGGGGATGCTGAATGTTCCGAGGTCAGACCCAGGAAGGTGGAAGCTGTGAAAGCTTCTTGCCATGGAGACAGTATGCTCAGAGAGAGGAGGCATACCCCCCAGAGTCCTGGCTGGTTTTGTATGCAGTAGTTCCAGAGCATCACCCGGTGACTCCATGACAACTGGTGGCAAAAGTGGGATAAACTGCAGCCCGTGGACAAAGCATCCTGCAGTAAGTGACTGGGGAGCAGTAGAACGAAGGGGGATTAGTGAGACAGGCATGTTGAAGGCTCAGAGACGTGCGGTTCCAGGAGGCTGAGGAGCCTACGGCTTAACCCCGAGAGAGAGTGGACCCCTGAGAAGGGCTGTCACACTGAAGGGGTTCCTCCCAGGGACCATGGGGAGCTGAGAGAGCACAGGCCTGTGAGTCCGTGACCACTTAGGAACAGTGTGGAGATGTCCTTCTTAAGGCTATTGTAAAGCTGTGCAGAGAGAAAGGGCTGCGCATTGGAAAGCTCACCAAGGCCTTGTCTACATTACGCACTGGATCGATGGGTGGCTATCAATCCAGTGAAGGTTGATTTATCACATGTAGTCTAGACATGATATATCGACTGCCAAGCGCTCTCCCGTCAACTCCGGTACTCCATCAGGATGAGAGGTGCAGGCGGAGTCGACAGGAGAGCATCAGCAGTGAAGACACCATGGTAAGTAGATCTAAGTACATCGACTACGTTATTCACGTAGCTGAAGTTGTGTAACTTAGATCGATCTCCCCCTCCCCCCAGGCCTAAAAGGCACAGCTGATTGCTCAGTTGGAAGAGGAGGATCACTCTAAGGCGCTGGTTTCTGACCCAGCTGGGGCCGCAAGAGAGGCTGGGAGCAGCTGGGAGTCCTGGAGACCCGTGTCCCCGATCAGCTGGGGCTCTCCACCAGCTTCCCTGATGGTGGATCTAAGATGGATGGAATTGGAGCTGAGATCAAAGGAGTCAGAGGACCATGAGAGGCAGGGAAGGCATGAAGCAGAACAGCAGGAGAGATAGCAGCAGCATGAACTGGCGATGGTTGAGCTGAGAGTCAGAAGGACCAGTCCAGGGATGAGTGGGGATGGACCTCAGGGTGCCAATTCCACAGCGAACCTTGACACAAAATTGCTGTCCCAGGTTAAGGAGGGGAGAGACATAGATGCCTGTCTCATAGGGTTACCATACATCCTCTTTTTCCCGGACATGTCCGGCTTTTCGGCAGTCAAACCCCCATCCGGGGGGAATTGCCAAAAAGCCGAACATGTCCGGGAAAATGGCAGCTCTGCTCTTCCCCGACTCTTCGGCTGTGTTTAAGAACCGGGCTGCCCGAGTGCTACCGGCTTCGGGCAGCCCCGTGCCTCCAGACCCTGCGCCGCCAGAGCCCGGGAGGGGAAGTGCCCGGCTGGGGGCGCAGGGTCTGGAGGCAGGGGGGCTGCCCGAAGCCGGTAGTGCTCGGGCAGCCCGGCTCTTAAACAGAGCCAAAGAGTCGGGGAGGAGCAGAGCCGCGGGGGCTGGAGCCTCCAGCCACCAGGGCTCTGTGTAACTGACATAGTGTCAGTTACACAGAGCCAAAGAGGAGCAAAGCCTCCAGCCCCCGGGGCTGTGCGTAACTGACACAGTGTCTTCACTTACCGGAGGGTCCGGCGGCACGCAATCGATGTTCTGGGATCGATTTATCGCGTCTGGTTAAGACGCGATAAATCGATCCCGGAAGTGCTTGCCGAGAGGAGTACGCGGCATCGACGGGGGGAGCCTTCCTGCCGCGTCTGGACCGCGGTAAGTTCGGACGTTATTAACGTAGCTGAATTTGCGTACCTTAGTCCGAAGTAGGGACTTAGTGGGGACCAGGCCTCAGTTACACAGAGCCGCAGCCGCTGGAGGTTCTATTTAAGAGCCGGGCTGCCCGAGAGCTACCGGCTTCGGGCAGCCCCGTGCCTCGAGACCCTGCGCCGCCGGAGCCCGGGAGGGGAAGTGCCCGGCTGGGGGCGCAGGGTCCGGAGGCATAGGGGCTGCCCAAAGCCCGAGCGCTACCGGCTTCACGGTTTGCTGGGCAGCCTCCAGACCCTGCGTCCCCGGCTGGGCGCTTCCCGTCCCGGGCTCCAGCTGCGCTGGGGAAGGGCCGGCTGGGGGCGCAGGGTCTGGGGGCTGCCCGGGAAACCGTGAAGCTGGTAGCACTGGGGCAGCCCTTTCCCCCTGGCTGGGAGTGGGAGGGAGGAGGGGGCAGAGTTAGGGTGGGGAAGGGGTGGAGTTGGGGCGGGGCTAGGGGTGGGAAAATGGGCGGGGCCAGGGCCCGTGGAGGGTCCTCTTTTTTTATTTATGAGATATGGTAACCCTACTGTCTCATGGCCTTTGGAAAGGCTTATAATTGGAACCAGGCTGACCCTGTGGAAAGGCTCCAGTGTCTAGCCCCCTTCCTGCGTCCCAAGGCCATAGAGCTGTTTAGCCAGATGGGCGGGGTGGCAGACTCCTGGCCCCAGCATATATGTCTGTGTGGACTTTCCTGGGCTCAGGCCCCTCGGATCCCCAGTGGGAGCGGAAGGTGGTGGTCAATGGGGAGACATTCCTAGGGTGGCGAGATCCTGGGACCGAGAGAACTGTTGTCAGGCCTGTAACGACACAAACAGCTCCCTCTCCCAATTCTCTACTGTGGCCCAGTGCTGCCGGCAGTCGCGGGGGGAGCGGGGGGGGAAAGAGGGAAGGGGGAAGCCGAGAACAGCCAAGTGCTGCGGGCAGTCAGAGGAGATTATGCACCCTCCCTTAGCTATGCATACCTTCAGCATCTAGGTATTTACACCATGCTCATCACCCTAATGACAGAGCAGAGAAGTAAAAACCGCTGTAACTTTTCCTTTCACTTTGCATTCTGACATGCAAGTCTGCTGGGTCCAGACTGGTAGCAATGTGTGGATCAGTTTACAGTGGGGGAGCCTCTGGTTTTCAGGAGGGGGGGGAACCAACCGGGAACAGCTGAGTGCTGCTGGCAGAGAAAAAAAAAAAAAAGGCAGAGTGCAGCATCCCGACCGAAGATCGATCGGGACGCGGGACAAACACCTAAATATCGGGACGGTCCCGATTTTATCGGGACGTTTGGTCACCCTAATTGGGACAGCTGAGCCCAGGGGGATCGGAGACCCCAGCTGAGTGTGGGGAACCACAGCCAAGGTGGGATAGTTGCCAATCAGGGCTGCCTTGTCTAGAGGTGCAAAAGGCCCAGGACAAGGGTAAAGTAGCCTTGAGACACCTGCCTGTCATAGAGGAGCCTTTTCAGAAGGTGGCCACAGACATAATGGCACCCCTCAGCATGCGGACCTGGGCAGGGAAAAAATACATTCTGGTGGGGGTACATTTGGTACCTGTTGCTCTGTCCTCTATCGAGGCAGACACTGTGGTAGATATGCTGCTGACCGTTTTCAGCACAGTGGAGTTCCCCAAGGAGGTTCTTACAGACCAGGGGTCCAACTTCATGTCAACGCTGGTCCAGTGCTTGTGAGAGAAGTGTGGGGGTCCGACACATCTGGTCCTCATCATATCACCCTCAGTCCAACGGGCCGGTGCAGAGATTTAATGGGACCCTGTAGATGATGCTGAAGACTTTCCTGGGTCAGCATCTGCAGGACTGGGACAAGTATTTAACCCACCTGCTGTTCGCGTACAGGGAAGTACCCTAGGAACCAATGGGGTTCTCTCCTTTGCAGTTGCTGCATGGGAGGGGAATGAAGGGACCCCTGGACCAAGTGAGAGTTCTCATCCCAGTGAGGAAGAAGAAGCTGCCTGGGACAGGCCCTTTAAAGTCATCAAGCAGCTGAATGAGGAGAACGATCAAGATGGTCAACAAGATGGAGCCATACTGTGACAGGGAGAGGCTAGTACTGGCCGTGTGTGGCCAGTGGGAGAAGTGGGAAGATCCCCTAGTGGGTCTCCTCCTTGAGATAGGAGCTGGCCCCTTGCTGGAATCAGTTCCCCTCTCTGACCAGCTAATCCCTGCCCAGCAGGCAGAGATCAGATTGGTGATGCATTCCTACCAAAAGCTGTTTTCCAACCGGCCTGGGCTCACTAACCGAGCTGTCCACTGGGTGGAGATGGGAGCTGGCCCTCCCATCAGGTGTTCCCCATTCAGAGTAACGGGGCCTGGAGGGAGAGGTCAGAGACATGTTGGCTTTAGGGGTGATCCAGCCATCCACCAGCCCTGGGACCTCCCCCATGGTGCTGGTCCCCAGGAAAGATGGGTCAATCTGATTCTGTGTGGCCTTTTGCTAGCTCAATGCCATCATAATGTCTGGTGCCTGCCCATAGGCCTGATGAGATCCTAACCAACTTTGTGGAGACTTGGTACCCCATGACCAGGGATCTCACCAAAGGCTACTGGCAGGTGCCTTTGGATCAAGATGCCAGGTTGAAACCTAGTTTTGTCACCCTTTTGGGGCTGTACAAATCCCTGGTCCTACCTTTCGGCCTCAAGGAGGTGCCGGTCACCTACCAGCGCCAGGCAGATCAGTTACTGAGGGGATGGAGAATTTTACCCTAGCGGACATTGATGATATTTGTGTTGTTAGCCAGACTTGGGAGGACCATGTGTCCCAGGTGAAGAGAGGGCTGAGTCACCTCCAGGGTGCAGGACTGACTGTAAAAGATGGCAAGTGCAAGGTGGAGACAGCAGAGGTGTCATACCTGGGCCACAAGGTGGGGACCGGCTGCCTAAAACCAGAACAGCCAAGGTGGAGGCGATCAGAGATTAGCCTGCTCCCCAGACTAAGAAACAGGCCCAGGCCTTTATTGGGATGGTGGGGCATTACTAGCAGGCCCTTTCAGAGGTCCAGAGAGGCCTGGGCCACTTCCAGCTTTTGAGGCCCCAGACACAATAAAAATAAAAAATGATAACACATGGAAAAAAAAAAAAAGACACCAAAAAAAGAGACAATTTGAATATTTTTTTATTTAACAAATACTTTTCTAGCCTTTTTCTGTGCAAATGCACTAATTATTGAGGAAAAATCTAGCTTTCGTGCAATGTCACAGTTGATATTAAGCATGGCGAGCCCATTCAAACGCTCTTGTCCCATAGTTGAACAGTTGCATCTGAAGAAGTGAGGTTCTTACCCACGAAAGCTTATGCTCCCAATACTTCTGTTAGTCTTAAAGATGCCACAGGACCCTCTGTTGCTTTTTACAGTCAAGAGTAAAGTCTCAGCTGAACTTTCAGCTGGTGCTGCCCTGCTGGCTGATTTCCATGCAACAGTTTTCTTTGTGTGATGTTGAACTCTCATGTGATGGTATTCGCTCTTTCAACTTCCTCCAACCTCTGTTGATGCTCCATCCTGATTGATCAGAGAGAACTGATGCATTTGCAGCACTTTTGTTCAAAATGAAGCAGGGTGCACAGTACAGAGATTGTTTTTCCGTACTCCAGCATAACCAGTCTCTTGTGCAGGTCTCACCATTTGGAAGAGTTTTTGTCAGCAGATGAGTAGGGAAAGCATGATTATTACTATCTCATGGAATATTACTTGGAATTTCAAAACAACTAATTTGAAGAAAAGATTGCATTTTGGGTAGCATTGCTCTTGTCAGTCACAGTCAAACCTGTAGTACTCATGAATTGCTCTTGTTGCGTAAGATCTACATCTTCCTGTTGCTGTTGAGTTTCTTGATCGTACATAGGATCTTCTGCTGCATTAATGTTGGCACATCTCCTTCTTGACTACTGTCCCCATGTTCATTTACTGGCATTGGCACTGAAATATCACCTGGTGCAGTTGCGGAGTTTTCATTATCTGTAGCATTGTTTGTTGGGTAAGGTGTGTTTTCCAGTGGTTTGAGAAATGAAGTTATTGGCTTTGAGCTCTTAGCTGCTGCTTCACTCAGTTGTTTTCACCGTCTCTTGCTTGCCCCACTTTCAAATCTTCTCTTAATAGTGATCTATCTGGTCAATATGTAGCCTATCCACACTTGAAATATTCTGCTGTGAATAAGTAGCTTATCTACACTTGAAATCTTCTATTGTAAATGTGTACACAAATGCTGAATGGTACACAAATGCTGAAAAGACTTAAAACGAAGGAATAGTAATTAAGAACACAAAATGACAGTCAGACAGGTAATTATCCTTACCACTGAATCAAAACTCAAGCATGCAAGATATAATATAACAGGCTGAGCTGAAGACAAAGGGATGACATATATATAATAAACACATACATGGATACAGACAGACAGGGCCGGCTTTAGGAAGTGTGGGGCCCAATTCGAACATTTTCGGTGGGGCCCCAGCAGGGATGACTTTAAAAAAAAAATGTAAAAAAAAAAGCCTTTCATTTCTTAGCAACTGGTTCCCTATAAAAAGTTCTGATTTAAAGGATGTGCCACAGTATGTATTTTTTGTACCAATAGAGTTACCATACGTCCATATTTTCACGGGAGGAATTTTTAAATTTTAAAAATTCCTCCCGGGCGGTGATTTAAGAACCAAAAAGCCTGACATGTCCAGGAAAATACGGATGTATGTTAACCCTACCTAAAGTCCTTTTTCAAAAAGATGGGCCTGAACTAGAAATGAGCTCTGTTTCACATGTGTGAGTCCCCACCACTCCCTGGGGGTGTACTAGGGTGACCAGATGTCCCGATTTTATAGGGACAGTCCCGGTTTTGGGGTCTTTTTCTTATATAGGCTCCTATTACCCCTACCCTCTGTCCCAATTTTTCCACACTTGCTGTCTGGTCACCCTAGGATGTGCACATGTGTGGGTCCCAGCTGCTCCCTGCCCCCCTCATTGAAGCAGGTGTGCAGGGTTACTGCCCTGGGAACTGCAGGGCACCAGTGGACATGAGGCTTGCTGGAGGCAGGGCAGGGGCTGACTGGAGGTAGGGTCTGGCTGCAGGCAGGGCAAGGGATGCAGGGCTGGCTGGAGACAGGAGTGTGTGGGGCTGGCTGGCTTTGGGCAGGGCCACAGGGGGGTGCAGCAGGGGTTGGCTGGAGACAGGGCTGGAGGTGCGGCAGGAGCTGGCTGTGGGCAGGGGGTGCAGGGCTGGCTGCCAGCAGCGGCAGGGCAAGGAGTGCGGGGCTGATGCGGGCAGGACGGGGGTTTAGGGCTGGTGCAGGCAGGGCAGGGGGTGCGTCAGGGGCTGGCTGCGGGCAGGGGGTGCAGGGCTGCCTGGACACGGGCTGGCTGCGGGCAAGGCAGGAGGTGCGGGACTGGCTGGAGATGGGCTGGCTGGCGGGCAGGGCAGGGGGTGCATGGCTGGAGACAGGGCAGGGGGTGCGGGGCTGACTGGAGACAGGGGCTGGCTGTGGGCAGGGCAGGGGGTGCGGGGCTGGTGCAGGCAGAGGGTGCGGGTACAGCCCACCCTGTATGGTAAGTGCCCCCTCTTCCTCCCTTCCCCATCGGATAGCAGCAGCAGCCCGGGGCTCCCCTGCTTCCACTGCCCAGGCCCTTTCAATAGCCGCAGGAGCCCTAGGGAAGCGGCGGGGCTCCAGCGGCTATTTAAACGGGCCGGGGCGGTAGAAGCAACGGGAGCCCTGGACTTTTTAAATAGCCCCCAGAGCCCCGCAGCCCTACCCCAGGGCTCCAGCAGTGGGGCTCTGGTGGCAATTTAAAGGCCCTGGGGCTCCAGCCTCTGCTGGGAGCCCCAGGCCCTTTAAATTGCCCCCTGGGGAAGCCGAGCCACCCGGGTACAGCACACCAGCTCTTGCCGGTACTCTGTGCCGGGGCTTGGGCGCGGGGCCCTCTTAGGGGCGGGGCCCGATTCAGGGGAATTGGTTGAATTGGCCTAAAGCCGGCCCTGCAAACAGAGGGATAATGTCCAAAAATTTCAAACGTGTGTCCTCACAAAACTCACTGTACAAGATTGTCCTCACAAATTTTCATCTTGAATCTGGGCCTATAGACTATAAAAGCCTATGATGAATCTGATGGCTAAGCTGTGATGAAGTTTGGGATTTTTGTAGTGTTTTACATGAATAATGTGTGCGCTCCTCAGTTTCCCTGTGTGCAGCATGTTTAAATTAAATTAATGGAGATATCCCATCTCCTAGAACTGGAAGGGACCTTGAAAGGTCATCAAGTCCAGCCCCCTGCCTTCACTAGCAGGACCAAGTACTGATTTTGCTCCAGATCCTCTCCGCTCCTGCCATCTGGTGCGGAGGCCCCCTGGAAGACCTTCCGCCTTGCCCACGGTTACATTCCATCCACCAGTGCCGGCTGGGGAAGGCGTGGCAGCACCGGAGGGTACCAACATCCATCCTCCGCAGTCCCTCCTCACGGAGGTCCCCAATGAAGCCCCTCCTGCCCCCTGCCACCTACACCCCCTACAATGCCCGAGGCAAGTGTCACCTCGGGCGCTAGCGGGGAGGACCCTGGGGTGGTGTGAAGTGATTTCCCATCCATTTATGAGGAGATCGAGGCCCTGGGTCTGACCCCGGTCACCCGGGGGAGGACAACCCTCAGCCAGCGGGCCTCGACCTGAGCGACCTCACCCCGGCTTCTCCTTCCCCATGCTCCCTTCCCATAACCACTGCTTCCGCTCCCACCTCTGAGGAGCCCCTGGACTCTTTGACCTGCCCGGCCGCAGGTGGCACTCCGCTAACAGCCGCCGAGCCTGCTGAGGACCCGAGTTACCAGGGGTACCCCTCGTTGGCGTGGGGCAACTGAGTTTCTTCCCGGGCAGGGGCCCTACTGAAGATTGTCCACCTCCTGATGCCATGGCTGTCACACCTGCCCTTGAGCCTGAGCCTGAGCCCGGCATCACTGGGGACCTCCTCCCCATCCCTCTGACCCCTGAACCCAACCGAGAGGAACCACCTCCCGGCAGTCCAGCTCCTGGGGCCCAGGATCCCACCTCTGTCCCTCTCCCCGACCCTATTCCTGACCCCATCCCTATCCCCTCCACCTCCCGCGATGTCATTGCCGCCCCTGGGGCTGTCTCCTTCCCTTTCCCGGAGGATGACCCCCAGGGCGCGGCCTTTGTGTTTCCCACTCCCGAACCACTAGGGGCTGCTATCTTCCCTCCGCCACCCCCCATTGAGCCGGGGTCTGAGGCGGGCCATGTGGTGCTGGCCCATCGGGCTCCACGTCGAGGGACCGCCCCTTGCCTGCCCGTCTTGGTGGGCCACAGGGCTGTGCCAGGGCCCCACCAGAGGATGACCAGAGGCCAGTGACCCCACCCCCCCATATGCTGCGAGAAGAGCTGGGGGAGTTTTTAGAAGACGTCCGTGGCTCCCGCAATAAGGTGCCGCTTGCTCTCCAGCGATGGGGGGATTTTCATCAGATCCTCCGGGCCGCGAGGGCCCTCATGGGGGAAGGTAAAAGGACCGGGAAGCAGGGTGCCGTGGCTTACCAGCGGGTCCGCAGCTTCCGTGACTCCTTGCTCACCTTCGGGGTCGGTCACGGTTTGCTGCGCAGCCCAACGGGGACCGTGAGCATCCCTGCCAGCGAGGATCCCCCCCAGCCCTCCTCATGGCACCCATCACTTCTGCAACATTGAACACCCGGGGCTGTAGGGTAGGACTCCGCAGAAGCCAGGTGCTCTCCTTCCTTCGGGGGGGGGGGGGTACTCTGTAGTTTTCCTGCAGGAGACCCACACGGATCCAGCTGCCAAAGACAGCTGGCGGCTGGAGTGGGGGGGGACAGGGTCTACTTTAGCTATCTCATAGTTTGTACGGCTGGAGTGGCTACCATGTTCTCCCCCGACCTACGGCCCGAGGTGCTGGGGGTTGCCGAGGCTGTGCCGGGCCGCGTGCTGCACCTCCGGGTCCCTATGGAGGGGCTCGTGGTCAATCTTGTTAACATCTATGCCCCAACATCGGGCCTGGAGCAGCTGCGTTTTTATCAGCAGGCGTCTGCCTTCCTCAGCTCCTTGGATCCTCATGAGTGCCTGTTCTGGGCGGGGACTTTAACGCCACCCTTGAGGAGAGGAACCGAGCAGAGCCCGGCCGCTGCGGACATCCTCCAGGAAATTGTCGAACATCACTCCCTGGTGGACGTCTGGCGCGACCACCACTCGGACAATGTCTCCACGTTTACCTATGTCCGGCTAGAAGCCCATCGGCCGTGCCACTCCCGGTTGGACCGCATCTACTTGTCACGCTTCCATGTTTCACAAGCCCACTCCTCCAACGTCCGGCCAGCCCCTTTTTCAGATCACCATCTAGTCACCGTGACGGCCTCTCTCTGTGCGGAGAGGCTGGGGCTGGCCTATTGGCATTTTAACAACAGCTTGCTGGAGGAGGTGGGCTTTATGGCGTCCTTCCGGGAGTTCTGGTTGATCTGGCGAGGGCAGCAGCATGCCTTTCCCTCGGCACGGCGGTGGTGGGACCTAGGAAAGGTGCGCACCCGGCTCTTCTGCCGCAACTACACCCGGGGTGCCAGCCGACGGAGGGATATGGCGATACAGCAGTTGGAACGGGAGGTCTTAGAGCTAGAGAGGTGTCTGGCCGCCAGCCCTGAGGATCCATCCCTTTGCGGAGCAGCTCCGGACCCTTGACGACCATTGGGCCTGGGATGCTTTTGTTTGATCCTGCATCCGCCTCCTTCGGGAGACGGATCGCAGCTCCCGTTTCTTCTATGCCTTGTAGAAAAAGAGGGGGGCCAAGAAGCACGTCACCTGCCTCCTGGCAGAGGATGGCACCCCCCTCACGGATCTGGCGGAGATGTCTGGAAGGGCCAGGACCTTCTACGCAAACCTTTTCTCCCCGGATCCGACCGATCTTACCGCTTGCAGAGTGCTCTGGGATGGACTCCCGATGGTCAGCGCAGACGACTGGGACCAGCTAGAGTTGCCTCTCTCTCTGGCCGAGTTCTCGGAAGCCCTCTGCCGCATGCCCACCAATAAATCTCCAGGCATTGAAGGGCTGACAGTGGAGTTCTACTGCGTGTTCTGGGACGTCCTCAGCCCGGACCTAGTCACTGTCTGGGCAGAGTCCTTGCAGAGCGAGGTCCTCCCTCTTTCGTGCAGGCGAGCACGAAAGTAGGGGGACCTCCGCGACTTACAGAACTGGCGTCCCGTCTCACTCCTCAGCACGGACTACAAAATCGTAGCGAAGGCCATCTCGCTGCAGCTAGGGTCTGTGCTGGAGGATGTGATCCACCCAGACCAGACCTACACCGTCCCAGGCCGTAGCATCTTTGATAACCTGTATCTGGTCTGGGATCTCTTGGAGCGTGGGTGTAGGGATGGTCTTTCGTTCGCCCTCCTGTCCCTGGATCAGGAGAAGGCGTTTGACAGGGTGGACCACGGGTATCTCCTGGGCACTCTGCGAGGGTTACGCTTCAGACCCCAGTTTGTGGGTTTTCTCCAAGTGCTGTATGCTTCTGCAGAGTGTCTGAGCAGGCTCAACTGGATCCTGACTGAGCCGGTCAGCTTCGGGTGGGGAGTGTGGCAGGGGTGCCCCCTCTTGGGCCATCTATACGCTCTGGCAGTTGAGCCCTTCCTCTGTCTCCTCCGCAGGAGGTTGACAGGTTTGGTGCTTCGGGAGCCGGAGTTGCGGCTGGTCCTGTCGGCATACGCCAACGATGTGGTCCTCGTGATCCAGGACTTGGCGCGGGTGGAGGCTTGCCACACCGTGTACTCGGCGGCCTCCTCTGCCCGGGTCAGCTGGGTCAAGAGCTCTGGCCTGGTGGTCGGGGATGGGTGGCAGGCGGGTGGCAGGTGAGCTCCTTCCCACCCGCACTTCAGGCCATCCGGTGGAGCGCAGGTCCACTGCTCTATCTTGGCATTTACCTTTCTGCCACGCATCCGTCTCTGCCGGAGAACTGGCACGGTTTACAGGGCAGGGTGACTGAGCGGCTCCAGAAATGGACAGGACTACTCCGGTGCCTCTCCCTTCGAGGGAGGGCACTGGTACTCAATCAACTAGTCCTGTCCATGCTCTGGTACCGGCTCAACACCCTGGTCCCGGTCCTGGGCTTCCTGGCCAACCTCCGGAGGGTGATTCTGGAATTCTTTTGGCCAGGACTGCACCGGGTCTCTGCAGGGGTCATCCACCTGCCCCTGGAGGAGGGAGGGCAGGGCCTGAAGTGCCTATGCACTCAGGTCCATGTCTTCCACCTCCAGGCCCTGCAGAGGCTCCTTTATGGTGCAGGTAGTCCAGCGTGGCGAGTACTGGTGCACACCTTCCTGCGCCGCTTCTGAGGGCTCCGATATGACCAGCAGCTCCTTTATCTCCATCCGAGAGGTCTTCTGCGAGACCTCTCCAGGCTGCCGGTCTTCTACCAGAACCTCCTCCGAATCTAGAAACTGTTCTCAGCGACCAGGTCTGTGGCGGCCACCGAGGGGGCAGATCTCCTCGCGGAGCCCCTGCTACACAACCTTCAGCTCCGTGTGCAGGTGGCGGAGTCCCCCTCGGTGCGCCAGAGGTTGGTCCTGGTAGAAGTCACCAGAGTTGGAGACCTCCTGGATTACGACCGGGAAGACTGGCTGGATCCCTGCGCTCGCTTGGCGTATGGGGCTCTCCAGGCCTTCTACTCCCCGGCGCGTACTTCAGTAGGAGAGGACTGCTTTGCCGCCCGCTGCTCGGGCCTACCTCAACCAGATCCTGCACGAGGGCACGCCCCGCCCACCCTCCACCCCAGGACCTTTTCATCGAGCTCCTGCCCCATGGACCCAACCAGCCCCCCTGCTCCTTCTCCGTGAGCCGGCTGCACAATCTGCAGCCGGTCCACTTCCAAACCGCGCCAAGGAAACACCTATACACGCTCATGCTCCACACCCTTCACTTCCTCACCCTTGTGTCCTGCCCCGACACAAAGTGGCAGGACCTCCTGCCACTCTAGAGGGTGAAAAGCCCTGGTGGGCCAGCCTATACTCCACCCTGGTCCCGAGGTCTGCCGGGGATATCAGCTGGTGGTTCCTTCAGGGGGCCATGAGCACGGGCATGTATTTGGCGCGGTTTACCCATCCCGGACACCTGTCCCTTCTGGGGCGTGAGGGAGACCCTGGCGCACATTTACTTGGAGTGCGCCAGGTTGCAGCCCCTAAACTGGCTCCTCACAAATATACTGTTACGTTTCTGGCTGCACTTTTCCCCTCACCTCCTTCTCTATGCACTCCCTATCCGTGGTCCCACAAAGTCACGGGACCTCCTGGTCAACCTCCTCCTGGCCCTGGCTAAAACGGCCATCTATAAAACCAGGGAGAGGAGGTTGGCCGATGGAGACTCCTGTGACTGTGGGGCCTGTTTCCGATCCTCTGTCCGTTCACGCATCCAGGCAGAGTTCCTCTGGGCGGCGTCCACTGGCTCCCTTGACGCCTTTGAGGAGCAGTGGGAGCTGTCCGGGGTTCTCTGCTCGGTGTCCCCATCTGGTTCCCTTCTTTTGACCCTCTGACCACACTCCTGTCCCTGTTATTTCATTAGTTGTCCCCCAAAAATCAGTTCAGGTCCTGTAGATCCTCCCCTTAGGCTGGTGGGAGGATCCTCTAGCACTTCCCGGAACCCAATATGTACAGGTCTCACGGGGACCACCTTAGTAGCTGTCCCATTCCAAGGTACAATGGTAACTATTACACAGGTGCTAGCCCCAGAGTTGAGCATTTTGTATCCCCATACACACCTCCCCCTCCCAAGTTAGCCTCTTGAAGCCATCCTCCACCCATGTCATGAGGTTTCCTGTCCATTGAGTTAGGCGCAGGTTCACTTTTGCTGCCCTTTTCCATCCCATTGCGATTGCAGACAGCTTTTGTGCCAGCAGCTCATTGATTTGCTGCTGCAATTTCACATTTTGGCTTATCAATTACTTAGTTACCCAACGGTCCCCCAGATTTCATACACCCAACCCTGTGTTTCCTGCTGCCCACAAATCCCTTTTCCAGTGACGATTGCATGTATGTCCCCTCACCCACCAATTAAATTGTTGCTTCAACCCTTCTATGTATGTAGTGCAGTTGGGGTGTACCTGGTTCACCCACCATTCTCTGGGGTGTACCACCCATGTTATGAACTGGAAAGACACGTTAAAAAGCGCTGGTTGCACCCACTCCCACAGTGGCTCCCACACATTCGCTCATCAGGAAGTATTTCCGGCTCCAGGCTGCGGCCAGCTTAGATCAGGATTCTTCCAGCTTGGCATCCATATTATCTATAGGGTTACATTCTGCAAAGTAGTTAAATTGTCATACCCAGCGCCCCAGGGGAGACTGTATGCCCCGTGTGATGTGTACATAACAAATGCACATCCAGGGATTTCTCTCTGTGGAGGTACCATTATGATTACACATGGCAACAATACACCCTAACTGTGGGACCCCATAACCGAAACACCCCAGGAGACCAGGGTTATATGTTTTTTAGAACATAAGAATGGCCATACTGGGTCAGACCAAAGGTCTATCCAGCCCAGTATCCTGTCTACCGCCAGTGGCCAATGCCAGGTGCCCCAGAGGGAGTGAACAGGTAATGATCAAGTAATCTCTCTCCTGCCATCCATCTCCACCCTCTGACAAACAGAGGCTAGGGACACCATTCCTTACCCATCCTGGCTAATAGCCATTAATGGACTTAACCTCCATGAATTTATCTAGTTCTCTTTTAAACCCTTTATAGTCCTAGCCTTCACAACCTCCTCAGGCAAGGAGTTCCACAGGTTGACTGTGCGCTGTGTGAAGACCTTCCTTTTATTTGTTTTAAACCCGTTGCCCATTAATTTCATTTGGTGGCCCCTAAATTTTGGGCCCTCCATGCTAAACCACATGTTCAGATGACTGTGTTTCCCACGGTCATTGTTCATGACATATCCTAAGGAATACCATGCAACATTTCCTGAAAAATTTGATATTCTCCACCGGGCTAGGACCTCTCCCCCTTCCAATCAGTATACCACATACCAACACTGCCAAATTCCCATGGGGGGGGGGGAAGGGGATCAGCGGTACAATATTCTACAGGTAGATTCTTAAGGTCCTTATCTGCCTTATTACCACAACTTGGGGGTGTTGCAGTCCACGTGTTCCCTCCTTTTGCCACTTCACATCACGGGATCTGGGCAGGGTTTACAATAGTGACAACTGTGATTAGCCACAACGATTGTTCCATTCCAGGACAGGGAATTCTTGGTTTCTCCTCTGTAGGGCCACCTGTAATATGCATGTAACAATTTATATGTCCTCCTTCTTAACCCCCATTTTGTGTCTTTTTATTTGCACTTGATTTCTGAGTTTGGGTAGACCATGCTTCCCAGGCAGGTCATACCATGTGTTGACCTTTGCTTTTATATGTGTTAACCCTCCTCGTACAATATCCACCAAAATAATGGTAACAACAAGACAAACAACACAATCTTTGTCGTGACAGTAGACCCACAGTTCTCTGGGTTATTTTTCTGCTGGCACCAGCTTGCTTGTACAGTGTCTGAAAAACAAAAGAAACATTTCCCAGCACCCTGAGTGGTGACAGATTATTGCCTAAAAATACCCCTTCCTTTTACAAATCTTGCTAACTGCAGGAAAAACAGAAGAATTACCTCCATACTTTTCTTCTTTTGTTCTATAGGCAGACTAGTGAATTATCCCACTGTTCATTCATGAAATTCATGAGGTGGTGTACCTCAGTTTCCCCTCTTATTTTCAGGCTTGACTTGTTTTTCCACCTCCCTTTCCTGGAGGGCCATAATCTGAGTCTTCTAACTTGTTGGCTGACCAGGTATATTTATTATTTGCAGCTCCTTTATGCTGCCATTTATGGACAGTTCTCTCCTTTCCCTGTCAGCTAGGTAATTTGCATCCACAGAGACTTTCTGGCTTGCTTTTGGATCCAAAGCTACTAGCAGCTCAGAGACTCTGTCTTAAAAGGGACACAATTAACTTCCACCAGAGTTCTGATTACTTTTCACTTTTAAATCCTGCTTCTAAAACACATAGCTATCTGAAAAAGAAAACAACCTATTGTGACTCCTTTTGGAGACCTAATAGGATTTTAATTAAGTAGTATGTTTTGTTTGCATTTCTTTTATCCCTTCTACAATATACACTGCACATGTTCTGGAAAAATGCACACCCCCTACACAGTTCATCTCTACATTATATTAGCCACATCAACTTTCATAGAAGGTGTAACTGCCTCCCCTTTGCCCACAGAGTTCTCATTCATCCCCACCAAAGCAATAGTCCGATCCCCCAGAGCCACCCCAAGTCTCAGTGTTCCCATCATTGCTCTCCTTTTCCTTCTCTTTTTCCTGTGCACACACAAAAAAAGATCCAGAATGTCTCCCCCATCCCCTGGCTCCAGCCGCCTCCCACCACAGGCACAACTTTGGTCTTTATTTAAAAACATATTAAACTTTATAAAGCATTGAGGTACCTTAAGGGTTAAATGCTAAATACCAAAGCCAAACACTAGTTTCATAGAATATCAGGGTTGGAAGGATGCATGTACTTGCATCTGAAGAAGTGAGGTTCTTACCCACGACAGCTTATGCTCCCAATACTTCTGTTAGTCTTAAAGGTGCCACAGGACCCTCTGTTGCTTTTTAGGGTTGAAAGGGACCTCAGGAAGTCATCTAGTCCAACCCCCTGCTCAAAGCAGGACCAATTACCAACTAAATCATCCCAGCCAGGGCTTTGTCAAGCCGGGCCTTAAAAAACTCTAAGAAAGGAGATTCCACCACCTCCCTAGGTAACGCATTCCAGTGCTTCACCACCCTCCTAGTGAAATAGTGTTTCCTAATATCCAACCTAGACCTCACCCACTGCAACTTGAGACCATTGCTCCTTGTTCTATCATCTGCTACCACTGAGAACAGCGGAGCTCCATCCTCTTTGGAACCCCCCTTCAGGTAGTTGAAAGCAGCTATTGAATCCCCCCTCATTCTTCTCTTCTGCAGACTAAACAATCCCAGTTCCCTCAGCCTCTCCTCATAAGTCATGTGCTCCAGACCCCTAATCATTTTTGTTGCCCTCCGCTGGACTCTTTCCAATTTTTCCACATCCTTCTTGTAGTGTGGGGCCCAAAACTGGACACTGTACTCCAGATGAGGCCTCACCAATGTCGAATAAAGGGGAATGATCACGTTCCTCGATCTGCTGGCAATGCCCCTACTTATACAGCCCAAAATGCTGTTAGCCTTCTTGGCAACAAGAGCACACTGTTGACTCATATCCAGCTTCTCGTCCACTGTGACCCCTAAGTCCTTTTCTGCAGAACTGCTACCTAGCCATTTGGTCCCTAGTTTGTAGCAGTGCATAGGATTCTTCCGTCCTAAGTGCAGGACTCTGCACTTGTCCTCGTTGAACCTCATCGGGTTTTTTTTGGCCCAATTCTCTAATTTGTCTAGGTCCCTCTGTATCCGATCCCTACCCTCCAGTGTATCTACCACGCCTCCCAGTTTAGTGTCATCTGCAAACTTGCTGAGAGTGCAGTCCACACCATCCTCCAGATCATTAATAAAGATATTAAACAAAATCGGCCCCAGGACCGATCCTCGGGGCACTCCGCTTGAAACCAGCGGACATGGAGCCATTGATCACTACTTGTTGAGCCCAACGATCTAGCCTGCTTTCTATCCACCTTACAGTCCATTCATCCAGCCCATACTTCTTTAACTTGGCGGCAAGAATACTGTGGGAGACCCTATCAAAAGCTTTGCTAAAGTCAAGGAATAACACATCCACTGCTTTCCCCTCATCCACAGAGCCAGTTATCTCATCATAGAAGGCAATTAGGTTAGTCAGGCACGACTTCCCCTTGGTGAATCTATGCTGACTGTTCCTGATCACTTTCCTCTCCTCTAACTGTTTCATAATTGATTCCTTGAGGACCTGCTCCATGATTTTTCCAGGGACTGAGGTGAGGCTGACTGGCCTGTAGTTCCCTGGATCCTCCTTCTTCCCTTTTTAAAAGATGGGCACTACATTAGCCTTTTTCCAGTCATCCGGGACCTCCCCCGATCGCCATGAGTTTTCAAAGATGTGATTGCAGAGCCATTGGCCATCATCTGCCAACTCCTTTAGCATCCTCAGATGCAGCGCATCCGGCCCCATGGATTTGTGCTCATCCAGTTTTTCTAAATAGTCCCGAACCATTTCTTTCTCCACAGAGGGCTGGTCACCTCCTCCCCATACTGTGCTGCCCAGTCCAGCAGTCTGGGAGCTGACCTTGTTTGTGAAGACAGAGGCAAAAAAAGCATTGAGTACATTAGCTTTTTCCACATCCTCGGTCACTGGGGTTGCCTCCCTCATTCAGTAAGGGGGGATTGCCTCCCTCATTCAGTAAGGGGTTACTGGAGTTACCTGTGTTTGGCAAAAAAAGTGTCTGTCAGTTTTGCAACTTTGAATAAAAGATTCAAATGGATTTAGTGCCATTGTTTATAAACCAAACCAATTCATCTTAAACCTACAAATAGGATTTTACAAACCATGAATGTTGGTTTAGGTCCTTAAAACTTTACATAATTACACAAAAAGATTTACACACAAAAATTCTCTTTTGCCCAACACTCCATGCACTGCTTTTATTATTTTTACACAACTGTACCCAGATTTCCATCTTATATAATTGGAGACAGTCAAGTTTTAATGGAAATCTCCTACATTCCTTTAGTGATTTTGATTAACTCGTCCAATAGTCAAATAATATAAATCAGAGTATCTGGCTGCTTGCTGCCTGCAGCAGTCCTTTACAGACCATTTCTGTGGGGAAAGGGCCCATTTCCCCTCAGAATAGCTATAAAGTCTCCTGGGGACAGAAAGATAGTGGTGGTAGTAGCCACTGACCCCCTTGTGTAATTTGCTTCACAACTGTTATCTTTTAACATTTTCACAACTTCCAACCAAATTAAACAAACTGAGGAGAAGAAGAAGAAAAAAAGGATATAGTTAGCTCTGAGCAAAGGGTAGGGCTCCCTAAATGTAAACAGTTGGGAACCCTTACCCCCAGGTTTTTATCTTGGCTCTGGGAGAAGAGTGGGGGTTGTTACCCGCTCCTACAAACCCTGCCGTTTTTCACTTCGAAACTTTTTTTCTCTCCACTCCCCTAGGAGCAAGTCCCAGCTCCTGTCTCTTAAGGTGTCTGTTAACTCTGCTTTTGACTCCAAACCCTGTTTGCCAAATTATCTTAAAGCACCCTTAACTTTAATTCACAATACTCCAGTAGCCTTTGCTGGAGTAGCATCAAACTTGAAAGATTACTGGCAGCTTCCCATAATGCTGCCTTTACTTCAAACATCTTACAAGTGGACTTAAGTGACTCCTTTCCCTGGAAGGCATCCTGTACCCATGGGCACAAACCTCCTTCCACTACCCATTTACCATGGAGGGTGGGCTCCTCAGCCAGCCCCCATCCCTCTGGGTCCCCTAACACTGCTCCCATTTCCTTCTTAATCTCATCCCAGGTTGACCCCCTGCACCTGGAATGGGCCCTGATTCTTCCGTATCCATTTATCCAAAAAGACCATTACCCCAGCTTGCAAGGACTCGCAACTACCATCATGAGAGCCCACCATAACCCCCTCCAAGCAGCTGCACAGACAGTTGGGGAGGGGGACTTACGTGGCTGCTACTTACCTGTCCAGTGTGATGCATCCAAGTCACAGAACCAAGATGTTAGAGAGCTTTCCCTCAACCCTCCCGCTTCCCTGGTTCTTATCACGCAGACAGCAAGCAGCAAAAGACCAGAAGTCTGAAGTGCAAACAATGAGATGTTTATTGGGGTTAATTTCCAAGCAAACATATTCCGAAGCCCTTCACACCAGTCGGGCTTATCTCTATACACCAATAGAGTCTGTTCCCCAGTGTTCCCTTCCCAGCTGTGATGCCACAGAGCATTTACCCCGTGTCCCGCTTCCCAGCTCTGACATCACACAGGCTTGCCTGTGTCCCTGTTCCCCGTTCCCTATTCCCGTTCCCCCGCCCTTTAGCAAGCATGATTCATATTTCCTCTTTCACTTCCTGTTTGACCCCAGTTTATATAGTAATAGTCTCAGCTATACCTTAACCAATCATTTTACTGAAATCTATCTAACCAATCCTAACATATTGTAACATAATTCTCTAACCAATTATATCCCACTACCCTAATTAACTTACACCTAGCAAAATTAATTATACAGCAGACAGAAACAATAAGAGAATCAGACAGATTAACAATAGAAAAGTCGGGGCCATAAAGATAAAACATACAGAAATGAGGGTTTCGCAACCACAGCTATTGAGAAGTGATTTCTTGCCAGCCAGGATGCTATCAAACTAAGTTTTCTTTAATCATCTTTATCTGGTGGTGATAAAGTGTCCTATCAGGACAGGATTGTATTCCTAACAGCCCAATACCATCTTATTTCAATGTGACTGGTTTGGGATGTGAGGATGTGACCGTACACTTTCCAGCTTATAGCTGCCTCTGCTGCTTAGCCGAAGGCCTTAGCCTAAGAACCGGGCCTCAGACTATCCTAGTGAGAGGAGGCCCATACACAGGCAGACTGTGATTTTGGTTTTTTGTTTTATACCTCTATAACTAGTTAAGTGATAAAAACACACCTAAGTTCTTAAAGTATTGGCTTTTACAGGCAGCCCTGCATATCTATATTCTAACAAGCGGGGGAAGTGGGGTGCACACATAGACAGCGGCCCTGGGGCACCCCGCTCACCCCTGTAACAGATGATGCTGAAAAGCTATTTTTTAAGTTTCCATTTTCTCTGTTTCCCTTCCCTTTCTCTGGCTGCAGCACGATTAACAGCCCACTGACCAATCTAGTGCCCAACCTCTGAGGAGAGCAGGATCCATACACCTAGGAGAGGAGGAGAAAGATTCAAGCTCGCTGTGGCTCAATGCAGTAGGCACCAGCTGTGCTGGGTTGTCAACTACCCATCTTTCCAGAGTCCATATTGTCCTCACGGGGAACGAACACCACAGGCTAAAGCCCATGTCCTCAGCCAGCTGCCCAGCAGCCAGAGAAACATCTGTGCAGTGTCCTTTCAAGGTTGGGAAGTTAGGCCCTGCCACAGTCTCTCCAGCTTTAATTAACCTCAGCCTGTAGAACTGATGAATGAAATTGTTTTTAATTGTTCACTTTATTAATGTAACTTCATAAGTAAAGTTTTATGAATGAAACAATATTCATTCATAAAACCGGTTACCCCAATAACTGGCTAATTAACAATTAAGATGCTTGTTAAGAGCCACAGCTGTTCAGTTAGCTGCCTTTGTAAGTTTCACTATCAATCCAAGTTTCAGAGTAACAGCCGTGTTAGTCTGTATCCGCAAAAAGAAGAACAGGAGTACTTGTGGCACCTTAGAGACTAACAAATTTATTAGAGCATAAGCTTTCGTGGACTACAGCCCACTTCTTCGGATGCATATATGGGCTGTAGTCCACGAAAGCTTATGCTCTAATAAATTTGTTAGTCTCTAAGGTGCCACAAGTACTCCTGTTCTTCTTTTTACTATCAATCCAATTCCTGCTTAAATTACTGAGACTTGCACTGTTTCAGTATTGTAACTTCTGTTCACCATTTATTACACTTGCCTACAGTGTAACTTCTGTTCACTGTTTGCCATATTGTAATTCGAACCCCATTTTAAAACGCTTACTCCATTTTGTAAAGGCTTGTTTAGATGTGTGAATGAGGTATGTATGGATGATGGAATCAACCTCCAGCCCCAGCCTGTCCTGATTAAATAGAGTTCAAACACCAATGGCTGAAGATGCAGACAAGAGCCTTAACAAAGTAAAAAGAATCCACCCTAAAAAAAGAAAAGGTATAATAGAAGGAAGATCAAAGCCTGGTCCAAGGCTGAAAGTCATGTCTGCAATTGACGGGTGATCAATCACCAAACCTGAAGGCAGCGTGACACAGCAAGACTTATAGACTCTGGATTCAAACTAAAGCCTACAAAAAGGATGGGTGAGATGGAAAACTTTGGAGGAGGGTAACATTCTGCTGCCAACATGGAAGGGCATCGGTGCATGTCCAACAGAGACCCAGCTTATCCTTGTGCCCGGCTTTCCTGGCCAGTTAGCCGCCACAAGCTACGAACCCAAGCTGCAAACTCAAGCAGGACTGGTAACTATGCAACAGCTGCAGAACATCTGATGGATGTGTGTATATATGAGCGTGTGTGTGTGTGTATAGGTATTAGGTATAATGTGTGTGTATATAAGGATTAAGATATTAGTTATTGGTCATAAATCAAATTGTTATAATAAATGTGGCATCTTTATCTTGTCCCCTTTAATAAGATCCTGCTAGTTTTTATTGGTATAACAAACCTGTGAACCTGACAACTTATCTAGTCAGAAGCGATTCTCTCTGCCTGCTCTAATGGCAACAGCTCTCCTTTCCTCACATCCAGCTTCTCCCTACCCCCCAATCTTGCCTTTCACTAGTGCTCTGGTGCCAGTGAAGTTTTGGGTCTATGCTTCCCTGTAGTTCAGGAGAGCTGGTTCCATGACCCAAGCAGTGGATGGAAGCCATGTTCAGAATACACAAGGTGGTGGGATAAGAAAAATAATGGGATGTATGGAGCCTTTTGCTTCACCTCACTTGTCTGAGTCTAGGGCAGGGACAGAACTGATCGTGTGCTAGGCCTTCACTGCCTCGCCAGGGCACAGTGAACACATGGACCAGCCAGTGCTATGGGCCTGAGATGCAGCTTGAATTAGAGCCGAGTGGGTCCCTGCAAACAGGTGATTGGTGCACACACATCCCCATTTTCTCAAAATTTAATTTTGTCTGTGACCAAGCATTTGAAATCTCAGCTGCTTTGCTGTGATTAGTCACACACAGTCTTGTTTTTGATAGGATGAGCAAGGTTTGTGCTGTGAGCACACAGGGAAAGCAAATGTACAATCCCCTGTGGAGAGTGAACCACCGACTTTCTGCGAGTGGCTGGGTTAGTGACAACAGCCGCTGCGTGAGCAGAGCCCTGCTGGACTGTGTTCAAACCTGGGCTTCACTGGAACTGGTTAAAATCTTGTTCAAACCCTGGCTGGGATTCCTGTCTTCATCTAGTGGGCCCCTCAGGCCAGGGCTAAGGCCCAGTGCAGCATGGGGGTGAATTGCCATCACTGCTGCCCATGCTCTGCTCTGGAGATAAAGGGCTAAGGGCTCAAATCTCCATGGACTTGCACAGGTGGATGAGTGGGAGTCACACCCATGACCCTAAGGGCAGGGCAGGTCTGATGTGTACCCAACACCTCTCAGTAGTATGCTGGTGGCAGACTGGGATTCCCTGCAGGAACTCAAGCACCTGTATTCTCTGTCTGCTTCACTCTGACCTAGAGAGCATACAAATGGGAGAGGCTCTCATCTAAACAGACAGTTACACACCCTGCCTTGCAGCACCAGGCACAACTGAGGGCAAGCCAGCAGCTCTTAGTAAAAGCCCCCACATCCCAGAGTACCCTCAGAGAGCTGCCCCCAAGCCTTGCTGGAGCTCCACCACAGCAGTTGCTCTGCAGCTCTCTGCCCCCAGAAGCCTGCTGGGTGGGTGATGCCGCACGGTTGCGGCCAGTAGCGGAGGAAGAGTGTGAGAGCCCACTCCGGTGTAGTAAAGTACATAGGTTTATTTAGTTGATAGGATTCTTTACAGAATGCAGAAAACATCTTTAAAATAATCATACAAGGAATAAAAACACAGCAGTGATTGGTGAACACTTTTTAATACAAGTCTCTCTCACCATTACAGTGTCTAGTGGCATAAACAAACAGCACTGGTGCTAAGGGGAAGGCGGCCGCTGAGAATGCCATTATTATTATTCTGCTCACTGCCCCTTCGCCTCCAGTTTCTATGGTGACGGGTAGGCCCAGGCCTAACGCATGTGCGCCTGCGCATGGCCAGTATGGAGTGGCTGTGGTTGCTAGGGACAACGGCACTGTTTGGGAGCCTGCTCCAACTTGCGTGTGTGGGGATAACTTCAGGCCTGCTGGAGAGGCACTCGAAAGGCACTGCTGCCAGCTCAGCCCTCACAATCTACTGCCAGCTGCAACGGGCTTCCAGACACAGCTCTAGGTGCAGCACAAAGCCAACAGAGCGTCTGGGTGACAACACTCCCACTCCTCTCATTGCCAGACAGGACAAGATGGACCAGTGCTCTCCTAGGAAGCTTGCTCAGCTCCAGCACTCCTGCAGGGGGGGAGTGGGAGTCACAGGTGGTGTGTGGGGTAAAGCCAGCACCAATAAAATCCTGCCTGAGGTGCACTTTGCAGCCACCCCAACCTCACTCCTCCCACCCCTCTGCAGGTGCAGAAGCAGACACTGCCGAGCTAAGGCCCTAACAAGATTAGGCTAGTGTTTGCTTTTGACAGGCAAACTCCCTTGAAGTCGAGAAAAGGGTTGATGGGAAATGCCACCCTAGCAATTAAGAGGTGAAGGTCATTTTCTCCAGTCACCTACTGCTGTGTAACTTGGCCACGTCAGCACACAAACATACTTTGCAAAACAGTCAATATGGCTTAAAGTGTCTGCTTGGTGTGCAAAGTCAGCCAGAACCTGCCCAGCCAGCCCCGGCCAGGGCAGGGCCACATTATTGCAAAGGGTTTTTCCTCCCTCTAAATGTACCAAAAACAGTTCTCAAACGGTCCAGAAAAATCCATGCTTAAAATGATTTAGTTCAAAGGAAAAAAGCACAGGAGCAGCCTACAGGGCAACCCCAACCTCACAGGAGAGATGAAAGTTCATTTTAAAAAGGCAAGAAACCTAGACATGGCTCTAATATTTAACAATGACTAAGAGACAAAACTCAAAGTGAGCAACGCAGTCAGTCCAATGGCGCTGATACTAAGAAGCTATGCTCATACAAACTGCTGTCAGCGTTACCATTTTTAATGATTTTTTAATAAAACAATCTGAGGCTGTATCAAAAATTTAGTAAAAAATTAGATTTGAGAGTTTTACTCTGAGCCATTTCTGGCACTTCGGAGGTCCCAACCGCCAGTGTAATGTGCGCGTGAGCATGAGGGTAGCACAGCACAAGTGGGTTGGGACAGCAGGAGGGGATGGATGAGAAGCTGTGCCAATACTACGCTCAAGAAGTGAGGAGATAGCAACATACTACATAAAAATATTGCATCTTCGCCAAAATACCTCAAAGTGTGTCAAACCCCAGCCTCGCTACTTACATGGAGAATTGGGGCAGTATAAAACCTTCTCCCATTCCTGGCAGAGCCCCACACCGCTGGCCTGCCCACACCACAGCCATGCGGCCCACCGTGGAGATGCTGCCCCTCTGAGCCTGACTGAGCCCCATTCTCTGTTACCCAATGGCTGTTTTCCAGGCTGTTCTGAGGCACCTCCGAGTTCTGTTCTCCAGCAGCATGGGGACGGGCAGGGCGATCTTGGCAGGCCAGCAACGGCTTATGTAGGGGCAGGGTGTTTCCTGGCTGCTTGGCAAAGGATGCCCACACCCAGGCTGACGACAATTTTACAATACGTGAAAAAATAGGATTCTTCTGATAAAAACACTGGCTAGGTCCATCCTCTAACTGGGTTTGAAACACCTCTGGAGCTGATTTTTAGCAAGGTATTTCCCCTCCCCCGTCCCAAAAACTATACAGACAACTTCAGGTAGATAGCAGATTAAATGTAAAAACTCAGCCTTGACCTCAGAAAGTCCCTTGAATGTCATTATTTGTAGGCTACCTTTCATGTTACGTCCTGTTGCTAGACACATGTGAATAGAAAAAACAGTACAGTTAGTGTTAAAGGCAAACAGCAGAGCCTCAGAGTGCCACCCCCAGTGCTGCCTGTACGTCCAGCCATCCCTCTCCCTTTTCACCAGTCTACGGACGCGTCGAGAAGCCTGCCGTTAGAAATATGTTTGAGCCAAGAAGAATTTTCTATGAATAAAATAAAATAAAAGCTGTTAGGCAAAAATAAAATCAGTGTCCCAAAGTCTCCCCAGCACTCTGGTGAGCGAACGTTTCCGGAGAGGGGCTGGCTGCGGTTTGGGATTCTAAGTGGTGTTTCTGGTTGGCAATGGATTTGCAGGCCATCAGTCCCTACAGACAACCCTAGCACGGGACTAGAGGCCCCTACTCCGCAATGAATCTTTTGTTCATTAAGGGGGAACGTATGGCGGTGGAGACCTGTAGGGGGTCATGTTCTTCGGGCGGGAGCCTTTACCCTCCATGGGTGCTGTGAAAGGTGGGGGAGGCTGGTATGGAGGCGCATTGGGGTCTTCATCCCGCAATGGAGTATATTCCCCGATAGTGTCCTGGTTCAAGGGGGTGGTCTCTGGCATGTTCTGATTTGGGTACTCTGGAGGGGGAAGAGGGGCTTTCTCCTCCTGAAGAATCAGGGGCATGCTGGAGGAAGGGGGAGGCTTGGAGTCATCCAGCTCGTCTGCGAATATGATCGGCACTCCCTTCTTGATGAAGGTGGCCTGATCTTCAATGGTGAGTTTGCCTTTTCTCTTCTTGCGATAACAGATCATGGCGATGATGCCAGCGATTAGTAGGATAGCAGCAACCACCACAGCAGGGATCACAGTGTGCAGGTACACGTCATCCTCGCTGCTCTTCTCGGGGTCTTTACCTGCCAACAATGTTGGGGTGGCTTCAGAGATAATCCTGCCATCTCTAGCCACTGGAATAAACTGAATGTGCCTGCAGCTGCCGGAGCCAACCACAGAAATATTTATGGGCCTGAACTCGGGCTCTAAGGCATTGGAAAAGGCTGGGCTAGGACCACCAGAGTCATCAGAGATTCTTTTGCTCAAGGCTCTGATCTGTTCTTTCGGGCATGGGTCCAGAGGCAGAGTGTTGTTTGTCCACTCCACTACAATGGAGCCCTTGGTGATGTTTTGTAAGGTAATTGTGCTGCTGTTCCGGTCGCCAAATGCAAAAGCCAGCTTCTTTACCAACTGAATCTTTTTATTGATGTCATTGGCCACTGCATTGTGGTCTCCATGGAATTTGGCTTTGAATTTAACTGGAGACTTGTCCCCATGTGGCCGTTTGTGAACATGTATTTCAAAAGCATCCACGGCAGAGAGACCACCTTTGTCCGTGGCGTACATGAAATACTCATGCTTCCCTATGTGGCTGTGATCAGGCATTCCATACATTAGTTGACTAGTGCTATTGAACTGGACCCAGGAGTTTTCTTCCACCATTTTCTGCTCTTTCAGCTTTAGAGTCAATTGCAGTTTATCGGTGGTGGTGTCTTCTTTATCATAGAATGTATCAGAAGGTATTTTAACCTCAAAGTAAGTGCCTTCCCATGCATCCACCCTGTCAATGTGGTTTGTCAGCCTTGGCGGCTCATTTGGCTCCCACACACGGGAAGGACCACTAATAGTAGTGCGTATGCGGGTTGGTGGAGAGGGGGTTTCCAACTTAGTGACTGGTGATCTGGTCATGCCAGGAGGCTTGGTAGGTCGAGGAGTTTTGGGTCTTCTGGTAGGCCTTCGAGTTGTAGCTGTAGAGGAATCTGTTGTTGATGGTGTGCCTAGTTTCAGCGTGGTGACTCTTGGTTTCTTAGTAGTGGTTGTGGGTAGTGTAACTACAGCAGTAGGCTCTACATATCCAGTCATCGTTGGGCGAATCTGCCCAGGGATAGTACTGGTGGCTTCTACTACTCTGGTTGGCTGAATTGGTCCTAGAGTTGGTGTCTGAACAATGGCTCCTCTTGTTCTAATAGTAACTGTAGGTTTCCTAGGTAACGGTATAGGCTCTCTTACTGGAGGAGCTGTTGTTTCTGTGGGCGGTGTAATGGCTGGGGATGTGGGGGTGGGAACAATTCTGGTTGGTGGTTCCTGGATAGCAGTTGTAGGTGGCCCAATGGCAGTGACAGGTGTAGGGGTGGCATTGATCTGCCGCCTTATTCTCTTAGGAAGATGAGGTTTCTTGTTAGCAATGTGCCAGCCAACAACAGGGTAGCCAAGATGGGCAGACATGGCACCTTCTTTAGCAGGAGCTTCAACGTTGCTGATGTTGGGAACACTATTTTGGCTCAAAGAACATCCCAATTTCCATGAGAGTAAGGCCCCATTTTCCACCACCTTCTTTGCATTTCCTGGCCCAGCCATGAAGGCTGACATGTCAAAGAGTCTATTATTTACAACAGGAACCAACTTCATGTTATGAAGTTCCACCTCTGAAAAACGTTTCATTCGGTTTAAAAGTTCAACCCTTTGCTTTGGTGTCATTTTTGTTAAGTCAGCATCCAAAATTACAGTCAGGATTGTGACTGGTTCCTCTGTGCCACACATGAATGGTGCTGCCTCATTCTGGTCTTGGGAAGCCACTCGTACTGACTGAGGTTCATTGTGGTCTTCAGGGTGAACCTCAATGGAAAAGACATTGGTGGTCTGGGACACATAACTTCCATTGGGCTCCAGCTGCCCTGCATTCACTGAGATGTAATGCACACCCTTGTCAGTATCCAGGGGAAGACCTTCCAAGGTGCTACTCTTCGGTTCCCAATGCAGCCAAGAAGGCAAGGAGTCTCTCCCCGCTTCAGATATCTATGGAAGAGAAGGAGAGGTATGGTAAGGTACTGTTGCCTTTTAGAAATTAGTAAATAGACCAGTTTGATCACAATTAATGTTGACATTACAGGCTTTCAACAACTGATCTTGCAAGCATAACAGATGTAAAAGGTAAATTCTAGCCAGAATACCAAGATTGATTTTAATTGCATGCATCTGCCCCAAAAACACTGAATGGCCTGAATAGAGGAGCAAAGCAAGTGGGTATTTAAAAATACTTAATCAAAGGGCTCTTGTCTCCATGATGTAAGCTCCCAAAGACCAGTAGGCACCACTATATTGGATAAGTATGTTATTTTCTGCTAAGGCACAAGTGCAATTCCAGGGTGTGGTTACACAGAAAGACATCCAGATCTGGCCCGTGACAGTCAACTCGGGCTCACGGGTCTTGGGCTATTCCCTTGCTGTGTAAACTTCTGGGCCCAGGCTGGAGCCTGATCGTAGAATCATAGAATATTAGGATTGGAAGAGACCTCAGGAGGTCATCTAGTCCAACCCCCTGCTCAAAGCAGGACCAACCCCAACTAAATCATCCCAGCCAAGGCTTTGTCAAGCCGGGCCTTAAAAACCTCTAAGGATGGAGATTCCACCACCTCCCTAGGTAACCCATTTCAGTGTTTCACCACTCTCCTAGTGAAATAGTGTTTCCTAATATCTAACCTAGACCCCCCCCACTGCAACTTGATACCATTGCTTCTTGTTCTGTCATCTGCCACCACTGAGAACAACTTAGCTCCATCATCTTTGGAACCCCCCTTCAGGTAGCTGAAGGCTGCTATCAAATCCCCCCTCACTCTTCTCTTCTGCAGACTGAATAACCCCAGTTCCCTCAGCCTCTCCTCGTAAGTCATGTGCCCCAGTCCCCTAATTATTTTCGTTGCCCTCCGCTGGACTCTCTCCAATTTATCCACATCCCTTCTGTAGTGGGGGGACCAAAACTGGATGCCCAGGTATGGCCTCACCAGTGTCGACTAGAGGGGAATAATCACTTCTCTCGATCTGCTGGCAATGCTCCTACTAATACAGGCCAATATGCCGTTGGCCTTCTTGGCAACCAGGGCACACTGTTGACTCATATCCAGCTTCTCATCCACTGTAATCCCCAGGTCCTTTTCTGCAGAATTGCTGCTTAGCCAGTCGGTCCCCAGCCTATAGCGGTGCATAGGATTCTTTCTTCCTAAGTGCAGGACTCGGCACTTATCCTTATTGAACCTCATCTGATTTCTTTTGACCCAATCCTCCAATTTGTGTAGGTCACCCTGGACCCTATCCCTACCCTCCAGCGTATCTACTTCTCCTCCCAGTTTAGTGTCATCTGCGAACTTGCTGAGGGTGCAATTAATCCCATCCTCCAGATCATTAATAAAGATGTTGAACAAAACCGGCCCCAGGACCGACCCCTGGGGCACTCCACTTGATCTCTGGGACCCTTCCACCTTGCAGAGCCCCAGAGCCCGAAAGTCTACACAGCAATGACACAGTCCTGCAGCCCAAGACCAGCGAGCCTGAGTTGGCTGGCACAAGTCAGCCAAAACTGTCTAGTTGCCGTGTAGACATACCCTAAGTCACAAGAACTATGAAACTAAAATATTTTATTATCCCAGCACTATCTGAGCTACATATACCTACTAGAGCCACAAATTCAGATACCAGAGTCTAAGATAAAGATCTTCCTCACAATAGTACTGATTAAGCCAGTAAGTTTTCTGGCTTTGTCACAATTCATCTTCTTTCTGGAGTCTTCTACAAACCTAAGACGCCCAGAAGGAAATGATGGCATATCCACTTAGCCTCAGGCCCTCATCTGAGGTTCACAAGGATCTCCTGTCACTAGGGCGATTAACATGCCACTTGCCCTTTTCACATTTAGCTCTTGATAACAGCAGAAATGAATCATTAAAGCCATGCTGCTATTTTCAGTGAAAGGGTTCTGCCCTTGGCTTTCCATCCTCCCGAGAGGACTAGAGGCCTGACTCTCCACTGCCTCCCCATACTCCTTGTGGGGCCATTTACACCAGAACAAAGTGAGGGCCACCAGATCAGCACAGAAGCACTTACCTCTGAGGTGCTGAGGCACACGGCAGTGGAGAATAAAAACGGGTGGAATGACTGATCACTGTTAACCTGTTAATCACTAGTTTGTACAAAAGGTTCAAACCATTTGATAGTCTCATTTTGAATAGGACTGACTCCTACTATTCAGGAGAAAACGGTTACTTACCTGCTGTAACTGTTGTTTTTCGAGATGTGTTGTTCACGTCCATTACACATTAGGTGAGCGCGCGCCGCGTGCACGGACGTCAGAAACTTTTCCCCTCAGCGGCTCCCGTCGGGCCAGCAGGGCCCCCCCCTCCCGCCAGAGCGGCGCCCCGCTCTAGGGTATATATATCCCTTCAGGCCCGACCCTCCCTCGGTTCCTTCTTGCCAGTGACTCCGACAGAGGGGAAGGAGGGTGGGAAGTGTAATGGACGTGAACAACACATCTCAAAGAACAACAGTTACAGAAGGTAAGTAACCGTTTCTTCTTCTTCGAGTGATTGTTCACATCCATTACACATTAGGTGACTCACAAGCTTACCACTGGAGGAGGGTAGGAGTCAAGGAACAATCGATTGAAGCACAGCCCTGCCGACCACCGCGTCCTCCCTGGTCTGATGATGGATCGCGTAGTGGGCTATGAACGTATGCACCGACGACCAGGTGGCCGCTTTACAGATTTCCTGGAGTGGAACCTGCGCCAAGAAAGCCGCTGAGGATGCTTGGGCCCTAGTCGAGTGAGCCCGGATCTCTGGGGCTGATACACTGGCGAGCTCATAGCACGTGCGTATGCAAAGCACAATCCATGCTGACAATCGTTGCGTTGAGATAGGCAGGCCTCTCATTCGCTCTGCAATGGCAATAAACAGTTGAGTTGATTTGCGGAATGGCCTGGTCCACTCTAGATAAAATGTTAAGGCCCTACGGACATCAAGGGTATGCAGGCTGCGGTGGCTTGGGTCCATATGGGGCTTAGGGAAGAACACCGGTAGACAAATGTCTTGGCCCATGTGAAAATGCGTGACCACCTTTGGAAGGAATTTAGGATGTGGCCACAGTTGCACCTTATCCTTATGAAAAACTGTATAAGGAGGTTCCAAAGTGAGGGCTCTCAATTCCGATACCCTCCTGGCCGATGTGATGGCCACGAGAAACGCTACCTTCCATGAAAGGTGCATGAGAGAGCAAGAGGCTAGGAGTTCAAAGGGGGGCCCCATGAGTTTAGTTAGGACCAGGTTGAGATTCCACGCAGGGACCGGCGGGCGCGAATAGGGAAACACCCTTTCCAGTCCCTTGAGGAATCGTGCTACTGTGGGGTTGGAGAACACCGAAACTCCCAACTCCCCAGGATGGAACGCCGATAGGGCAGCCAGATGCACTTTAGTTGAGGCGGGGGCAAGCCCTTGACGTTTGAGTTCCAGCAAGTAGTCCAAAATTGATGGGACCGAGGCCCGCAGAGACTGTATGTGATGAGGCTCACACCAGTGGGAGAACCTCCTCCATTTGGCAAGGTAGGTCGCTCTTGTGGAGGGCTTCCTACTACCAAGGAGAATTCGCTGGACCTGGTGAGAGCACCTTTGCTCCGTATCGCTTAGCCAGAGAGATACCACGCCGTGAGACGTAGCGATGGTAGGTTCGGGTGGAGTAGGCGACCCCGGTCCTGTGTGATGAGGTCGCGATGGAGGGGGAGGACAATCGGGGCGGTTATGGACAATTCCAGCAGGGTCGTGAACCAATGCTGGCGTGGCCACGCTGGGGCGATGAGGATGACTGCCGCCTTGTCCCTGCGGATCTTGAGGAGGACCTTGTGGATGAGCGGGAATGGAGGGAAGGCATACCTCAGGCTCCCGCCCCATGGGATCGCGAAGGCATCTGCCAACGAGCCCGGGCTGAGGTTCTGGTAAGAACAAAACTGAGGGCATTGGCTGTTGTCCTTGGTGGCGAAGAGATCCACCAGGGGAAACCCCCACCTCTGGAAGATTGAATGCAGGATATCCCGTCTCAACGCCCATTCGTGCATGTGGTAGGATGGGCTGAGGCGGTCTGCTAACCCGTTTTGGACCCCTGGGAGATATGTTGCGATAAGGTGGACGGAATGGGCTATACAGAAGTCCCATAGGCGGAGCGCCTCGTGACAGAGGGGAGAGGATCGGGACCCGCCCTGCTTGTTTATGTAGAACATGGCGGTAGTGTTGTCTGTCAGAACTGACACGCTGTGGCCTTCTATGGTGGCGTGAAAGGTCTGACAGGCGAGGCGAACCGCCTTTAGCTCCTTCAGATTGATGTGAAGCAACTTTTCTTCCCTGGACCACAAGTCCTAGGTCTGCAGGTCCCCCAGGTGCGCCCCCCAACCCAGGTCCGATGCATCTGTTACTAACGTCAGAGTGGGTTGTGGGGCAGCGAAGGGGATCCCCTCGCAAACCTGCTGCTGATTGATCCACCAGCGGAGGGAGTTCAACACCCGAGCCAGGATTGTCACCACCAGGTCTAAAGGGTCTCTGTTGGGGCGATACGTTTGGGCTAGCCACAACTGCAATGGCCTGAGTCTTAGGTGGGCATGTTTGACTACATGTGTGCAGGCCGCCATGTGCCCCAAGAGTTGCATGCAGCACATGGCCGTAGTCGTGGGAAATTGTTGGACGGAGCTTACGACCCTTTGAATGGCCAAGAACCGTGACACTGGAAGACTTGCCCGCGCTGCCACCGAGTCCAGGACTGCTCCTATGAAGTCCAGTCTCTGCGTGGGGATCAGTGAGGACTTGGGCACATTGACCAGTAGGCCGAGCTTGCAGAACACCTGTAGAGCCAGCATCACGTGGGAGCGGACCTCAGCCTCCGACCTGCCCGCGAGGAGCCAGTCGTCCAAGTACGGGTACACGCGCATCCTTCTCTTCCGAAGAAAAGCTGCCACCACGGACATGCATTTTGTGAACATTCGTGGGGCCGTTGCCAGGCTGAAGGGCAAGACCGTAAATTGAAAATGGCGCTGGTTGATGGTGAAGCGAAGGAACCGCCGGTGGGCCGGGCGGATGGCGATGTGAAAATACGCATCCTTCATGTCGAGGGCAGCATACCAATCCCCCGGATCCAGGGATGGGATAATAGCTCCAAGGGAGACCATACGGAAACGTGTTTTGACCAGAAATTTGTTTAGTCCGCCTAGGTCCAAAATGGGACGGAGGCCCCCTTTTGCTTTGGGAATCAGGAAATACCTGGAGTAGAATCCTTTCCCCCTTAGGTCCGGGGGGGACCTCTTCCACTGCTCCTACAGTGAGGAGGGTCCGCACCTCCTGCATGAGGAGTTGCTCGTGAGAGGGGTCCCTGAAGAGGGACGGAGAAGGGGGATGGGAGGGAGCGGGCGAGGAGAACTGAAGGGTATAGCCCGCCTCCACCGTGCACAGGACCCAGCAGTCCGATGTTATATGTGACCAAGCACGGTAAAAACGGGACAGGTGGTCCCTGAAACATAGCGGTGGATCCGGAATAGAGTGTGGTACGCTGTCCTCGATCGCAGCTTCAAAACCCTGGTTTATTTCCTCGCTGCGGCTTGCCTTGGCCATGATTTTGGCCCTGGTTAGGCGTATTGTTACGTCTCCGCCTGTTATCCCTGCCACGTCTGCAGTACGGGTCTTGTCAAGGACGAGGGTGGTACTGCCTCTGTGGTGGTTGGGGCTTGAAGGGTTTCCTCTGTGTCACTGGGGTATGCATTCCCAACGACTTGAGGGTCGCTCAAGAGTCTTTGAGGCTATGTAGTCTGGCATCTGTCTGGTCCGAAAACAAGCCTGACCGCTCGAACGGAAGGTCTTGGAGGGTGTTTTGTACCTCTAGTGGAAGGCTGGAAGCCTGTAACCATGCCGAGCGTCTCATTACTACCCCTGACGCGATTGTCCTAGCAGCTGCGTCCGCGGAGTCAAGGGAGGCCTGTAGGGAGGTTTTGGCTACCGCCTTCCCTTCGTCCACTAGAGCCGTAAACTCGGGTTGTGAGTCCTGAGGCAGGGATTCCTTAAACTTGGAGATTGATGCCCAAGAATTAAAGTTGTGTCTGTTCAGAATCGCTTGCTCATTAGCGATCCTCAACTGGAGGCCCCCGGACGAGTAGACCTTTCTCCCAAATAAGTCCAAGCGTTTCGCCACCTTGGCCTTGGGGGCTGGGGCTTGCTGGCCATGACACTCTCGTTCATTGACCGCAGAGACGACCAGCGAACAGGGAGTTGGGTGAGAGAAGAGGAAGTCAAACCCTTTAGATGGGGTGAAGTATTTCCTCTCCACGCCTTTCGCAGTTGGTGCACTGGAGGCCGGTGTTTGCCACACTTTTGAAGTTGGACTGGACCGTTTTTATGATCAGGAGCGCGATCCGGGAGGGGCCCTCTGGGCTTAAGATGTCGACCATGGGGTCCTCCTGCTCTACTGTCTCCTCCGCCTGCAAGCCCAGATTGAGGGCTACACGGCGGAGCAGGTCCTGGTGCGCCCGATGATCAATCGGAGGAGGGCCAGACACTGTTGTGCCCGCCACGGTTTCGTCTGGTGAGGAGGAAGAGGTCAGGGCCTTTTGCGCATCTTCGTCTTCCTGCAACTCCTCACCGATTGGGCGCTCGTCTGGGGCCTGTCCCATGACGTGGGTCTGAGATGGTACCGGGCTCGGTGCAGAGTCTGCTCCTTCTCGCTCCGGTGGTCTGGAGACCGTGGCCTCCTTGCAAGAGGGCGGGCGCCACTGCGGAGAGCGGGACTGGTGTCCCAAGGGCCCAGATCTCGAGGTCCTGGACGGGGGGCCTTACTGGTGGTAGGCCCAAGGGATCCAGAATGGCCATTGTCCTGGCTGGCCCCATTGAGGATGCCAAGCGGCTTCGTGGTCCCTACTGGCCTGTGCCCTGTGGGCATATCCGCCGTACCGGCCCGAGTCTGCCTCTGAAACCACGGACGGTGATCTGGAAGGCCACGGCGGTGCCGTGGGACGGTGCTGGTCCGGGGTCGGAGAGTAGTGCCTCCGTGACCGGGACCTGGAGTAGCATCTTGCTGATCTGGACCTGGATCGGTACTAGTGACCATGGGATCGGGAACGACTACGGGTGGTCGATCTCGGGGATAGAGTAACTGACACGTCCCGGTGCCTACTCGAGTAGGGCTGCTGGGTCGGTGCCGGCTGCTTATTGAGGCCAGACGGCTGCGGAGCTCTCTGCGCGGAGGGAAGCCGGGAGTCCACTGAGGCGGAGCTCAACCGGAACCGGCGCCGTGAACGGTGCCGAGATGGCGACCGTGATTGGCGCACCATTGCCGGCTTGCCTCTGGATGGCAGTCTCGGCGGAACGTCTTTAGTTTGGATGGGCCCTCAGCGGACAATTCAATGAGGTCCTTTGCTGCCTCAAATGTGTCCGGGGTGGAGGGCTGTTCCAAAAGCTCCTCCAGCCCTTCCTCCTCACTCAACGCGCCTATCTTGGGGCTCGACGGGCCTTTCGGCGCCGGAGCCATTGACACCGGGACCTGTGCTGGGGCCGCAACGGCCTTAGGCGCACTCGAGGTCTTCGTGGGCGCTGCCCTCTTATGCGGGGAGCGTCCTCGGGCCTTTGGTTGGCCCTTCAATTTCGTCGGCGAAGACGACTGATGCCGGAGGTGTTCTCGCTGATTCGGTGCCGTGGGCTTAGGGTGTCCCGCCGGCGCCGGATCACGGACCGATGCCGGGGCACTCCGCACCGAGGCTGACGATGCCGTCGAAGTGGAGGGCTGTAACGCTGTCTCCATGAGCAGCTGCTTAAGGCGAAAGTCTCTCTCTTTCTTAGTCCTGGGTTTGAAAGCCTTACAGATCTTGCAGCGCTCTTTTTGGTGTGCTTCCCCTAGGCAACGGAGACATGAGTCGTGTGATCGCTTAATGGCATAGGCTTACGGCACGTGGCACAAGCCTTGAAGCCTTGGACGTGCGGCATGCCCCACCGCCCAGGGCCGGTGCCGGAGTTGACCAAACACCTAATACAAGAAGTTTGAGTATTTCTAAAGAACTGTTAACTGCTAAGCTTAACACTAACTACTAAAGAACTGATAACTGTAAAGATAATACTAACGACTATGCTAAGGGACACTCTCAGACGAGAGACAGAGTTGTTCCAACGCCGCCATGGACGGTAAGAAGGAACTGAGGGAGGGTCGGGCCTGCAGGGATATATATACCCTAGAGCGGGGCGCCGCTCTGGCGAGAGGGGGGGGCCCTGCCGGCCCGACGGGAGCCGCTGAGGGAAAAAGTTTCCGACGTCCGTGCACACGGCACGCGCACACCTAATGTGTAATGGACGTGAACAATCACTCGAAGAAGAATTTGACTTTCCTAGAACAGAAACAAAGATGTGCTCCAGCCTGGCCCCCTGCACCCAAGAATTCGGAACATTTCATTTGTTGCTTTCCTGTAAGTTTATATTGGACGTTATTTTGTTATTTGTTGACCGACTTGGGGCCATGGTTAGTGGATCACTAACCTGAGTCTTTCCTTGAAATCCTGTTGTCTAATTTAGGAGTGGAAAGTTAATGTAAGTGAAGATGGAACTGCCATGTGCTGAGAAGGAAGATCAAGTTAAAGGTAAGTGCACCTAATCCCTCCAGCTCTCTCCAACGTATTTTCAATGTGATTCCTACCAGTGTTCCACCCCCATCTTCCCAGCACACACCTGCCCTGCAGCTCTCAGATAACCCTGACCATACACACGTCTCTATGTGGGGCACAGGAGGGGAGAGACATAAATAAAACTATTTCCCCCAAGCTCTCCTAGCCATTTTGTTCATTTAGTGAGACGTTCTGAGTTCATTCTGAAATGTCAGCCAGCAGACAGCATGCCTCAATTTGCCAATCATTTTGTGTTACAGGGACTTTGCTTTCACGGCAAGCTGTTTGTCATCAGCACAGTTGACAGTCTGGAGAGATGCCAAGGTGCTTCCCCCTCCCCCCACATATAAAGAAAAACCACATGTGCAAAGCCACAGTATCTACTTCTATGCCTATTCCTGCCTGCTCCGAAGTCCAGGTACTGGGCTCCCACTTATGGGACACCAACTGCACCTGCCAGGTGGCAGTTGTATGCTTCTAGCGCCCACTCAAGTTGTGTCTGTGTTATGGCCACTTCCCTCCATTCACAACAAAGAGCAGGTCTGACATACTGTGACGCACTGTTTGCAAGGCCACTGCTACCACAGCAGGGCTTCCCAGTTCCCTCTGACTATATAGCAAGCCCTGGGGTTCTGCAGCTAAGTGGCAGTTTGCAGTAACCGATAAGGAAGTGGCTACTTTGGTGCCATTTCCCTCTCATTATTTATTTCGATATTAAGTGGATTAAATCCCATAGTTATACTGCAAGCTCTCTGGGTAGCTGAGCACACCATCCCTTCCTATGCTGGTACATAGCCTTGCACACATGCTGGCTTTACATTAGCAGCATGAAGGAGTCATTCACCTCTGGAAGGACAAGAAATGTAGCTTTGAAGACACCAACACAGATGCTGAAACATGACTCTGCAGCGAGTGGTGGATTCTATTGTTGAAGAACTGAGAATTCAGCTACAATTCATAGTGAATCCCCTCCCCAAGCAGCACTTTAACACCTTAGCAAAGCTAAAAGGTTTGCCCAGTGAAGGGGGCCTACACTGGAGCTCAATGAGAACTGGGAGGCAGCAGAGTGATGCAAGAATTAAGTCACAGCTCCCACTGCTCCAGCCTGCAGTTTCTAATGCTACAAGCAGCTTCCTCTCACCACTGCAAGGTGTTCCCGTGCACAGGGGGATACTCAGGTTCCCTCGAGCCTGCTGGGTTTGCTGCAGCCTAATGCAGTGCTGTGATTAAGCTCTCTCCAAGAAGGCCATTTTCATACCTCTGCAATTCTGTAAAGCTCACACATATTTCATAATCTGTCCCAACATAAAGCTGGACAAGACGGCCTTGTCATGGAACCAGACTGTAGGAATGCACATGAGGTTTGAGAGCAGTTGAAAAGAGAGGGTTGGAATGCTGGAGCTGGCTACCGAGCATGGGGTCTCTGTTTTAGGAGAGCACCGAGATCAGTCATTACTCACTGACTATATTAGGTGCTGTAAGCATGGTTTCTTCCTTCTCCAACCTTCTCAGCTCCTCCCCCTCTCATCTGCAGTTGGATTTAGGGTCAGGGCAGACAGGCTCAGCCTAGTCACCAGACCAGAAGGAAGGCTTTGTGGCTAAAGCACTGGACTGGAACTCAGGAGGTGTGTTCAATTCAGGGCTTGACCAGACTCAATGTGTGACCTTTGACCTCGGCTCTCCATCTGTATGGTAAGGAGAATACCTAGTACCTTACCAGGCCGGTGGGTGACAATTCCCTTCATATGTGACAAGAGCAGACATGACATGCACCACAGAAAAGTCCTAGGACTGCAGCAAGCAGAGCAAAGACTGTAAATGATTAGCAGCTAGACTAATAGAAATCCTTTTCCATTTGCAATTCAAACCAATGGGTCTGACCAGCCACTCTTGCTACCTGTGAGTTTTCGCAGCTCTTTACTCTGCTGCTTAACTAACAGTGAAATTATGCACATTGCTTTGTACCCTATTGCGAGCAGAAAAAGCGCAGTATCCCAGTGGCAGTGCTGGGCCTGCGCTAACAGGCCTCGTCTCCTGCTGACCTAAGCTTTCTACCTAGTTTTAGAATGTGGATACACGTTCTGGCAGCTAGCTGCAAAGTGCTGTCCCCTGAGAGCAGGTCTGACATATGAAGTCAAGTCTTCAAATACAAAGCTGAATCTCAACATAACATTTTATTTGCATGTATTGTTTTACACAGAATTTACCTAGCCAAGATGGGCAGGGATGTCCAAGAGAGTCCAGCAGAGGGCAACAAAAATGATTAGGGGGCTGGGGCACATGACTTATGAGGAGAGGCTGAGGGAACTGGACTTATTTAGCCTGCAGAAGGGAAGAGTGAGGGGGAATTTGATAGCAGCCTTCAACTACCTGAAGGGGGGTTCCAAAGAGGATGGAGCTAGACTGCTCTCAGTGGTGGCAGATGACAGAACAAGGAGCAATGGTCTCAAGTTGCAGTAGTGGAGATCTAGGTTGGATATTAGGAAAAAACTATTTCACTAGGAGAGTGGTGAAGCACTGGAATGGATTACCTAGGGAGGTAGTGGAATTTCCATCCTTAGTGGTTTTTAAGGCCCAGCTTGACAAAGCCCTGGCTGGGATGATTGAGTTGGGGTTGGTCCTGCTTTGAGCAGGGGGTTGGACTAGATGACCTCTTGAGGTCTCTTCCAATCCTAATCTTCTATGATGCAACCCCATGCTCTGGGTGGCCCTAAGTCTCTGTTTGCCAGAAGCTGGGAATGGGCGACAGGGGCTGGATCACTCGATGATTGCCTGTTCTGGTCATTCCCTCTGAAGAACCTGGCACTGGCCACTGTCAGAAGATACTGGGCTAGATGGAACATTTGTTTGACCCAGTATGGCTGTGCTTATAACGATGTTAAAAATATTAGAGCTGAAAAGTCAAGTGCTCCAAAGTTAGGAACTTCCAGAGTTAGGGATGCCTGTACAACCTTAATTCTGCCCTCACGTGTATTCAATTTGGATATAGCCTTTACTTACACAATCACTTTTTTCTACAGGACCCCTGCCTCAAGCAGTGCACAATATGGATGGTGCTCAGAGAATGAGGCAACTGCTTAATATTTCATTTTATCCTCATTGGGTGCTCCAATAGCTTATTTACCGCACACCACCCAAATCCTGCACTGAATGTAGAACTGATTTCTCTGTGGCACTCATCACTGTGGTACAAATACCTCACAATGAATCTGTTGTCACAATTCCGTTATTCCCATTTTACAGAAAGATTAAGGTAAAAATTTGCAGAAGTATTCACTGATTTTGGGTGTGTAACTTAAGACCCCCAGGGCCTTATATTGGCTTCCTGAATCACTACCCCCCTCTGCCTTGTCCACCATCAATGCTGTATACTGAATGTGGAAAAAACAGGATGCAATCCTATAATTAAAGACTAGAGCAAAAGCGCATATGCACAAGGGGGCCATTTCCGGTTGCAATAGCAACCCGAATTCTGGCATTTCCTAACTTTTAAGAGCTTGACTGTGCAACCTTAACATTTTTTTAAATACCATTTCTTTTTGGAGGCAGATCTTAATTTTATAGACATTTCGAGTGGATCTCAGCTCCAAGAAAATAGCAGCTGCTGCTGTGGAGTTGAGTTTTCATGAATGCCTCCCACAATAAACAACCCAGCTCTTCACCCAATGGCAGCAGTGAGCAGCATCAGCAGCAGAGATCCAAGTCGTATGGATGTTCACCTCCTTCCCAGTGGCCTACCACCTGAGAGTCTGCAGAGAGGTGCTGCCCACTGTAGAGGTCTTTCCCCTTATCAGCTCCCTCTCCTTCCCTCACAGGTATTTGAGACATTCCCCTTTTTCCTCAGGAGCTGCTGCTCCTGCCCCACTCCTTATATGCAGCCATGTGGCTCCCTTTGGTTGGTAGCAGCCTGGTTCTGTCCTGCGATGTGACCATAGCAGTTACTGGGGGCAACACAGACTTACATGACTGCGCCTACAGGAGTAATATTGGGATCTGCAATTTCCTCCAGGAATAGCAATGATGGAAGCTGCAGTGTAGACCGAGCATAGGATTTCACCCACAGCCACTGAGCCTGTGCCCTCTCCACTCCACAGCTTGCACCACTGCTACCACTTGTGGCCCCCATTTTAGCGAGAGCAGACACGGCAGGAGAGCACAGCATGAGACAGATTTGCTCACAAAGGCAGCAGTTGCACTGGGCAGATATTAAAATCGTTAGAATGCTGGGTTGCACGTAACTCAGGTGTCAATGTATTGGAGCAGGAAATCCAAAGTCCTGTAGATACAGATTCTGAAACAAGGAACCAAGCCAAAGCAGTGGCCTGCACCAGGCTGCTGATGGACCCTCACATGTCACTGTGGGGAGTGAGCAGTCTGTGACAGCTGCATGGAATTCATCTCTGAGACATGTACACATAGGAGATATGCCCTAATCTGCCTTTGGGAAAAAGGCATTTTTATGGCATTTTTCCACACTTCATGTGCACTGCAGCAAGGCAGAGACAACACATAGCCTGAAGGGAAGTGCTGCTCTTTACCTGAGCTCAGCATGGCAAGTGCAGCCTGCAAGAGCACAGGCCCAAGATATTGCTCTAGTCCCCAGGTAAAGCATCTGTGCAGCACATTGCCAGGTTACCATCAGATACCAGGTACAGGCAGCATGGCCCATGGAAGATGGTGATGAATGTAGAGGAATGTCTCCTGTCCCCCACCCTAAGCCACGTTATCAACCTGCCAGAAAGCAGAGTCACACAGGGAAAAGGGAGAGAGGGGGGAAGGATGTTTGAAAAAAGCATTTCCACGCTCCGGAATAATTTGATCTCACAAGATCCATTCTGTCCCAAGGCACTGTGAGGGATGCAATGGTACCCTGCATGTCACAGTGGCAGAGCTGGCATTGGGGGCCATGCTATCCTAGGGTCCCGGGGTGTGAACTTCATGGTTTCCCACTTCAGGAAGTGGTAACTAAGTGGACAGAGCATTAACTGAAAGCTCTCACTGTTCTTGAAGGACATTTCTTCAGGAAAAGATGTCCAGCACACAAAACCAGGATGCTGTAGCCAACTGCCATTTAAAGATCTGGAGACCTACCTTTGAGCCAGTGGAGTCTGAGTCAGTAAAACTGTACTGCAAGGACCTTGGGCCACAAGAAGTCACAGGCCTGTGGTAATTCCTGTTCTGTTAATGAAGTGGAACTGAGGAACTCAAAGCAAAGTTCCCTAGATTCATGGAAGCCTCTGTTGGTGGCCCAGAACCTGAGGGATTGGCAAAACCCGGCCACACCCAGTTCCAGGCATCTTTCTATACAGACTTTGCACATGCCTAAACTTTGTGCCTTTGGACCTCAGTGTTAGCACACTTGGGACTCTCCCCATCCTCCTTCCTCTACGAAAGGTTAGACACATGGAGAATTACTGGAACACAGAGCTAAATCTTAGATGAAAAGTCACAGAGCCTTGACTTCAGAGCAGACTCCGGTCGCTAAACTAAAGGAAGGAATATATGTAAATATAAACTTTGATACTAATTTATAAATAGTAACACTAAATGGGGAGTCCTTAACTTAGCCACCTTGGTGCAGTTCAGAGTTCTGTTCTCCATGAGGCACTTTGATAGCACGCCCCTAATCCACAGAGCACAGTGTTTTCTGCACTCCCTTGTCATGTTTGTGACAGTATGAACACTGGTAGAGTAAAGAAAATCCTGGACTCTACTCTAAGAATAGGTTTAAAATACCATTTAAATGTATTTGTTAAGGCTACACACTGTTAATGATTTGAGATCACTTCATCAAGAGAAGCTTTCCAGTTTGCTGTGTACACAATCTCAGTGCCAAGTCTCCAAGCTCTGCCATTTCCTTCAAGGGTTCTAGTTTTGAAATATCTCCTCTGTTACTTGAGAGAAAAAAAGCTGCCTTTATTTTTCCAGTTATTTTGGAGACACTTATAAATGAGACCTTAGCAGCTAAAGATCACACAAGCCTGGGGGCATAGTGAAGACCCATCTAACACAGAAAAAAAACCCAGTTACCAACCTTCCATAACTGTTGTTCGAGATGTGTTGCTCATGTACATTCTACATTAGGTGTGCATGCGCTGCATGTGCCATTGCTGGAGATTTTTCCCTCAGTGGTATCTGTCGGGCTGGCTCTAGTGCCCTCTGGAGCTGCGCACATGTGTGCCACTGTAAGGGGTTCCGCCAGCCCCGCACCCTCTCAGCTCCTTCTTGCCATCAACTCCAATAGCAGGGATGGAGCGCGGGTCATGGAACCACATATTACAAGAACAACAGTTATGTAGTATCAGTAACCTTTTTTTGTTGAGTGCTTGCTCATGTCTATTCCATGCTAGGTGCTGCTTATGAGTCGCCTAAGGTGGTGGGCTTGGAGTTCATGGATATGTGTACTGCAACACTGCTCTCCCGAACCTGGCATCATCTTGAGCCTGTTGATGACGGCGTAATACAGGGGTGGGCAACTAAGGCCCGGGGGCCACATCCGACCCTGCAGCCATTTTAATCTGGCCCTCAAGCTCCCACCAGGGAGCAGAGTCTGGGGCTTGCCCCATGCCCTGCGTACCGTGCCCCCGCACGGCTCCTGGAGCTGCCTGGCTGCACTCCACATAGAAGCAGGGGAAGGGACATGCCGCTGCTTCTGGGAGCTGCTTGAGGTAAGCGCCGCCTGAAGTCTGCACCCCTGACTCCCTCCCAAACCCCTACCCCAGCCCATATCCCCCTGCTGCCCTTGAAACCTCTTGATCCCAACCCAGAGCACCCTCCTGCACCCCAAACCCTCATCCCCAGCCCCACCACAGAGCCCGGACCCCACAGCCGGAGCCCTCCCCCGCTCCTGCACCCCAATCCCCAATTTCGTGAGCATTCATGGCCAGCCCTACAATTTCCATATGCAGATGTGGCCTTCAGGCCAAAAAGTTTACCCACTCCTGGCATAGTAAGATGAGAAGGTATGCACCAATGACCAGGTTGCGGCCCTACAGATGTGTTGGATCAGAACCTGGGCCAAAAACACTGCTGAAGCGGCCTCAGCTCTCGTGCAATGAGTGGTCAGGATGGCAGGCGGTGGAACATTCACCTGCCCATAACATGCCCGAATGCAGGAGGTTTTCCAGGGCGAGATGTTCTGGGCTGAAAGAGGTAGGCCCTTCATCCTCTCTGCTATTGCCAGAAAAAGTTATGTGGATCTGTGAAAGGGTTTAGTCCTCTCAATCTAGAAGGCGAGGGCATGCCTACCGTCCAATGAGTGAAGCCATTGCTTTTCTGAATTCTTGTGTGGCTTCAGGAAGAAAACTGCCAGGAAAATGGCTTGGTTGCTATGGAACTGCGAGACTACCTTTGGCAGGAAGGCCAGATGGGGGTACAGTTGAACTTTGTCCTTCAAGAACACCGTGCTTCTGACATAAGGGCCCTGATTTCAGAAACCCTTCTGGCTGAGGTAATTGCTATCAGGAAGGCAACCTTCCAAGAGAGAAAGAGCAGAGGGCACAATACTAGCGGCTCAAAGGGAGGGCCTGTGACTTTCAATAGGACCAAGTTCAAATCCACAGGGGAATCAGTTCGCAAACCTGAGGGTAAAGTCTCTAACCCCTTAAGAAACCGGATTGTCATTTCGTAAGATAAAACTGGTGGGTGGAAGGCTGAAACTGCTTCATTCTGGGGCCAGACCTTGTTGTTGTAGGTGGAGCAAGTATTCCAGAATAAACTGAAGAGAAAACAGTCGAAGAAAGGCCTTGTGGGGATGGCCCTATTGAGAAATGCTTCCACTTGGCTAACTAGGTAGCCCTACTGGACAGCTTCCTATTACCCAGCAAGACCTGTTGAACTTGTTCCGAACAAGTTTGCTCCTCCAGGTTCAGCCATGGAGCTTCCCTGCAATCAGGTGAGGGACCAGACATTTGGGTGGAATAAACGGCCATGGTCTTGTGAGATCAGGTCCAGGTGGAGTGGGAGTGGTAGTGGGGGTGCTACTGATAAGTCTAGCAGCATGGTGAACCAGCATTGGCACTGCCATGTGTGACAATGCGGTTCTGGCGGAACCCAACTGAGAGTGCCAACTCAGGACAAATTGCTAAAATAGGGCAGTTACAGCCCAAAGCTGGGGTTTTTCCACCTCTAAGGCAAACCAAACCATCCAGACTAAGACTTCGGTCTCACCCCACTGGCTAACCGCAAGTCTCACAAGCAATCTCCTTAGACACTCCAGTTTCCCAGTATTACCACCAGTGCCACACGTTATGGGGACAAATGGTTATAAAAACCAATACCCCAGTAAAAGAAAAAGGTTCTCCTGATCCCAAAGGACCAAGCCCCAGACCCAGGTCAATATACAAGTCAGACCTTACCCACAAATCACGCTACTGCCAATCCTTTAGAATCTAAAATCTAAAGGTTTATTCATAAAAGGAAAAAGATAGAGATGAGAGTTAGAATTGGTTAAATGGAATCAATTACATACAGTAATGGCAAAGTTCTTGGTTCAGGCTTGCAGCAGCGATGGAATAAACTGCAGGTTCAAATCAAGTCTCTGGAATACATCCCCAGCTGGGATGGGTCATTCAGTCCTTTGTTCAGAGCTTCAGTTTGTAGCAAAGTCCCTCCAGAGGTAAGAAGCAGGATTGAAGACCAGATGGAGATCAGGCATCAGCCTTATATAGTCTTTTCCAGGTGTAAGAACACCTCTTTGTTCTTACTGTGGAAAATTACAGCAAAATGGAGTCTGGAGTCACATGGGCCAGTCCCTGCATACTTTGCTGAGTTACAAGGCGTATCTGCCTTCTCTCAATGGGTCCATTGTATAGCTGATGGTCCTTAATGGGCCATCAAGCAGGCTAGGCAGAGCTAATCTCAGCTTGTCTGGGATGTCACCCAGAAGCATAGCATAAGTTTGCCATACAGACAGTATAGAGCCAATATTCATAACTTCGACTACAAAACTGATACACACATATAGACAGCATAATCATAACCAGTAAACCATAACCTTGTCCTAGACACCTCATTTGACCCCCTTTATACAAGATTTGGATGCCACTACAGGACCTTGGTTGCAACAATGATCTATATGGTCCCAGTTTATGTCAATAACGTCACACCCCCAACGCAAAATTGATGCAGGAAGGGATGACACAAACATCACTGACTGCATCCCAAGAGCTCCCCATCCTGGGTTCTGTCTCACTACAGCTAGTATTGGGTTAGAAGCCGTACCAGTGTATAACAGAAATGGTTTATCAAAATCATGTTCAACCACATGATTGAACCTCTTTACAAACTCAAGGTAAAACTTAGTTAGAACAATAGTGGATTGGATCTGCTCTGGCAGCATGGTTCCTGTATGTGCCATGTGATCTTGCCAAGAGCTAAAGAAAACTGCTACTTTATCCATACAAGCTCGGGCAAATGTTTGGAACCCAATTAACATCGAATAAATGCAGATATTAATGTTCTTCATAGTCCAGGAATCTTGGCATTTAGCCATGAAAGCAATATGGTAGTGTGCCTCAGTCTTCCTTTTCATACAGCACATTAGGTCTGGAATGTCTTTTCCTCTGTGAAAAGTTCCCATATTGTTTATAGGCATTACCTGTGAAACCCCAGTGTAACAAGGCCTTTTAACATAACATGTGTTTTCATGTATTCCTTTTAACATGTTCAAGGGATTCTCCAAAAGATTAGGCACATTGTTAATTACAAAATTTAGCAATAACAACAAGTTCATTGCAAGTGTCCATCTACAGTCGTGTTTGTTATGCCACACCTTTGGCTCAATACCATTGGAGTTTGGGCATTTTAGGGTTAACCTGTGGCTTCCCTTTGCAAAATTCAGTGTTCTCTTTCCTCCTTGTCCTGCAGGATCAAACCCCGATTTCTCTTGCTTAACAGAATTCACTGGCTGATGGGGTGGGCCCTCTGTGCTAACAGCTATTAGCAAGTCCTTCCTTTCCCAGCCAGGCAAGTAATTTGCACTACCCCAGACCAGAGCCAGTCCACCAGTTTTCATATTCGCAACTGCTATCATCTCCAAGGCTGGACTCTGTCTTAAAGAGATACCACACAAATCCAAAGAGTCTGCGGGTGAGAGTTTGCTTGCTCTCCCCCGCATCCTCAAGCATTTAGCCATAAAACTGCTCTGCTCTGACACATCAGTAACCAAATCTGTCCTCAAACCCTGAAGCACAAACTGCTCATTTAAAGAATCAGAAAGGAGACATTCCTGTTCCAACACCATTGTCTCCCCAAAAAGTTGGCCCCACACAGCCACTCGGTTATAGGGATGCCTCAATTCCTTAACAACTTTTACTTCCTCTGAGACCTTCTCAAAGCTACCCACACTGGATCTTTTAAAAGGAAAGTCAGAGGATCCATTCACAACAGACAATTTTTGGCTGCTAGGAACTGAAACTTCCTTGATTAAATCACTCTCACACCCTTCAGTTGCAGGGAACTGCTTGCACCGAGTACCATGAGGATTCCTTTCTCCAGGAGCTTTTCTAAGCAGCAATTCACCCCTCACAGAAATTCTGCCCTTACCCTCTTCACCTAGGGCTTGCTCTAAAGGCACACTTTCCTGAGCAACAACAGACTCTGTCTGGGTCTTACTTACATTCAGGATCACCTCTGGCCCATCAGGCAGATCTCTACACAATCCCCTTTCAGGCGAACCCATAGACTTCCTAGATAAAAGGTTAGAAATACTTCCCTTCTCTTTGCCACACACAAGCTTAGGAATTTTTTCCTTTTTGCTACAAGTTGTTAAACTGTCCGTAGGTAACAACCAAATTACCTTTCTGCTCTCCTTGTGCCCTGGCTAGGGTATCACCCTGATCAGATAGAGTTGTTACACCCTTCTCCAACCACACATGAGCAACAGGCCCAATACAAGCATCAGAATTGTCTGATCTCTGGGATTTTGCTAAGACACTAACTGGATGCAACCTAGTTACGGTGCCATTCTCCCCAGCAGATGCAAACTTAGGACCATTCCCTTCCTGGGCTTTAGTTGAATCCAGAACCAACTCTGAGACAACTAAATTACTCTCAACCATCACAGGCCGAAAGGCACCTTCTGTCTGCTCCACAGACAAAAAAAGAGTTGGAGACTCATTTTCCTTTACTAGACATACGGTTTGGGATTTCATTTCCCTTGTCCCAGCACACCGGGCTGTTCACAGACAACTGCTTGGAGACTGGGGTAGCTTCCTCCATAGGCAAGTCAATACCCCTGACAGACACAGGCACATTTCCTTCACTGTCACTATTCTTCGCACAGGAAACAGATAAGGTATAGGGACACTCATCTTCCACTCTCCTTGCCTTCCCAAACTGCTGACTAGATAAAGCCATCAGCTCACAAGACTGCCTAGGCTCATCCAAAATCTCCTTGTTCTCCTCTCCCTTCGCTTGATCTAATTCCAGATTTACTTCTGAGACATTAGATAGATATTCAGAAACTTCATTCACAGCCAAACAGCTACTTTCCAAAGACAAACTTTTGGAGAAACCCTCCATAGGCACAACCTTAGGATCAATCCTCTCTTGTGCCTGGTTTGTATTAACTTGACTGACCATAGCTTTAATATCATTTCCAATCATAATATCCTTAGGGATTATGTCTTTTACTCCCACAACCATGGTGCCCTCCAATCCCTTCCATTTCAGGTGGATTTTAGCCAAAGGCACCCTGACAAAATACTTAGATAAGGCTACAACAGTTACATCTTCACCTGGCAAATAATCTTCCTTCCTGACAAGACTTGCTTTAACCAGAGTAATATCTGCTGCGGTGTCCCTCCATGCCATACACCTCACTCCATTCACTTCTGCACTGCTAATAAACTCTGCATTATTTCCCCCATATTTAGCTCTAATGTGAGTTTTAAGGTCAAATTCTTCCGAGACCACAGAAACAGCATTTGCACACAGGGCACCAATGCTGGGCTCTGTGTGGCTTGCCTGTGAGTTTACAACAACAGGGTTAGCATTGGCCGTGGCATTTGGGGTTGCTGGTTTTGGGCCGCCCTTCAGTGTCGGGCAGTCTGGTCTCATGTGGCCCAGCATACCACAGTGATAGCATGCAACCTGTTCCGTCCTGGGATGTGAGTTCCTACCCTCCGGGCCCCCTTGAACTCCTTTAGAAGAGTCAGGTTTATTTTTAAATCCTTCCCTCCTCTTGAACTGGGGAGAATGGTGATCAGTTTTCCCCGGGGTTTTACACCCTTCTCGAGCCCTGTTTTGGGTATGGGCATCCGCAATCTCTGCTGCCCGTAGGACTGACTCAGGGTCCCTGTCACACACAGCTGCTCTCACATTGTCCGGCACAATGTCTAAGAACTGTTCCAAAGTTATTAAATCCAGCAGTTTTTCAAAATTCCCATGAACCTTGGCTCCCATAACCCACTTTTTAACAAAACCCATCAGCTTATGAGCACATTCTACAAAAGTACAATCCTTAGACATTTTAAACTCTCTAAACTTAACTCTGTAAGATTCAGGAGTAACCTTGAACCGCCTTAACACAGAATCCTTAAACCGCTCATAATTTAAGGCTTCTTGTTCCCCCAAGTCATTAAACACCTCCCTGGCTTTTCCAGTCAGTCTGGTCAGCAGGACAGGCATTCGCTGACCCTCAGGGATCTGGTACAGATTGCAGAGGCGTTCAAAGGTAGACAAAAACTCCTCTATATCCTCAGTATCATTGTAAATGGGACACATCCTTTCCCAGTTTTTCTCATGGTGGGGGGGAAGTGGAGTACCAGGTGGGGATGACTTTCTCCGCTCTTCCATTACTTGGAGCTGAAGTCTGGCCGTCTCCTGTTCCATCTTGTGAGTCTCCTGTTCCATCCTGTGAGTCTCCTGCTCAGCAGCGAGCAGCTCTAGACGTCCCTTACGAGCTCTCTCTTCTCTCTCATCAGCCTCCTTCTTTCTTTGATCAGCTTCTTTCTCTCTCTCAGCAGCCTCTTTCTCTCTCTCTCTTTCTAACTCTGCTATTTTTTGCTTCTCCAGCAATCGAAGATCTGCTAGCTCCTGTTCATGCTCAAATTGCAGTTTACTTGTCACCCTTTGCATCCTAATTTTTTCTGCATCTTCTGCAGCCTCAGGTAAGGGCTGTGCTCTTGCCCCCTGATCACTGGCTATTAACAGATTTCTCAGTTCTTCCTTTGTAGCTTTCTTTCTAAAGCATATCCTCTTTTCTGAACACAAATTTTCCAGGGCTTTTTTGCCAAGTCCCTCATATGCTCTTTGCTCAGCCATTGCAGCAGCTCTTTAACCAACAAAACTCTCAATCCCAAAATTCAAATTTGGATAGCGTGGGGTTCTGACCCAAAGCTTAATTGACCTGGTTCTGTGGATCCAAGCACGACTACGCCACTGTGACAATGCGGTTCTGGCGGAACCCAACTGAGAGTGCCAACTCAGGACAAATTGCTAAAATAGGGCAGTTACAGCCCAAAGCTGGGGTTTTTCCACCTCTAAGGCAAACCAAACCAGCCAGACTAAGACTTCGGTCTCACCCCACTGGCTAACCGCAAGTCTCACAAGCAATCTCCTTAGACACTCCAGTTTCCCAGTATTACCACCAGTGCCACACGTTATGGGGACAAATGGTTATAAAAACCAATACCCCAGTAAAAGAAAAAGGTTCTCCTGATCCCAAAGGACCAAGCCCCAGACCCAGGTCAATATACAAGTCAGACCTTACCCACAAATCACGCTACTGCCAATCCTTTAGAATCTAAAATCTAAAGGTTTATTCATAAAAGGAAAAAGATAGAGATGAGAGTTAGAATTGGTTAAATGGAATCAATTACATACAGTAATGGCAAAGTTCTTGGTTCAGGCTTGCAGCAGCGATGGAATAAACTGCAGGTTCAAATCAAGTCTCTGGAATACATCCCCAGCTGGGATGGGTCATTCAGTCCTTTGTTCAGAGCTTCAGTTTGTAGCAAAGTCCCTCCAGAGGTAAGAAGCAGGATTGAAGACCAGATGGAGATCAGGCATCAGCCTTATATAGTCTTTTCCAGGTGTAAGAACACCTCTTTGTTCTTACTGTGGAAAATTACAGCAAAATGGAGTCTGGAGTCACATGGGCCAGTCCCTGCATACTTTGCTGAGTTACAAGGCGTATCTGCCTTCTCTCAATGGGTCCATTGTATAGCTGATGGTCCTTAATGGGCCATCAAGCAGGCTAGGCAGAGCTAATCTCAGCTTGTCTGGGATGTCACCCAGAAGCATAGCATAAGTTTGCCATACAGACAGTATAGAGCCAATATTCATAACTTCGACTACAAAACTGATACACACATATAGACAGCATAATCATAACCAGTAAACCATAACCTTGTCCTAGACACCCCATTTGACCCCCTTTATACAAGATTTGGGTGCCACTACAGGACCTTGGTTGCAACAATGATCTATATGGTCCCAGTTTATGTCAATAACGTCACACCATGCCAGGACTATAAGATTAAGTCTCACCTTGTCCTGCTTGATTTTTAGAAGGACCTTCTGTACCAGAACTGGAGGAAATGCATAGAACTATCCACGGAAGCAGGAAGGCATCTGAAAGGGAGCCTGGGCTGTGCCCACTCAGCAAGCAAAACTGATGGCTTTTCCTGTTCTGCCTGGTTGCAAACATCTTCCTGAGGAGATCCCCACCTTTGGAAGATGAATCTGGTGACCTCTGGGTGAAGGGACAACTCATGGTGAGAAAGGATTTGCTAAAGAGATCTGCCAGGGCATTCCAGGCTCCTGGAAGATGGGAGCCTCAAGGTGGATGGAGTGCTTCATGCAAAAGTTCCATAGATGGATGGCCTCACGACGAAGGAGCATGCTCCTCCCTGCTTGTTGATGTAGACCATGGCCGCGGTGTTGTCCATCAGCATTTGCACTACTTTGCCTGTGATCTGGGGAAGAAACACTTGGCAAGCTAAGCAAACCGCTCTGAACGCTCTGATGTTTATATGCAGGGAGAGCTCTTCCTGGGTCTGCAGGCCCTGAGTCCTGAGGCAATCGAGATGGGCTCCCCAACCTAGGCCTGAAGCATCTGATACTAGGGACACTGATGGCTGGGGGGCGACTTAGGGGGCACCCGCAATTGCCAAATGGGAGCCCTTCCACCAGTCGAGGGAGTTGAGGACCAGGGCTGGAACAATGAGAACCAAGTCCAAGTGGTGTCTGTTTGGTGAGTACAGTGAAGCTAACCACCCCTGCAGGGGCCTGAGGCACAGCCTTGCATGCCATACCATGTAAATGCCTGCGGCCATGTGCCCCAGGAGCTTGAGGCAAACCGGGCTGTAGTGATTGGATGGGCCATGACCTTGGATAGCAGGTCCAACATTGTCTGGAATCAAGTCTCTGGAAGGAAGGCTCTAGCCCGGTCGAGTTGAACACTGCCCCAATAAACTTGATTCTCTGTACTGGAATGAGAGTTGACTTTTGTCTGTTTATCAATAGGCCCAGTGCTCAGAAGGTGGCCTGGACCAGGCTGACACTGCTCTTTACTTGGATCTCTGAGCAACCCTTGATCAGCCAGTCATAGAATCATAGATCATAGAATCATAGAATATCAGAGTTGGAAGGGACCTCATGAGGTCATCTAGTCCAACCCCCTGCTCAAAGCAGGACCAATTCCCAGCTAAATCATCCCAGCCAGGGCTTTGTCAAGCCGGGCCTTAAAAACCTCCAAGGAAGGAGACTCCACCACCTCCCTAGGTAACGCATTCCAGTGTTTCACCACCCTCCTAGTGAAATAGTTTTTCCTGATATCCAACCTGGACCTCCCCCACTGCAGCTTGAGACCATTGCTCCTTGTTCTGTCATCTGCCACCACTGAGAACAGCCGAGCTCCATCCTCTTTGGAACCCCCCTTCAGGTAGTTGAAGGCTGCTATCAAATCCCCCCTCATTCTTCTCTTCTGGAGACTAAACAATCCCAATTCTCTCAGCCTCTCCTCATAAGTCATGTGCTCCAGACCCCTAATCATTTTTGTTGCCCTCCGCTGGACTCTTTCCAATTTTTCCACATCCTTCTTGTAGTGTGGGGACCAAAACTGGACACAGTATTCCAGATGAGGCCTCACCAATGTCGAATAAAGGGGAACGATCACGTTCCTCGATCTGCTGGCATCGAGGTTCAGGTAGACTTGAATGCCTCACCTTCTGAGGAAGGCTGCTACCACCACCATGCATTTTGTAAAAACGCAGGGGGCTATGGACAAAAGGGAGAGTGATGAATTGGTCTAGCAGCTACTCGTCGGGCCGGCTGTGGAACGCCCTGGAGTGGTGCTGGTGTGGCGCTCTATATACGACCCTGCCGGCCCGACCCCCCCCTTCAGTTCCTTTTTGCCGGCTACTATGACAGAGGGGAAGGTGTGTGTGTGTGTGGGAAAATGGAATAGATATGAGCAACACATCTTGAAGAACAACGGTTACAAAAAGGTGAGTAACCGTTTTTTCTTCGAGTGCTTGCTCATATCAATTCCAGTTAGGTGACTTCTAAGCCTTATCTCGGAGGTGGGGTCGGAGTCAAGGTATTTCTGACTGAAGTACCGCTTTGCCGAAGGCCGCATTGTCCCTAGATTTGTGGACGATGGCATAGTGCGACATGAAAGTATGCACTGAAGACCACATCGCAGCCCAGCAGATCTCCTGGAGAGGTACATGGGCTAGGAAGGCTGTCGATGAGGCCTGCGCCTTCGTGGAGTGAGCTGTGATGGCAGACGGAGGAACCTTTGCCAAGTCATAACAAGCGTGGATATATGTCGTGATCCAGGAGAAGATCCGCTGGGAAGAGATGGGCAAACCATTCATCCGCTGTGCTATAGCAACGAACAACTGGGTTGTCTTGTGGAATAGCTTTGTGCGATCGATATAGAAGGCAAGTGTCCTCCTGACATCCAGCAAGTGCAGCTGTTGTTTGTGAGGGCTGTTGTGCGGCTTTGGATAGAAGACTGGCAGGAAGATGTCCTGGCTAATATGGAAGCGAGACACCACCTTGGGAAGGAAAACTGGATGAGGTCTAAGTTGTACCTTGTCCTTATGAAAGATAGTGTACGGAGGCTCACAGGTGAGGGCCTGTAGTTCAGACACGTGTCATGCTGATGTGATAACCACCAGAAAAGCAACCTTCCAAAAGAGGTAGAGGAGTGAACAAGAAGCTAACGGCTCGAAGGGAGTGCCCATGAGGTTGAAGAGGACTAGGTTAAGGTCCCAGCTCGGGATGGGGGGCTTCATCGGGGGATGTATCTTTTCCAGTCCTTTCAGGAAAAGTCTGCAGTCTGGAATTCTGGGCTAGCAGCCTGAGACACTGCATCGCCGTGGTGGTGGGGAAGCTGCAAAGGTGCTGATTATCTGCGAGAGGGACAGGTGACGTGTCTCTGGCAGGAATGCTCTTGCTTGAGTTGCATCCAGAACGGCTCCGATGAATTCTATCCTTTGAGTTGGGGTGAGCACTGATTTGTTGATGCTGAGAATGATATCTAATCGTTCAAACGTATCTGACTATCTGCACCTGCGATTCTACCTGCTGACAGGAGAGGCCCCAAAGGAGCCAGTTGTCCAGGTAAGGGTAGACATGCACGTGGTGGCAGCGGAGAAAAGCTGCTACAACCGCCAGGCATTTGGTGAAGATGCGAGGTGCTGTGCACAGCCCGAATGGGAGGGCCGTGAACTGATAATGCATCTTGTTCACCACGAAACTGAGGAATCATCTGTGAGCCGGGGTGATAGATATGTGAAAATAAACGTTCTTCATATCGAGGGCGGCGTACCAGTCTCCCAGGTCTAGGGAAGTGATGATTTTGCTCAGGGAGACCATGCGGAACTTCAAGCTGGCTATGAGCTTGAGCTCCCGCAGGTCCAGGATGGGCCTGAGGCCCCCGCTTCACTTTGGGGACGAGAAAGTAACAGGAGTAGAAACCCTTGCCTTTGAGCTCCTGAGGGACCTCCTCCACTGCTCTTAGAGTGAGGAGAGCCTGGTCCACCTGGACGAGAAGTTGCTCATAAGAGGGGTCCCTGAAGAGGGACGGGCAAGGGGGATGGGAGGGTGGGAAGGAGCAGAATTGGATAGACTATCCCGTCTCTACCGTGCGGAGCACCCACTGGTCCGACGTAATAAGGGACCATGCACGGTAGAAGTGGGATAGACGGTTCAGAAAAGAAGGGTGAATAACCGGGTTGTGGACTGGTAATCCATCCTCGTGTGCACCTTCAAAAGGGGCACTTAGGGCCCAAAGGGGGGTTTGGATTTCCACTGGCCCTGCCCAGAGGGAGGACTCGACGGCTTGCATCGATTGTATCTACTTCTCCTACGAGAGAAGTCCTGTCTTGGCCTTGGGGGGCGGGGGGGGGGAAAAGGACCGCTGCTGGGTGGTCTGCGGTTTAAAGGGCTTCCTTTGGGTCACCGGAGTGTGTATGCTGAGGAACTTTATTGTGTTCTGGGAGTCCTTTAGGCTATGCAGTCTGTAATTCGTTTGTTCAGCAAATAGGCCTTGGCCATAAAAGGGAAGATCCTGTAAGGTCTGCTGAACCTCCAGGGGAAGACCAGAGGATTGGAGCCAGGCATTGCGCCTCATCACAATCCCAGATGCCAGAGTATGTGCCACCGAGTCCGCGGCATCAAGGGAGCCTTGGAGGGAAGTCCGGGTGACAGCTTTGCCCTCTTCGGCAATGGCCCCCAACTCTGCTCGTGACTCAGAGGGGAGGAGCTCTTTAAATTTTAAGATCGAGGACTGTGAGTTATAGTTGTATCTACTCGGTACTGTGAGTTGATTAGCGATCCTGAGAGAGAGAGGCCCCCTGTGGAATAAATTTTCCTTCCAAACAAATCAAGCCATTCTGTGGCTCCTGATTTGGGTGTGGGGGCCTGCTGACCTTGTCTCTCTTTTTCATTCACTGCCTCCACCACAAGAGAGCATGGGGGAGGGTGGGTGAAGAGATACTCATATCCCTTAGTAGGAACAAAGTATTTACGTTCAGCCCCCTTGGCCGCAGGGGAGAATGGAGGCAGGTTAATGCCAAATAGTTTTGGCGTTAGACTGAATAATTTTTATAATGGGTAAGGCTACCCTAGAGGGCCCCTCTGGTGCCAGGATGTGCACCATAGGGTCCTCCTCTTCGACCACTTCCTCCATCTGGAGGTTCATATTCAGGGCCACTTGTCGGAGGAGTTCCTGCATGGCCCTGTAGTCCATGGGTGGTGGCCCAGACGTAGAAGTGCCTGCCACCGCTGGGTGGGGTGGGGCTGGGTCTAAGTTTTGTGGAGGGTCCTGGGGTGGGCGGCTGAGGGTTGCCTCTGGGAGGCAAGATCCCAAATGGGAAGGTGGAGGGATGCCAAGAGGGGCACCCTGGTCCTGATGGTACAGCCAAGGGGTCCAAAATCGCCACTGGGGTGGCCATTGGGGCCCCGAAGCTTCCTGCTTTAGACTCCCCGGCCCTGATCTGGGTGCCTCAGATGCTCCCAATGCCCTGCCTGATCAGAGGGAGGGCGATCTCGAGGGGGACAGCCAAGGGGGAGCGGTGTGATACTGCATCAGAGAGGCATCCTCCTCCAACAGATGCTGTGAAGCGTAACAGGGCCTCAATGTCCATCGGTGCTGCAGTGCAGGGTGGTGCCGCTGCGGGGAGCGATGGTGGGATGTGGAGCGGTGCCGCAAAGTAGAGCTTCACCACGATGTGGAGCAGTGCCGAAGCGGGGACCAGTGCCATGAGCGAGAGTGGTGCCTTGAGAGGGAACGGTGCTGCGAAGTGGAACGGTGCTGCTGTATAGAGTGGTGCCAGTCCGTCGAGCGACGCCTGGAAGGTGAGTGGCGTGCAGGCTGAGCCCGGTGCTGCGAATGGTGCTGCAAGGTCACAGAGCAGGACCTGGACCTCAAGCGGGACCACGACCTATCTGCCGACGACCACCTCGAGCGGTAGCGACTCCCAGGATCAGGGCTGCAGAATCAATGCCATGAGTTGGACCGATGCCGCAAGTCAGACCAGGGTGGGGCATAGGAGCGGTGCCGGGACTCAGAGCGGCACGGGGATACGGGTTGGGGGGCAGATGGGCCGAACATGGCAGGCTTGCCTCTGGATGGTGCCGTGTCTTGAGGGAGTGGAGGCTTATCCCTCGTAGTTGGAGACTTGGGCATAGTCATCTCAATGAGCCCCCTAGTGGCTTTGAAGGTGTCTGGGGTGGAAGGCATCATAACTTCCCCCATATGCAGCCGCAGTGAGTCCAGGAGAGCGGGGATTCCTGGGGAGACAGGGGTCCACAACGATTGTGCCCGGCCCAAGGGTCTGTCAGCCATAGGCTCTTTCCGTGCACCGTCCCCTTCTGGGGGTGCAGTGTCTGTAGCGGGCCACTGGGGGAACTTCCCCTTGGCCTGTTTCTTACGGGCAGCTGGTGAATGAGAGCGGTGCCGGGGAGAGCACATCTGTGGCCTGGGGGACCGGTGGCTCCTGGGTTGGCGTGCAGAGTCCTTTCTCGACACCGCAAAAGGCACTGAAGGAGGAGCGCTCCGCACCAAGGTGCTCGGGGCCAGGTCCTGCTGCAGACGGAAGGCTGACTCCATAAGGGGTTGCTTTAGGCAAATGTCCCTCTCTTTCCTGGTGCGAGGCTTGAAAGCCTTGAAGATCTTGCACTTGTCTGATTGATGGGCTTCTCCCAGACACTGGAGGCAGGAGTCATGGGGGTCGCCCGTGGGCATAGGCTTACCGCAGGAACTAAAGGGTTTGAAGCCCTGGGATGCCATGCCCCAAGGCCCTGCGGGGCACGTGGTGGAGGGGAAGCCCCCCCAACCGCTAAAGACTACAATTAACAACTAAGTAAGAACTATTAACTAACAATGGGTAACTATATACAGAAATTAGCAGAAGAGCTAGGGATTAGTGGGACACTTGCAAGCAAGAGACCACTGTTCCATCAACGGTCACTGGTGGTAAGAAGGAACTGAAGGTGGGGGCACGGGGGAGGTCGGGCCAGCAGGGTCGTATATAGAGCACCATACCAGTGCCACTCCAGGGGCTCCACAGCCAGCCCGACGGGTAGCTGCTAGGAAAAAGTTTCCGACAGCCGTGCACAAGGCGTGCACACACCAACTGGAATTGATATGCGCACGCACTCGAAGAAGAAAAACGGTTACTCACCTTTTTGTAACTGTTGTTCTCCGAGATGTGTTGCTCATATATATTTCATTCCCCCCACCTTCCCCTCTCAGAGTAGCTGGCAAGAAGGAACTGAAGCTCTAAGAGGGCAGAGAATTCCTGCCTTGAGTCCTGAGGCATGGAGTCTTTACATTTGGACGAGGAGTCTCACAAGTTGTAGTCTCACAAGGGCTTGCTGGTTAGCAATATGTAGCTGTAGCCCACCTGCCAAATAAATGTTTCTCCCAAATAGATCAAGTTTCTTTGTGTCCTTCTGCTTGGGGATAGCAACTTGCTTGACCCTGTCTATCCCTCTCATTGGCTGCCAATACAACTAGGGACCCAGGAGGGAGGTGGGAGTATAGGTATTTGAGCCCTTTGGCTGGCACGTTGTATTTCTTCTCTGCCCTCTTCGAAGTGGGAGGGAGAGAAGACGGGGCCTGCCACAGGGCTCTGCCCTCACCCATTACCACCTTGTTAATGGGCAGGGCCCCCTTAGATGGTGCAGCTGCAGCCAAAATGTCAATGAAGCTGTGGGACGATTCCTTGAGCTCCTCAATCTCTAGCCCCAGGGTAGCTGCTATCCTCTTTAGAAGCTCCTGATGGGCTTGAAAGTCATCTTGAGGCAGCAAGCTGCTCGGTCCCGAGACAGCCTCGCCTGGGGAAGAGGCCTGTATGGCTGCATTTCTACCACCTCAGTCCAGAGGTTGTATAGGTACTCCGGTGGGCCCAAGCAGGCCTTTTGAAGGCGAGTCCAAGGGTGCTTTACCAGTTCCCACTTCGGATCCTGCCTTTGTTTTCAGACCAACTTTTTCAGCCTCAATTACCTCCATGGGGCCCACGTCTTGTGTATCAGTACTGGATTCAGTACCTGAGTCAGGGTCCGGTGCCAAGCGAAGCAGTGCAGGGGCCCTCCTCTTGGAAACAGAGTATGACTGGTGAGAAGATGGACCTGGTACCAAGGGAAACCCCCATGGGTTCCAGAATAGCCATTGCATAGGGCCTCTGCCACTGTCCACCTGGTACCAGTGGGGGGAGGAGGGGACCCGCCCTGGGATCCGGCAGGATGAAGGACAGGTACTAGCAGCGACTCTCGGGATGGATGTAGGGCTCCACCTTAGACTCAGACGAGTCCTCCTCCCGAGGTGACGATGGGAGAGTGGTACCCCTCACTTCTGCAGATTGGTACCAAGGGTCTGGGGACGACCTCGTAGAAGCAAGCAGGGTCGGCTTGCCCCTCGAAGGTTCTGGTGCCGGGAAGGAGCTCAGAGTACCATACCTATGGTTGTCCCATTGAAGTCAGCGGTCCCCAGGAGCAATAAGCAAGTCTCTGGCTGCTGCCTCCAGGACTGAAGGCACCATCATTCCATTGGCGCCACAATGACTTCCTAGTGTTGGCAGGATGTCCCACACAGGACTCAATGTGCTGGTTGGAGTTGATGGTGTCGACATGGGACCTGGGGTGGAGGAGTGGCTGAACATGGTTTGCATTCCACTGCCTTCCCCTTGCTTACCTTTCTTCAGCACCAGCGAGCGCCCTCTCTCAGAGCATTGCTTTTCATATTTTTTCCTCAGCACCAGAAATGGAGAACGGTGCTGAGATATGCGTGGTGCTGGAGGAGCGCTTCACACCGAGGCTGAAGTGTTCGGTGCCGAAGCTGAGCAACTTGACTCTTACGTCAGTGTAAGAGTGGCTTCCATTAGGAAACCCATCAGTCTAGCTTCTTTCTTCATACAAGGCTTAAACTCCCAACAAATCGGACAGTGCTCTTGTACGTGAGCCTCTCCCAAACACTTCAGACAGCTGCAATGTGGGTCGCTCACAGGCATAGGGTTGCCACAGGAGGCACAAGGTGTCACGGAGTCGCAGTCTTGGTCTGGATGAAGCTCAGCCAAGACTCTGGTGCAGTGTCTCCCCCCTCAGGGTTACTCTTTCACCAGGGCAAGAAGACTGCTTGGTTTCAACACTGCCTGGTCTGACCCCAGAGCATTCAGCACCCCTGATCATCCTGTGAGCTTCCCGTAGCAAGACCACCTGGATGGGGCATTGCGGAAGCCTTACACACCCCCAAAGGGCCACGCATTCCCACTTTGCAGTCAGCAGTGACTCTCAGCCAGTGTTGTAAAACAGAAGGGTTTATTGGTTGGTGGGAACACTGCGTAGAACAGAGCTTGTTAGCACAGAAATCAGGAACATTCAGTAAAGTCCATCCTGGGGGGACCCAGAGCCCCAAGGCCCTGGCTCTCCCCACTTCCCCACGGCCAGCAGACTGTTAAGCTTCCAGCAACCCAGCTTCAGACATACCTGTTGCCCCTCCTCTATTCTTTGTGCTGTTTTCTGGGCAAAAGGGTCAGCTGGTCTGCAGCCCTTCCTCTTGCTTCATCTTGTCCCAGCCGGGCTCCTGGCGAGAGGTCCCTGACCATCTGTTGCCAGGTTACGGAATACTTTGGCCATTAACTATGTAGAGCCAGCCACACCTGTCCACTAGGTCTCAGCAAAAAATCACGCAACCTTGTCCCACCCCCTAGGTATTTGTGTAACATACAGGGGAAACTGAGGCACACAATATTCATGCAAAACATCAAGAAGAAACCTCCCACTTCATCACACAAGGTTTGAAGCCAGGGGACTGAGGCATGCCCAGGGCAAAGGGAGCCTCTCAGTGATAAAGGAGGGGTTCTAATTAGCTAAACTGGTATTATTTACAATATTTACACAACTATGGTAAGACTAATAAACTAGGGTACAGAGAAGAAATCACTGAAAAATGCCTTGCCAAAGCAAGAGGAGTCATTCCAGCAACTGTCATGGGCGGTAAGAAGGAACTGAGAGGGTGTAGGGCTGGTGGCACCCCTTACACTGGCACACATGCACGCAGCACCAGAGGGCACAAGAGCCAGCCTGATGGATACCACTGAGGGAAAAATCTCTGGCAACGGTACACATGACACGCGCACACATCTAACGTGGAATGACACGAGCAAGCACTTGAAGAATTAGCTGCGTTCACAATTTAAGGACAGCCTGGGTAGATATGACAATAGAGTTCATGAGGTTCTTTGAGTAGCACAGGCCTGGAATCTTCAGGCTCAGACACTGAACAAGAGTCAGTTTGTGAGAAGGGGGTCTTCATTTACAACTGCTACTGCTCTACAAACTGCATCTACACAGAAACATTCCTTGTCTGGCTAATGCACAAGTGGTTCAGTATGTTCACACTAGCCTTGGTGAGCCAGCTGAAGAAGCTGTCTAGACATCTCCAACTCAGCACAGACTGCCGCCAGGGCCAGAAAGGTGGCTTCTGGCCACGCAGTTGCACAAACAGATGGCTACCTCCTCAGAGGCAAGCTTTCTACGTAAGGAAAAGCTGGTTGCTGGAAGTAACTCGTAGTCAAGGGCCACCATGCACGCAGCACTCAGTCAGGAGAATAGCTTCCGGCCACAACAAGTGAAGGAAGTTGTTGAGCTAGCCACATCAGCAGGAAGCAATGCATGGTGGAACAGTGGTGGGAGGACGATTTGAGTCGTCGGTGCTATTTTTCCATCCATGGTGGCACTTAAGTGGTTATTAGGCCTGCTGAAACCCTCCTCTAGTCCAGTTATTGGACACTCTGGGGGCCGGTTAGTGGACACAGGGCTTCAAAACCTTCTAGGGGTTTCCGCTGTTTATTAGAATGCCAGCTCTCTCTAGCCAGAGTTATTCTGCTATTACTGAACAAGAGCCTCAAGACACAAAGGCTACGACTAACCTTTGGAAATTTACCAAAAACTTGAAGTCGTTTGGAGCTGCAACATAGACTAGGCTCCAGCACCTGGAACTGATCTTATAATCAGTGTAGTTAGACATCTTCAAAGCAGGTATAACAGCAGTCGTCGATACCAGAGCCTCATCTACACTGCGGTTCCAGCAGTTTGCAGCAGAATAAAAATTCAAATCAATTTGAAAACCTAAAAGTTTCTTCACTGTAGACAAAGCCAAAGCAGTTTAGTAGATTTGATCACTGAGAGACTCAAACAAGTAGAGAAGCAAAGAGGGAAAATCATTTGTAAAGAGCCACACATTCATCTACTATGATCATCGGTCACTATCCACTATGTACAGGAAGAATTGTGCAAGCCGCTCCTCAATATGAGGACAGCCTTGTGTTGAGGGCTCGGATATGTGCGACACTCTGCTGGAGGGCTTTGGTTGGACAGTTGTCCTTTCCTTTTCTTGCGCAAAGCATGCCAAGGAGAAGGCTTATAAAGTTTATATAGGCACAACCAGCAGTTGGATTCTGGTTAGCCAAAAGGGACTAAATTTAAAGAATGCAACAAATTTTACAGCACTTTAACCAGTAGGAGTCTGAAGTTTTACTCCTGCTTCTCCACTGGAATCTTACAAAAAATAAGCAGTAATACCAGGGGAGAGGTATGTGCTGCCCAGAATGTGTTATAACTCATCTCTGAAGGTCTGTTTATTTGGAGTTCTCCCTAGTCCTAGGTGTGTGTTCCCAGGGTGGGACTGGAGGGAACTCTCAGCTTGCATTCCAGGAGCTCTAGAGTGCTCCACCAGCAACAGGTAGCTTTCATCTGCTCCGGTCAAGGGATTTTACCAATCCTTAGTGCCACTATTCTGATCCTTTTTTGAACACAGGTAGAAAATCTCCCGTGGTCTGCCCTGTATCATATTGCTTCACTTCTGGAAGATTTTGTTGGGGAAACAGAGGTAAAACTAAGCGTTTGGGACTGAGCGCCGAGATACTGCCGCCAGGTATTTTCACTTGTTCTCTGAGCACCTAAGAGTAAAGTTTGTTCTGTATTCTTCACCAATACTGAACTTTCTATTATGTCTCCTTAAACAAAGAACACCTGCTGCAAGCCACCTTCTTTGCCCAGTCAAATCCTTCCTAAAACTTCCGCTCAAAAGCATTAAGATTTTTTTGAAGTGGCAGATCATCCAGACATGAGCATGTCCACTGCAGTCCCCTTGTCCATGTGTGGGTGTGATAGACTGAATTAGTCTGTCAACAGCTATTATTGATGTAGAGTAGAATTAACATCAAGTATAAAAATACTGGAGCCTTATATTTAAAACTCGGATGCATGGCATACAGTGAACTGCATTTAAGACCCTGGCTGAAGGTGTTCAACATTTGCTATGAGGTTACTTAGCATCCCAAATAGGCTTCTACAAACAGTTACCGGGGGGCGGGGGGGAGAGAGAAGAGAAGAAAATGGAGGATGACGGTTCACCTGAGTGCAAACAGCTTCAAAGGGATATTCAGGCCTTGTCTACACTTGGCTCGCTCTAAATTCCCCTCTGCAATAGTACTGGGGCAGTTTACAGAAGTGGAAGCAACTGCAGGAATGCTAGTGTAGACAAGGCAACCGGAGTAGACGGCATTTCAATCACAAGTGTGTCTAGGCTTCTCTAAACGGGCTGGATGAGAATGCGATAAACATGGCATTGCCATGTCAGCACTAGAGCTCCCATTGCTGGAGCTCCCACGCAGCATAGAGGGAACTTAGCTCCCAAGCCTGTTCACACAGACCAACAGGACAGGACTTAAAACCATATAGTGGCCATGTATTAAGAATGCAGAGATACCAGGTGGGGTGAACAGGCACATCACAACCCCGAGAAGTCTCTCAGGGCTTTCAGTGAGGATGACAAGCAAGCCAGGAAGGCAGAGGCTATCTTGCAGACAGGCCTCCCAGTCAAAGGGACAGAGAAGATAGTGCTTCTCCATCATAACCGCAGCCTGTACCCTGTCTCAATTAATGGGCTGGGCCACAGTTTAAGAGATGAGCTGGAGATGGCATGGGCCTAGCTCTACTTACAGTTGAATCGTTTCAGCAGCCATTAAGTTGCCGCTGCTGGAACCTATTCAAACAGTGGATACGTTTCCTCATGTAGGTGCAGATTAGATTGCCCCGGGCAAGGTTAGACACCATAGTGATTGAAATGCTGGCAGCTGCTATTGCTCTGTCACCACTAGAGCTCTTAATAATAATATATAATATATGGAGATATACCTATCTCCTAGAACTGGAAGGGACCTTGAAAGGTCATCGAGTCCAGCCCCCTGCCTTCACTAGCAGGACCAAGTACTGATTTTTGCCCCAGATCCTTAAGTGGCCCCCTCAAGGATTGAACTCACAACCCTGGGTTTAACAGGCCAATGCTCAAGCCACTGAGCTATCTCTTCTTATAGACTCAGATTTTAAGGTCAGAAGGGCACATAGCAATCATCTAATCTGACCTTCTGCCCACTGCAGGCCACAGATCTCACCCACCCACTCTTGTAATAGACCCCTAACCTCTGGCTGCCTTGAAAAGCCATATGTGCTGGGGGGTGCACAAGCACCCTTGTGCAAGGTGATATCAGCTGACCAAATATAAGGAAGTTCACCCCTTTCTGGTCCTTCTCCCTAACCACAGTAGTTCTGAGGCAGACAGGAAGAAGGATGGAGAGAGCTGGAGTGCAGAGAATAGTACATAGGAGTCACAGAGTTGAAGACTAGAAGGGACCATTGGCTCATTGACTGACTTCCTGTGGGATATCACCAACTACCCCTACATTGAGCCAGTAACTGTGGGCTACAGTATCTCTGCCAGACAGGCATACAGTCTGGATCTGAAGTCATCAAGAGATTCAGAATCCATCACTTCCCTTGGTAGTTTGTTCCAATGGTCAATCACCCTCTCCATTAAAGTGTAACCAGTGCGGTCTGAGAGCCGTTATAGATCAGAAGGGACATGGTGATCATTTAGTCTGATGTCTAGTATAACAGGCCAAAGAACTGCCCTGAATTGAACTAGAGACGATCTTTCAGAAAAACATCCACTCTTGCTGTAACAATGGCCAGTGATGGAGAATTCACCACACCCCTTGGTAAATTGTTCCAGTGCTTAATTATCCTCACCGTAAAAAAGTGCCCCATTTGCAGTCTAAGTTTGTCCAGCTTCAACCTCCAGCCACTGGATTTTGTTATACCTTTGTCTGCTAGTCTGAAGAACCCTCTCCAATGTATCAACATCCTTCTTGTAGACACCAGAACTGGACCCAGGATTCCAGCAGCAGTCTCAGCAGCGCCAAATAACATAACCTCCCTATTCGATATTTTCCTGTTTATGGATCTAATAACTGCATTAGCCCTTTTGGCCAAAGCATTGTACTGGGAGCTCCTGTTCAGCTGATTATCCACAATGTCCCCCATGTCTTTTTCAGAGGACTATCTTCCCAGGATAGAGCCCTCCATCCTGTAAGTGTCTTACATTCTTTGTTCCTAGATGTATACATTTACATTTAACCATATTAAACTGCATACTGATTGCTTGTGTCCAGTTTACCAAGTGATCCAGATCACTCTGTATCAGTGACCTGTCCTCTTCATTATTTACCACTTCCCCAATCCATGTTATTTGCAAATTTCATCAGTGGTGATTGTTTTCTTCCAGGTCATTGATAAAACTATTAATTAGCATAAAGCTAAGAACAGATCCCAATCTCTTCAAAGTCCTCCCAGCTCAGAGAGTATGGGGGGGGGGGGGTACTTTTCTTCTGTTAATGCCCTTCTTGTGGGGAGACGTGCTTCCTCCTTCTACCCAGACAGACCTCTAAGTGGGTTTGCAGTGCCAAGACAAACCTGGCATCACAGAACAGGTTGAAGTCTGTGTGAAGGACGATGGTGCCAGGTGAGGGAAGAGGTGCTAAGGTGGGTGCTTCCTGCATCCCCACCAAGGTTACTGAAGCCTCATCAGTGCTGGGTAAAGAATTCACTCCCAGTATAGGGCAGAGGAGAGTCCGGTCTCCAGGCTGTGATAGAAGATGGCACTAAAGCCAGAGTGGCACAGTGCATCTTGGTCCTCTGGTGCAGGACTTATGACATGGAGGCTGGTCTTGGTACCATTGACAGACCCAGTATCAGACTGATGAGCCTGGCGTCTCAAAGCTCTCTGCTGTACACTGGGTTACCAAGTGGGTCTGGCCCAGGCACAGAAGGTACTGAATGTAAGCATCTGTCTTTATGACTGCTGGCAGGAAGTGCAGTTCCTGAAACCTTACAGGCTCCCGACCAGCTATGGTCTCACTAAGTGGCCCAAGGGAAGGGCTATCTATACTAAGCTATCCTGTAGTACTCTGAACTAACCATTTACAAGAAAATCTTAAGCAAGACTAAGGAAAGGTCTAGTCTGAGGACATGATGGTGTATTCTGTTCACAATCTACGAGGGCGGAGAAAGAAGTATGGTTGGGGGTGCCCTTCCTGATACAGAATAGGTCGATATCACTCACATCATAAGAAATCTTATGCACTCTGCCCCAAATGGACCTGGCTCTTCTTGGCAGTTCTACAGCTCCAGGCTGGGGCACCATATCCCACAAATGGAACATGCCCAGAGACCCCCTGGAAAATGAACAAGCTTTCATATAGAAATTCATCCTCTCCCCTCAGATCTACAGATGGCCAAGAGATTTCACCAGTTCTCAGAAGTACACCTCACCTTAGTCATACAGGCCTTCATCAATCTTTAGGGCTTGACTACCTCTACCCAGGGCTTTCTAGAAGCTCCAGCTAGTGCAGAAGAGTCACTTTTCTTGTGAGTAGGAAGGGCTGGGAGCATCTTCACATCTGTGCTAGCCATGACAACCCTGAAAGGGCCTCCTTGCTCACTCCACAAACTGAAGTCACAGCCCCATGAAGAAAACCTGCTGGTAAGAAAGCCGAGCTCTGAGAAGCCAAAGGGCTCAAAGAAGACCGTCCATCAGTTCTAAGGACCACATTACTAGCCCTGGAACTGGAGGCTTTTTAACTGAGGGAAGGGACTTCAAATGCAGCAAGTCCCTCATTAAACCAGACAATTAAGGCAGCCTAAAGAATCTGCCTTACCTTCACAAGTTCATGGCAAGACGAAATAGCAGCCACATGCCTGCTATTCGACACCCCTGGAAGGCAATCACCCTTTTACAGATATCAGTGAGAGACTTCATTGTGTCCACATCTCTTTGGTGTGCAAGGAGCACTGGTTTTGTTTTTTTAAACACTAACTTCCTGCCAGATAGCTCTCTTTCACAACTGAACAGGCAAAGTTCTGGAATAGATGTGCCCCAGCGAATGCCGTTCTCACCCACTCCCATTAGGACACCTTCATTTTCCAGATGTGCTCATGTTTCCTGTAAGGGAACTATTCAGAGTACAAAGATTCCCTCTGCCAGGGCGGCTGTTTCACAGGAAGGTCACTACAAAACATTGAGTGTCCCCAGAAAGGCTCCCTTCAGCAGCTCACACTGCCAACTTGAAAAGGGTTTGTTCAGTCGCATTGTTCTGACTGGAACAAGCTGCATGCCTGCGTGGAGTTCAAATCCCTGCCCACTGCCCACACCCTGATTCTTCTCACTCACAAAGAAACAGCACAGGAAAAGCCCTGAACAGCTTTCAGAAAGGGAAGTTTGTCTCTTCTCTAGTCATGGCCTTTTAATAAGCCAAAGGCCAGAGGTGAGCAGAACTACCCCACAATGCTTGTGCCAAGTGCTGTGATCTCACAGCTAACCCCCCCCCCCCCCACTCACTACAAGCTCAGCAGATATGCAGCAGGCTGATGTGTGAGCTGGCAGTAGGGTTAGCTAAGCCTAAACCAGTGACCTCCAGCCAGCCTGTGTACTAACACGTTCTACTCCCCATGGGCCACCCTCATCCTCCCAAACACTGGAGGAAGGAATCCAGAACAGTGGTGCTGAGACAAAACAAGGAACTTCCAGGCCTGCCCAAGAAGCTTGTTATAATTAGACTGAGTCATACTTTCCAGCTCTTCAAATCCACAGCTCGTTACTGAGAGTTCACTGAAAATACCCAATTCCCTCACCCTGGCTCACTACAGAAAAACAGACAATGAACCACTATCAACAAATCTTATCTCAGGATCCCAGCATTAGAGTTAAGCAGATCCCTTCCCAAGAGCTCCTGTGACCGGATCCAACCAGAGACTGCTGTTGAGCCCAAGATATACAGGAGTAAACAGCCACAGGTGCTCTTGAAGCTACTGCAGCACTGCTCTTTACATCTGAATCAGGGAGAATTATTCCCCTGGTCCCAGGTGTTCCTAACTCTAAAGCCACCACGACTTAGCACAACACCTGCCCACGGCTCCAACTGGCAATGCTTTTTGTCTGTACCAAACCTCCTCCAAGAAATGCTGGCTGATGGGTCACATTCAGTTAGCAATCCCTGCACTAAGCTCCTTAGAGGGAGAATAGAATGATTTCAGACCTTTCTTTCAAGGAATTCAGCAGAACTCACACCCACCACCAAGTCTAAATGCTTCAGAAGTCTGCCTCTCTCAGTGAAACTGTTACATTACCAGGGACAGGCAGGGGACCTGTGCACACACCACACTTATAGCAGATAATAAATCTAGTATGGTTTCTGCAAATCAGTCCCTATAGATCCTAGAGAATGAACTCTCTAATATCCAATAAGAATAAACCCGTTAAAAAAAAAAAGTCTTTTCACCAGATGGCAAACAGAGTGCTCATTGGGCTTGGGTCAAAAGCAGCCTCCTGTTTAAGGAGCAAAGCTGCTTTGCACAGATTTATATCCAAATGTTCCAACAGTCACAGAAACACTGTTTAACAGAATCAAGTAAATTAACCCACGAAATTAAAAGGAGTCAATGTCATCCTGAGTGACTCACTGGCATGGAGCTGTGAGTGGCTGTCTCACTGTGCACCAACAGCACCCTTCTCAGAGTGCTGCTGACCCTATGCTCTTTGGAAAGGACCCTATACCAGGAGCTACAGACTGAGCAACGGAAGATAGAAAAACGGATCCATACTTGAGGTCATTTCCTTTCTACTAGTAGGACAATCTATAGAATCAGAATCTTATGCTAGGTCTGCAGTCTCACTGCCATGCCAGAGACAGTCCCACACTTGGCACGCCCCCTTCCCAGAGCCTGCTAGCAAAGACTACCTTGATCAATATTCAGATTATAGTACTAAAGAGATGCAACATTTCTGTTGATAGCAACAAACTGTAGTACACAAACTTGTCTGCTACAGGACCTACAGATTACTTCACCACCACACTGGCTATTGATTCTATTTCACCCAGCCTGTGCTGGATCTGTGCAACTTCCTACCAGAAGAATATTTTGGTTAAGCACAGAAATTCTCCTATTCTGCTGAGAGTGAAGGGCTGCCAATCTCTGCAGTGGGATTGCGAATCAGCAGCAAGTATGACACCGCGGAGATAAATAAATATTTAAGAGTTTAGTCTCAGTGCACACAACAGCCTTCTGATGCTCACATGTCCCTCTTGTAGACCTTCATGCTGGTACAGAGAGAAAGCCAGGAAGCTGCCTCGCATCTCATTGTACAAAACATACATGTTTTCAGCCCACATTGTGGACACTGCTCTCAGCAAATGTGCTCTGGCATTGGTAGGTTGAGTTAAATCTTGGACTCTATCCATCCAGCGTGCTCTACCTGATCTATCTTGAATGAGAGGCCTTTGAAACCTTCATATATTTCCCCACAGGGGAGAGTGCAGTTAGGGTATTGCATTGTCAGAGGTGGGTGATCAGGATACCTCTTGGAGATCCTGTGGCATCAGCATCTTTCCAGTAGGTATAAAGGTTTAGGACAGAATGGGGAAACATGATCTCCCTGCAGTCTGAGGAAGAATGTGTACCTGGAGAACAATGCCAGGTTCATTAGAAGACCCAGCCTTTTCTGAGAAGAACATACAATAGTGGGGTTCAATGCACAGAGCTCCCACCTACAGGCTCTTTTGAGATGGCTACTCATTAAGAATGCCAGAGACTGAAAGAAGAGAATTTCCTTCTTCAGTGACTCAGATGCATGTTTGTGAGAACATTTAACATTCATCTGTGATCCCAGGGCTCTGCTCCACATACTGCAGGGTAAGCTGATGAGTGAGGCTGGCTTACAGAGCCATCTGATGTCCAGCTTTCTCCTACTTACTTCTACCAAAATGTTAGTGAGAATGACCTTTTAGAGCCATTGATAACCCTCCCTGTAGGAGCTCAGGTGGTGTCACATTCTGGCTAAAGAAAGCATTTCTCTACACTAATGCAAAAATCCCAACCAAGTCAGATTAAGCATTGGGACATCTTGAAGCCAGACTTGAGTGAATACCCTGTCTTTTGTAAGAAGATTTCCTCTGAAAGCCCAGGCAGCTAGGATCAACTTTCCTGGATTGTGATGGAATACCAGTCCCTGAAAGAGGGCTATAGTCATGCTGACTAGGCCTGAAAGTCATAGCCCCATACATTGCCAGAGAAGGCCATCCGTATGACTGCTGTCTTCTCCTTGATATTCTGAACTGTTCTGGACAGAAACGGGACAAGAGGAAAGGTATGTAGAAGGCACTCTGGGTACATTTTCAGGAAGTATCCTTTGGTACTGGTTTGGTCCCTCTCAGGAGAAAGGGAGGGAGTGGGGTCTTACTATTAAATCTGGAAATAAAAGTCCATTGGCGGTTTGCCGAGATGTCCAGTTAGGTGGGGGAAAGTCTCAAAATAGAGACACCCGCCCTCAGCCAGCTCTACTAGTGTTCTGTTAGTCTGCTCCAGTGCTTAGCTCTCCTTCAGCATGAAGTGCACACAGGGATGAGATACTCTCCTGCCTAGGAAAGTAAGACTTGTAAGGAAGGGGATCAGGTCCCGGCATTTAATACTTATGGTGGATGTGATGCTCATCATTACTAGGACACTCTTGGTGCATTCAGGGGATGCTGTGCTTTGAGACCATGTCATATATCATTCTGCTCCAGCCAGCTGCTGCTGTGCTCTCCTCCCTGTGACGTTTCCTTGATCACCCTTCTGCTGGTAATGTGCTCCCAGCCCTCTAGACGCATACCTAGAAGTCACTGATTCTTTCTAGTTCAAAAATTCTGCAGCCTGCAGTTCTATTGACCTACACCCATCAGCAGAGAGCGACCTCAACGACAGCACATGAGAGCAGCTTGGAGTGATGACAGGAGGAAGAGGTTAATGTGAACTTCTTCCTGTGAGTGCTGCTGGGACAATGGCTAGCCCAAAGTGTAGGAACAGTGGAAGTATTGACCACAACAAACACAGCTATGGACTATTCAAAGAACTATTATATAGGGATGTGGTAACATGCCTCATTTTGATCTATAGGAGAGAAAACCCCTTGGGAGTTAACTACTAGGGAAGGCTTTAAATGTCTCCATCTTGAACTGTGGCTTTGAGGAGCTTGTTAGGTCCAGCATATCATTCCTGACTTCCTGGGGACCAGGAAGAAAAAGAGTATAGGTCATTATCTTTCTGATCTGCTTTACTGCCCTAATTGGGAGACGTTTAATTACTGTTTTGGCCTGATTTTCATTAGGGCTTGAGCTCCCTCTGTACTGGCTACGAAGGGATTGGCTCTTTTGAGTCCATAACTACTACATACATTGGTTTGCTGAGAGCTCCAGCTGAGCAGCACAAATTGTCTAGGGTTGCATGAGATGCAACAGCAAATAAATGCCAGAGTTCTTTCAGGTGCACCTAGCCCACAGGATTTCCTAACCTCAAGAGGGATGGATTCGGATAGGGAATCTGTCCAGGCCAAAATCGCCCCAGCAAAACAAGTGGAAACTGCTGATGCCCTTCCACTACTAAAGTTGCCTACCTATGTCTTCAGTAAGGAATCTTTTGCGAACAGGGGCTGCTAACAGGGAGTTTCGCAAGGGAGTTCTCCAGGTGAAGGAGGAGCAATACAGCACCCTTTTGGGGTAAGTGACTGTCTGTAGTGTGTGTTTGTTTGTGTTTGAGGGTTACTTGCTGTGTGCTGAGCTTGTGTTTGTCAGTCTGTTTGTTTGTTTTGGTTGTTTGAAGGACCATGTGCTGTGGCTGGCAGTTGGAAGCTGTGAGCTTCAAAGGAAGGTTTGAAAGCTCTGGTAAGTGGCTGAGCCTTAATCAGTGGGTGGGGCATTCATACAGGCCAGGGCTTTATAAAGCAGCGCACAAGCGACCAGGGAGCTTTTGCAAACAGGGGCTGCTAACAGGGAGTTTCGCAAGGGAGTTTGGAAGGGGAGCAGGAAGGGGGCGAGGGTCCCTTGCCGGTTCTATCTGTTTTCTCTTTATTCCCCTTAATACCTATAAACCAACTACATTCAAAACTTCTTGCTTAAACAACCCTTTCAGCGGACAGGGGGCTGCAGACGGGAGTTTGACAGAGGGAGGCTTACGATGGTTAGGAAGACCCGCAACACCTGTGCCAGCACTGCTTCTGTCTCCTCCACCTGTGCCTGTAGCCAGACAGAGCGCCTGAGCATGGATGCTTCTACCCAGATCCTGGTGTGGTTTTGCAGAGACTGTAACTTGCAATTTCCACTTACTGATATCCAGGCTAGGGGGACCATCCAATGTGAGAGGAGCCTGCTGGTGGAATCTCTCAGGCAGCAGGTGGGAGAGCTACAGGAGGAGGTTGCTAGGTTGAGGAGCATCCGAATCCACGAGCAATTCCTCGACAGTGTCCATGTGGAGACAGCTGAGGTAGCTGTCCCAGTACACAGGACTGCTGATACACCACTGGTGGAGGAGGAGATGGCTCAGGGTGGACACTGGCAGCTGGTTACTTCTGGCAGCAGGCAGTGCTCCACCCCTGCTCCGAACCCTCCTGCCGTGGTAATAGGTAACCGTTATGCTCTTCTTGATACAGGAAAGAAGGAATCACTCCCTACCGTAAAGGAGGAGAAGCCTCGTACCCCTAAGGCTGGGAGGTCTGCTGCCACCACTGCGAATAGGAAACGTAGGGTAGTGGTGGTCGGAGACACTCTGCTGAGGGGGACGGAGGGGCCCATCTGTCGCCCTGACATTTCATCTCGGGAGGTATGCTGCCTGCCGGGAGCCTGTATCCAAGACGTTACGGAGGCATTGTCGAGGATTATCCAGCCCTCTGACTACTACCCCATGCGACTCATCCATGTGGGCACAAATGATACTGCGCGGTGTGACACTGAGCGGATCAAGAGTGACTACAGGGCTCTGGGAGTACAGGTGAAGGAGTTTGGAGCACAGGTGGTATTCTCTTCAATTCTTCCTGTTAAAGGTAGGGGCCCGGGCAGAGACAGATGCATCATAGAGGTGAATGCCTGGCTGTGAAGATGGTGTCGCCAGGAGGGCTTTGGCTTCCTAGACCACGGGATGCTATTCGAGGAAGGACTGCTAGGCAGAGATGGCGTTCACCTTTCGAGGGGAGAAAAGACCCTATTTGGACACAGACTGGCTAACCTAGCGAGGAGGGCTTTAAACTAGGTTCGACGGGGACAGGTGAGCAAAGCCCACAGGTAAGTGGGGAACATGGAGACCGGGGAGATGGGTCGGAAACGAGAGGGAGTGTGGGCTATATTGTCAGAGAGAAAGGAGGGTCAGGACAAAACTGGGAGGAAAGATCAAACCAGTATCTTAGATGCCTATATACAAATGCAAGAATAAGCAGGAAGAACTGGAAGTGCTAATAAATAAATACAACTATGACATTGTTGGCATCACTGAAACTTGGTAGGATAATACACATGATTGGAATGTTGGTGTGGATGGGTACAGCTTGCTCAGGAAGGATAGACAGGGGAAAAAGGGAGGAGGTGTTGCCTTATATATTAAAAATGTACACACTTGGACTGAGGTAGAGATGGACATAGGAGACGGAAGTGTTGAGAGTCTCTGGTTAGGCTAAAAGGGGTAAAAAACAAGGGAGATGTCATGCTAGGAGTCTACTACAGGCCACCTAACCAGGTGGAAGAGGTGGATGAGGCTTTTTTTAAGCAACTAACAAAATCATCCAAAGCCCAAGATTTGGTGGTGATGGGGGACTTCAACTATCCGGATATATGTTGGGAAAATAACACAGCGGGGCACAGACTATCCAACAAATTCTTGGACTGCATTGGAGACAACTTTTTATTTCAGAAGGTTGAAAAAGCTACTGGGGGGAAGCTGTTCTAGACTTGATTTTAACAAATAGGGAGGAACTCGTTGAGAATTTGAAAGTAGAAGGCAGCCTGGGTGAAAGTGATCATGAAATCATAGAGTTTGCAATTCTAAGGAAGGGTAGAAGGGAGAACAGCAAAATAGAGACAATGGATTTCAGGAAGGCAGATTTTGGTAAGCTCAGAGAGCTGATAGGTAAAGTCCCATGGGAATCAAGACTGAGGGGAAAAACGACTGAGGAAAGTTGGCAGTTTTTCAAAGGGACACTATTAAGGGCCCAAAAGCAAGCTATTCCGCTGGTTAGGAAAGATAGAAAATGTGGCAAAAGACCACCTTGGCTTAACCACGAGATCTTGCATGATCTAAAAAATAAAAAGGAGTCATAAAAAAATGGAAACTAGGACAGATTACAAAGGATGAATATAGGCAAACAACACAGGAATGCAGGGGCAAGATTAGAAAGGCAAAGGCACAAAATGAGCTCAAACTAGCTACGGGAATAAAGGGAAACACGAAGACTTTTTATCAATACATTAGAAGCAAGAGGAAGACCAAAGACAGGGTAGGCCCACTGCTTAGTGAAGAGGGAGAAACAGTAACAGGAAACTTGGAAATGGCAGAAATGCTTAATGACTTCTTTGTTTCGGTCTTCACCGAGAAGTCTGAAGGAATGCCTAACATAGTGAATGCTAATGGGAAGGGGGTAGGTTTAGCAGATAAAATAAAAAAAGAACAAGTTAAAAATCACTTAGAAAAGTTAGATGCCTGCAAGTCACCAGGGCCTGATGAAATGCATCCTAGAATACTCAAGGAGCTAATAGAGGAGGTATCTGAGCCTCTAGCTATTATCTTTGGAAAATCATGGGAGACGGGAGAGATTCCAGAAGACTGGAAAAGGGCAAATATAGTGCCCATCTATAAAAAAGGGAAATAAAAACAACCCAGGAAACTACAGACCAGTTAGTTTAACTTCTGTGCCAGGGAAGATAATGGAGCAAGTAATTAAGGAAATCATCTGAAAACACTTGGAAGGTGGTAAGGTGATAGGGAACAGCCAGCATGGATTTGTGAAGAACAAATCATGTCAAACCAATCTGATATCTTTCTTTGATAGGATAAACGAGCCTTGTGGATAAGGGTGAAGCTGTGGATGTGGTATACCTAGACTTTAGTAAGGCATTTGATACAGTCTTGCATGATATTCTTATCGATAAACTAGGCAAATACAATTTAGATGGGGCTACTATAAGGTGGGTACATAACTGGCTGGATAACCGTACTCAGAGAGTTGTTATTAATGGTTCCCAATCCTGCTGGAAAGGCATAACGAGTGGGGTACCGCAGGGGTCTGTTTTGGGACCGGCACTGTTCAATATCTTCATCAACGACTTAGATATTGGCATAGAAAGTACGCTTATTAAGTTTGCGGATGATACCAAACTGGGAGGGATTGCAACTGCTTTGGAGGACAGGGTCATAATTCAAAATGATCTGGACAAATTGGAGAAAAGGGCTGAGGTAAACAGGATGAAGTTTAACAAAGACAAATGCAAAGTGCTCCACTTAGGAAGGAAAAATCAGTTTCACACATACAGAATGGGAAGAGACTGTCTAGGAAGGAGTACGGCAGAAAGGGATCTAGGGGTTATAGTGGACCACAAGCTAAATATGAGTCAACAGTGTGATGCTGTTGCAGAAAAAGCAAACATGATTCTGGGATGTATTAACAGGTGTGTTGTGAGCAAGACACAAGAAGTCATTCTTCCGCTCTACTCTGCTCTGGTTAGGCCTCAGCTGGAGTATTGTGTCCAGTTCTGGGCACCGCATTTTAAAAAGGATGTGGAGAAATTGGAAAGGGTCCAGAGAAGAGCAACAAGAATGATTAAAGGTCTTGAGAACATGACCTATGAAGGAAGGCTGAAAGAATTGGGTTTGTTTAGTTTGGAAAAGAGAAGACTGAGAGGGGACATGATAGCAGTTTTCAGGTATTTAAAAGGGTGTCATAAGGAGGAGGGAGAAAACTTGTTCACCTTAGCCTCTAAGGATAGAACCAGAAGCAATGGGTTTAAACTGCAGCAAGGGAGGTCTAGGTTGGACATTAGGAAAAAGTTCCTAACTGTCAGGGTGGTTAAACACTGGAATAAATTGCCTAGGAATCTCCATCTCTGGAGATATTTAAGAGTAGGTTAGATAAATGTCTATCAGGGATGGTCTAGACGGTATTTGGTCCTGCCATGCGGGCAGGGGACTGGACTCGATGACCTCTCGAGGTCCCTTCCAGTCCTAGAATCTATGAATCCCCTCTCCTTCGGAAGGAAGTCCTCCACACACAGTAAGTATGGATGCATCCTTACCAGCGCAGAGATCCGTATTAAATCAATGTAGGGTAATCCCATGAAAGTCTCACATAGACAAGGCCTAAGTCTGATTTTAAAATCAATTTAATAGAAATAGAAATTAATGGAGATATCCCATCTCCTAGAACTGGAAGGGACCTTGAAAGGTCATCGAGTCCAGCCCCCTGCCTTCACTAGCAGGACCAAGTACTGATTTTGCCCCAGATCCCCAAGTGGCCCCCTCAAGGATTGAACTCACAACCCTGGGTTTAGCAGGCCAATGCTCAAACCACTGAGCTATCCCTCCCCCGAAGTCCAACTTCTGTGTTTAGACTAGTCCTCTGACACACCTGAAAACCACTCAGACTTCACTGCACCACAGCCCAGTAACCCTCCTCCAGCACCTTCCAGCTGAGGAGCTGGAAGCACTTTCCCTGGGAGGCAGGGAAGCATTACAACATCCAGCTACGGAACCTCTTAGCGCTTCCATGCAGGTTCAATCGCCCCTGCATGCTCTACCTGCCCCATAATCCCAAGAATGTGTGCTCAGTGCTCCCCCAAACCTGCCACACCCCCACATGGACATTCAGTGCTACCCCCAATCCTACATGTGCTCCTCTGAGAACACCCTGTCCAGAGCCCACCCCCGTGCATTCCTAGTTAAAGAGGGTGTGTACTTCAGTAAAGCAGCCAGTACGAGACATTGGTCAGGAAGTGGTTTCTCAGACAGATAGGGGTTCCTAGAGAACAACTCACACCTTGGGCTGCACTGGGAAGCCAGGGAATTTGATCAGCAGGAGTCTGTGCATTTAGAGACAAAAATCCAAAGTTGACTGTTGGCCTGCACTTGTATTTTCGTTGATAAAACAGATGATGCTAGCTGACAATTTGCTTAGCACCCGCAGCTCCCCAGACTCCCTGGAGTTTGGGTCCTAAGCAGCCAAGAACCAGGCTTTCACATGGCAGTGGTCAGATGAGGAGAGCAGGTAGCATGACTCAGGCCACCAGGGCATGTCCTAGCTTCCACCTGGACAACTTTCATCAGCCCCACAGTGCTGCAGCCTTCAGTTCAAAGCAGATGACAGTCCTCTAGCTCTTCTAAACATAGAACTCACCCAGCACCTTTCTCCTCCCCACCCGACCCAGAATCCAGGTGTTCCAGATTCACTTTTTAGATCTCCAGCTTATCACTCGCACTCCTCAGCATCAGGACTCTTAGTAGTGCAAATGGGACCTACTCACACTTCACTTTCCTGATCCAGATTCCTTAGCGCTGTGATCTGTGTCCTCTGGCTCTAGAGCAAACCTGCCTATAAGGAGAAGTTGACAAGTCCAAGATTTTCTTCCTTCTCCCTCCCCCCCAGTTCCTTTCTGACCACTTGAAAAATAGCAAACACGTAATTCTCTCAGGTTTAGACTGGGAAATGCTCCAGCCCCAGCTGTCAGTGAATCTAGAAAAGCATGGGGCACAGGAGCAGTCTTCCCTGCACCCAGCCTGGAGAGGACTCCTCACCAGTAGTGAATAGTGACATCCTGATAGTCTCTCTCACTATCCTTTCCTTGCCTAGCCAGTGTCACTTTCACACTTCCATTTCTTGCAGCTACAGCACCTGGAAGTTCTGAAGGCAATAGACTCAAAGCTTGTGGACAGGCAGATGGTTTGATCATAGCTCCTCTCAGACAAGAAGTGTCCCCAGCTCTCCCCACGGGACATAGGGCGAGGGGAGGACACATTGTGTCAAATGGAGTTGAGAGCCATAGCCATAAAACAGGGTCTGGGCTATGGCACCACATCAGTGCCCAATATTTTGTTCCCATGGTAAAACAAGTCACCCCATGGTATCAGAGGATCAATCAAGGATTTGGGCTATGGGAGGCTGAGGGTCACTGTCCTTCAGTGATTCATGTGCCCCTTCCTCGGGCATCTGGGTGCATGGCAGGTTAAATGCAACCAGTTATTGAACCAAATCAGCTCCTACAGAGGGGATCAGACCTCATCTATTCTTCACTCTGGGATGAAGGAGTTCAATTCAGTAAGAAATAAACAGTTGTAACACCTAAGAAGATTACCTAGATTCCTGGGGCTCTGTCTGCTGGCAGCTCAGGGAGAGGCACACTGTCCCTGGTAGGAAGGGGGAGCCAAGGCAGACTCAGTCTGCCCAGCAACCAATAGGGAGTTCAGGAAAGGGGAGAAGCCATTTTTGAGTCAGTCTGGAGCCAGTCAGGGCAAGAGAAGGACTGGCTGTGTGGGGAGCTGGAGTCCCAGGCCTGCAATGCAGGGTTCCCCCTGAGAACTGGCCTCTAGAGACCTGAAAGCAAGATTCCCTCAGCTGGGCTTTCCCCTCTTCACTGATGACTCCCAGTTTGTAGAGTTTTGCTGGGAAACTTCCCCAGCCAGGCTGAGTTAGCCCTCCCTTCCAGCTCCCTAGGGGAAACCAGTCACCATATGATCAGCTCTGCTCTGGCTGCTAGTCCAGGGCTGCTGCCTGCTGTGAGTGTGTCTGGATGCTGGGCTAGGAAACTACAGTTTAGATTTTAGTATAGTTGTGTAATCTGCACCTTGAGCCCTGCACCCCTTTGTGGTGAGGGGAAATTCTGGGACCAGAAGCAGCCTGACTCCTGTCTGAAGAGGATCCCTGCCAACAGAGATCAGCCTCTCTGCAGTGACTGAGGAAGCTAGAGTCAGCTCTGAATCTGAAGATCATTCATGGAGTTTGTGAGTGCACCATCTTTTAGTCAGTCACTCAGGGAACTTGTTTTGGGGACCGCCTACTCCCTGAACTGTGTCCTCAAGCCAGGGAGTAAGGATTTGGGGATTTTATAACCTGATGCATATTAAACCTGTGGAGGGACTTACCACCTCCTCCTACTTGAGAATCCTTTGGGCTGTACTGAACTCAGTCAGCCACACTGCTAAACCACTGCAGAGAAGAATTTTGTGGTCATAGATCATCAAGGGCCCCAAAAAGTACACGTATCAACGGGACACTAATCTTATATTTGCTACATCAGGTCACGTGACTGGGGAAAGTCACAGGTATTATCAGTGTGGGCACCGGTCACCCTAACAATAGTGTTTTACCCTGTCATGTTATATTTGTCTCCTGTTTAATATAATTATTGTGTTGAATATGTTGTATGTGTGTGTGTTATTTCTTGAAAGTCTCCAACTATCTGGCAAGTAAGTGGGGATTACCCTGTAATTAGAATTTTCCTCCCAAGCTGCCCTGGTGACCCTGCCAGGAAGGAGCGAGGCGGGTGGAGGCACCGCCAAATAAATTCATAGGAGAAAATAAAGAAGATACAGCCTGCTGAGTGAGTTGCGGGATCCAGAAGAACCCAGACCTGTCCATCAACACCTGTAAGCAGATTGGCATTAAATAAGGTAACTGGGTGAAGAGGGGGCACTACACAGTGAATTTTCAGAAGAGGGAAATGGACGTTTCTTCCTCCCAGCTATCACCAAATCCAACAGCCTCCCCCTTTCTCCCGTCTGAATCATGACCACTTATGACCTATCCGTCCAAACCCATGTGTCACACTGGTGCGGAGACAGGCCCAGTCCCTCCCCAGGGCATGACTGCAAGGAAGGGAATTGTGAGATATGAGGCTGGCTGATGCATTTCTCACCTGCACCATTTCTCCATTGGAAGCAATTAAATCTGTGGGGATGGTGACTCTGAAGGAGCGTCCCACCACAGCAGAGCTGTCTGGAATCCCCACCACTGCTGGGACCGTCTCACGGAGATCTGACAGCACAGAATGCATGGAGGCCTCTAACTGGTTTTTCCAGTCCTGTACAACTTCGGAAGGTTCACTGGGCCAATGGCATTGAACAAAGGTAGCCACCACCAGAAGCGTAAGCAAAGTCCTCCCCAGCAGAGGGAGAAGCAGTACAAATCCCACAGTCATTTTTCCTGCAGACTCCAATACTGTATTCCACTCAGAAAGGGAGCCCTGAAAGCCTGTGTGCTGGCTCCTCAAGCTCCTCACAGCAGCTTCATCCTGGGAGTCTCCCGAACCTGAGAGAGAAAGAAGAGGCCAGGTCAGCATATGAAAGATGCCCGTTTAAGAGCACTGAAGAACAAAAGAGAAGCCCATTTGCCTAATGCTGCCGCCCTCCCTCCCTTTCAACTTTGCTGTGCAAATGCAAGAGGCCCATTCCCAGTGGAGAAAAAGTGCCTTTAGCAGCCCGTGCTCACACTGGAGTACAACCACTCAATGGAAACAAGGACCCTTCCTCCTCTCCACCCTCAGCCACCAACTGCTGGAGCTTGAGCACTCAGTGATTCAGTGAGGAACACTGCAGGGTGTGAGCAGGAGCAACTGATTCAGTGACAGAAGCTACACTGGAACTAGGTGACCTTTCCAGGAAAGCTGCAGTCAAGCTAGGACATCAATGAATTTAAATGCTAATTACACAGAACAAGACCCTGAAGAGATGTACACCAGTGTGAGCAGGAAGCTGCCACCTTGACAGTCTGGGGCAGGACAGATGATTCTGCTCCGAAGGCCCAGGAGTCCCCTCAACCAGATCTGTCCCCAACTCAAGCTTTCAGTGTTAGGCATATGTGCAGAACAGACCCTCTTGGCTAGCAATGCACAGCCAAATCTGGTGTGGGGGCAATAAGCATGCAGTGGGCCCCCCAGCGCCCTCCCTACACATGCAGGACGCTCCCCTCCCTATCATACCCCCCCAGTCCCCACTCCACTCCTCCCCGTATACTGTCCTGCCCCCCTCCCCACATAGGGTGGGCACTACTGCTCCTTCCCAGCACTGTGCCAGGATCAGATGCTGTCCATTCCTTGTTCACACGGACCTGCCTTCAATGTCTCTTATTTACCTGCTTGTTCTTTCTCCCCCCACCTTTGCGGTCCCTTCTCTCCCCTTTGGTGCCCCAACTCCCATCTTTTGCTTTCCTCTTCCTTCCTAGTTCATTCCCTCCCTTTGTTCCTTCCCCTTTCCCCTCAGTGCTCACAGCTTGTGTAGGCCCATAGTGATAGCCAGAGATCTGCAATGCAGCTCGCCATGTCATGGCTGCTCCTCTCATGAATTGTGTCTATCCAACAAGTTTCTCCACTGCACTTGTGTTGTGCTGCAGCTTCTTCCCTCAGGAAGCCCTTGGGAGTCTTTACCGCAAGGTGGCACAAGAAGATGCAGGCCCCCCCATCCCCCGATGCCGGACTGGGCAGTGCTCAATGCTGGGCTAGAGGGTCAAGAATCAGGACACAATGGCTCAAGTAGAAGCTGCTTAACCCTGTGAGACACTGCTAAGGGATGAGGCTTTCTTCAGGGCTCAGCAGCTGACAGAGGCTCCAGCATCCCTTTCTTGATCCAGGGAGGAGCAAGTCCAACCCCCATTCCGAGACAAGCTGCAGGTCTTTGTGGCTGCCAGATTTGAGCACAGCCTATAAGTTATCAATGAATCCATTCCAGCTGTGCCATTTGACACATCAGCCCTCCTGACAGACGCAGGAAGAAAAAGTTACTTACTGTAACTGGAAGTTGTTTGAGATGTATAGACCCTATTTGGATTACAGACATGGGTGTGCATGCGCGGCATTTGCCAGAGCTATTTTCTAGTAGTGTCATTGATCTGCACATGAGCCGCCCGCATGCCTGTGTCTGAGGCTATAAAAGGCCATGCAGCTGACGCCGCTCCAGTTCTCTCTTACTTGCAAGCAATGGAGTCCGCAGCAGAGGGGATGGAGGATAGGTATTGGAACCAAATAGGGACCACACATCTCAAAGAACTTCTTTGAGTGATGGTCCCTACATGGAGTCCAGATGTGGGTGAGTAGTGAGCAGTGCTCAGCATGGAGGTGGGTGCGTGGACTTGCATGAAGTTACAGGCGGCAGGACAGCTCAGCCGACAGACGCATCCACAGTGGTGGCGTAGTGAGTGGTAAAGGTGTGGACAGAGGTCCATGTGGCTGCCTTGCAAATGTTCTGCTAAGGTACGTCCGTGAGGTAGGCCAACGTGGCAACCTGTGCCTGCGTGGAGTGAGCCATGACTCCAGGAGGCGGAGGAATGTGAGAGCATAGCAGTCCACAATGCAATGGGAGATCCATTTAGAGATGTGTTGTGAGGAGAGGGCCTGGTCCCTGCAACATTCAGCAATGGTGACGAAGAGCCTGGGCGAAGCCTGGAAGGCACGGGTGTGTTGGAGACAGGAGGCTAGTGCCTGGCGGACGTTGAGAGAATGCATTGTTTTCGTTCCGGAGGTGGTGTGCGGTTTTGGGTAGAAGACTGGAAGGTGGATGCTTTGGTTGAGGTGGAACGGGGAGATCATGTTGGGGAGAAACTTGTGGTGCAGGCGCAGGGAAACTTTGTGGAAGATGTATGCGGGGGTGGGGGTCAGCCATCAGAACCACCAGCTCGCTAATGCACTGCACCGACGTGATAGCCATCAAGAAGATCTTCAAAGGGCAGTTTAGTGAGGGCAGAGGATTATATTTAGGTCCTAAGTGGGGGGAGGGGTTCCGTACTGGTGGAAAGGCATTGAGCAAGCCTTGAAGGAAGCGAACGGTGGTTGGGTGAGTGAAGGTGGAGGAACTGTCCATGGGGGATAGAGGGGGGAGGGGAAGAGGCACCGAGTGCCACTCGGTAGACCCATATGGATGAGTGAGCGAGGTACGACACTTAAGATGGAGAAGGTAATCCAGGAGGATGGGAGTAGAGACTCTCCAGTGGATAATGGTGGTGGTGTGCACAGGCGATGAAATGTATCCACTTTGCTTGATAGCAGGCGCTGATAGATGTCCACCTGCTGTGCAAGAGGATGCCACGCACCAGGGTGGAGCACGTTCTGTCTACATATGAGCCCCATCCAAACACCAAGCTGTAAGGTGGAGCAGGCCCGGGTTGGGGTGCTGCAGGCGTCGCTGTGCCTGGGTGAAGAGATCCAGGTGGGTGGGAAGGCAGATCAGAGGAGAGTGGAGAGGCTGGAGGAGATCAGTGAACCAACATTGGTGAGGCCAAAAGGGGGCTATCAGGATGATGGTCGCTTGATCCTGTTGCACCTTGTGGAGGATTTGTGGGAGGAGGGGAATGGGCGGGAAGGCATAGCAGATTTCAACCGACCATGGCAGGAGAAGAGTGTCGCCCCGTGAGCTCGTCCCGAGGGCCCCTTTGGAGCAGAAGAGGAGGAGTGTGTGGTTCTCTGTGGTTGCGAAGGGGTCCCAAGCCGGGGTCCTCCACCGGTGGAAGACGGAGAGAAGTGTGGGATCATGGAGCTTCCACTCGTGATTTGCATAGAAGGACCAGCTGAACGTGCCTGCCAAGGAGTTTCTGGTGCCTGGAAGGTGCATGGTATGCAGTGTGACCCCGTGCTTGATGCACCAGTTTCAGAGGTGGACAGCCTCTGCACAGGGAGGGTAACCTGGTGCCACCTTGCTTGCTGATATACACAACTGCCGACAGGTCTGACAGCAACTGAAAGTCCCGTGATCTTATGAGGGGGAGGAGCGCCTGACAGACAAAGCAGGCAACTTGGAGATCCAGGAAGTTGATGTGCATCCTTGCCTCTTGTGGTGTGCAGAGGTCCTGGGCTGTGTGACCATCCAGATGGCCATCCCACCCTGTGAGGGAGGTGTTTGTGGTGAGAGTGGAGCAGGGAGCGGGAAGGGTGACTGGAATGCAAATCAAGATGTTGGATGGATCAGACCACCACGTGAAGGAAGCCAGGACAAATCGGGTAAGCAAGACCAGCTTGTCCAAACAATCTGTCTGAAGTCTGCAGATTGACTGGAGCCAAAGTCGAAAGCATTGCATATGGAGCTGTGCCTGGGGCATTACAGAGGTGCAGGCCACAATATGGCCATGGAGGCAAAGGCATTGGCAGACAGGCGTGTGGATTGTGGCGTAACGGTGTCATGAAAGATGAGGGTGGCAAAGCGGTCCATCAGGAGGGAAGTGCAGCCTACGATAGAGTCCAGGTACAACCCAATAAAGGTGATCTCTTGGGTAGGGATGAGGACTGACTTTTCCTTGTTGATACAGATACCCAGGCTGGTGAGTAGATCACAAAGGGTCTATATAGTGGAAAGGAGGCAGGTGCATGACGTTGCAATGAGGAGCCAATCATCCAGGTAGGGAAATACCGAGTGGCTGAAGGGTCGCATGTGGGTTGCAACAACGGTGAAAACTTTTCTGAACACGCAGGGAGCGGTGGTGATACCGAAGGGGAGGACTCAGAACTGATAATGGGAGTGTCCCACTGTAAAATAGAAAAATTTCCGATGAGCCGTGTGGATGTTGATGTGGAAATATGCATCTTTAATATTGAGAGCCATGAACCAGGAGCCCTGGAGGAGGGATGAAATAATAACGGTGAGCGTGACCATCCAGAACCAGAATTTGCATATGAACTTGTTGAGCAAGCGAAGGTCCAGAATGGGATCGCAGCCATCCCCCTTTTTTGGAACAACAAAATAAGGGGAATAGAATCCTTGGCCCCGGTAATGGGGGAAACATTTTATGGTGCCCTTCCAGAGGAAGGCATCCGCTTCCTCTCAGAGAAGATCACAATGAGAGGGATCTCCACGTCACCATGGAGTGGGTGATGAGGGAGGAAGGAGAGGAACTCTATTGAGTACCCTGGTGAATGATGTCCAGCGCCCAGCAATCGGTGGTGATCTTGCCCCAAGTGTGGGCGAACAGGGTGAGACAGCCCTCAAGGATGATCAGGGTCAGCATGGGAGGAGGTTGGCGGGTCTCAATGGAAGAGTCAAGTGGCCATTTGGAGTGATGCTGCAGAAGAGTCGAGGAAGCAGAAGTGGTAATGGTGGGGTAATGGGGTCGTTGAGTGCATGGACATTGGCAAGACTGCTCCTGCGGTCATTGAAAATAGGGCTGGTAGGGCACAGGGGTGAAGGATGACCGTTGCTGCCTGCAGGTCAGGGCCAGGTGTAGATACCAAACGACCACAGTGTGACGTGGGAATCCTCAAGGGAGTGGGAGGATCCATCCATCTTGTCACGGAAGAGTTTATGATTATCAAAGGGAAGGTCCTTAAGAGTGGTCCGGACCTCCTTAGAAAATCTGGAGGATTGAAGCCAGGAGTCTTGGCAGAGTATGACACTGGTAGCTAGGCAGCGGGACACTGTCAGTAGCACCAACCGCTGCCTGGAGGATCACCTTGGTGACCAGTTTGCCCTCATCCAACAGCGCCTGGAGATTCTGCTGTTTGTCTGCCCAGAGAAAGGTCTGAGAGTCAATAAGCTTAAAGCCTCGTAACTGGCAATACGGAACTGAAGTCCCACAAAGGACTTTTGCCCTAAAAGGTCCAGCTTCTTTGCCACCCTGTGCAGGGGTGTTGTGTGGCCTTAAGGTGTAGCTGTTGAGCCTGTTCAGTCGCTGCGTGCACCACAAAGGAGTTGAGGGGCGGGTGTGTGTAAGCAGGAAGTCCGCACCCTGGGATGGGACAAAGTACGGCTGCTCAGTATGCTTCAGAGTAGGGGCACAAGAGGCCAGCATGTGTTAGCCCAACTATGCCAGTTGTAGGATGGCTGTGTGGATAGGGAGGGCAATTTGGGTGGGAGGGGGACTGTGATTGGAAGATATCCAGGAGCTGGTTTTGCGGGTCCTGGACTTATTCCACCATGAGGTTGAGAGCCTCTGCTACATGCCAAAGTAGGTTGTGGTACTGCTTATGGTCATCCAGAGGGGAGAGGGAAGGTGGAATTAATGCCTCGTCTGGGATGACAAGGCTGGGACTGGTGATCATAGACTCATAGAAGACTAGGGTTGGAAGGGACCTCAGGAGATCATCTAGTCCAATCCCCTGCTCAAAGCAGGACCAACACCAACTAAGGGTACGTCTTCACTTACCGGAGGGTCCGGCGGCAGGCAATCGATGTTCTGGGATCGATCTATCGCGTCTGGTTAAGACGCGATAAATCGATCCCGGATCGATCCCGGAAGTGCTCGCCGTCGACGCCAGTACTCCAGCTCACCGAGAGGAGTACGCGGCATCGACGGGGGAGCCTTCCTGCCGTGTCTGGACCGCGGTAAGTTCGGACTAAGGTACTTCGAATTCAGCTACGTTAATAACGTAGCTGAATTTGCGTACCTTAGTCCGAAGTGGGGGCTTAGTGGGGACCAGGCCTAAGTCATCCCAGTCAGGGCTTTGACAAGCTGGGCCTTAAAAACCTCTAAGGATGGAAATTCCACCACCTCCCTAGGTAACCCATTCCAGTGCTTTGCCACCCTCATAGTGTAATAGTATTTCCTAATATCCAACCTAGACTTCCCCCACTGCAACTTGAGACCATTGCTTCCTGTTCTGTCATCTGCCACCACTGAACAGCCTAGCTCCATCCTCTTTGGAACCCCCCTTCAGGTATATCAAATCCCCCCTCACTCTTCTCTTCTGCAGACCCCAGTTCCCTCAGCCTCTCCTTGTACGTCATGTGCCCCAGCCCCCTGATCATTTTTGTTGCCCTCCGCTGGACACTCTCCAATTTATCCATATCCATTCTGTAGTGGGAGGACCAAAACTGGACACAATACTCCAGGTGAGGCCTCACCGGTGCCGAATAGAGGGGAATAATCACTTCCCTCGATCTGCTGGCAATGCCCAAACTAATGCAGCCCAATATGCTGTTAGCCTTCTTGGCAACAAAGGCACACTGCTGACTCATATCCAGCTTCTCATCCACTGTAATCCCCAGGTCCTTTTCTGCAGAACTGCTGCTTAGCCCATCAGCCCCCAGCCTGTAGTAGTGCATAGAATTCTTCCATCTTAAGTGCAGGATTCTGCACTTGTCCTTGCTGAACGTCATCAGATTTCTTTTGGCCCAATCCTCCAATTTGTCTAGATCACTCTGGACCCTATCCCTACCCTCCAGTGCATCTACCTCTTCCCCCCCCCCCCCCCCCCCAGCTTAGTGTCATCTGCAATCTTGCTGAGGGTGTAATTCATCCCATCATCCAGATCATTAATAAAGATGTTGAACAAAACCAGCCCCAGGACAGACCCCTGGGGCATTCCGCTTGATACCGGCTGCCAACTAGACATGGAGCCATTTATCACTACTCGTTGAGCCCGACAATCTAGCCAGCTTTCTATCCACCTTATAGTCCATTCATCCAATCCATACTTTTTTAACTTGCTGGCAAGAGTGGGAGACTATCAAAAGCTTTGCTAAAGTCAAGATATATCACATCCACTGCTTTCCCCATATCCAGAGCCGTTATCTCATCATGGAAGGGAATCAGATTGGTCAGGCATGATTTGCCCTTGGTGAATCCATGCTGACTGTTCCTGATCACCTTCCTCTCCTCCAAATGCTTCAAAATGGTTTCCTTGAGGACCTGCTCCATGATTTTTCCAGCGACTGAGGTGAGACACTAGTTCCCCGGTTCTCCTTTTTTAAAGATGGGCACGATATCTGCCTTTTTTCCAATTGTCCAGGACCTCCCCCGATCGTCACGAGTTTTCAAAAATAATGGCCAATGGCTCTGCTATCACATCAGCCAATTCCCTCAGCACCCTTGGATACATTAGATCTGGACCCATGGACTTGTGCATGCCAGCTTTTCTAAATAGTCCTTAACCTGTTCTTTCACCACTGAGGGCTGCCCACTTCCTCCCCACACTGTGCTGCCCAGGAGAAATGTCTTCTTCTGACTCCTCATATCCAGAGGGTGCTCGGTGCAGGCAGGGGGCACCTGTTAAGATGGCAGCGGCAGCACCCCATGATCCTGGCAGAGTTACAGGGAGGCCAGTAGGCCAAGTGTAGGGGTGACTGGGCATCAGCGGGCTCCAGGGGGAATGGAACTATGGCTCAGGGTCATACGCGGGTGGATAGGTTGAGTGTTGCCAGGGATATGGACTGCGAGAGAGTGCAGGTGTCAAGGAGGGGTCTGGCTTGGAAAACTACTTAGACTCAGAGGACAGGTCTGGCAGAGGCAGAACCGTCGGCACTGGTGGTGCGTGGGTGAAAGAGGTGCGCCACTCTGGGAGGAGTAGGAGAGCTTCATCTGGGAGGAGTAGGAGAGCTTCATCCGCCATAGTGGAAAGCAGTGAGATGTCCAGAGGACTGGGGTGAGGTGGTGAACTGGTGTATGGGAGCATCAGCTTTGCCATGGGCATCAACTGTATCAGGTGAGCTAGCATGCGGGGAACCAGGCATGACAATCCGGAGAGGCCCAGTGGCATTGACTGTGGTGGACCAGGAACTGTGGCAGTAGGTGGTACCTGTGGCTCACAGCAGTGTTTCACCTTATGCTCCTTCTGGGGATTAGCAGAGCTAAGAGCACCAAGGAATAGGGGTTCCAACTCTGGCCTTGCAACGGTAAGAGAAACTGGAGTGGTGCTGACCTGCATGGCCTCCTATAGCCTGGGACACAAACACTCAGATGACGCACAAGCGGGTCAAAGGACACTACTGCAAAACTATTCAGGTCTGGCGCATGGCGCGCATGCACACCCATGTTTGGAATACATATAGGATCCATAAATGGAAGAACCAGGCTGTGCATGCGAGCCCGCTCCCTCAACCCACATCTCATTTGACAGATACACAAAGAGCCCTGTGCTCTGCAGCAGTATGACAAGCTGCAGTACTCAGTACAATCAATACATTGCATTGGGAGTGGTTCCCACAGCCCTATCAATAAGCTAGCGTGGTAGCTTTAAGTTTGTCACAGCCTTGAGTTCCATAAGCTAGGTCAACCTACCCCCCATGCAGAGCAGGGCTAAGGCCAGAGCCGCCCCAAGTGCCTCTTCCCTTGCTACTGACTAGGGTTACCATTCGCCTGGATTCCCCCAGACATGTCCGGCTTTTTGAGCTAAAAATAGCGCCCGGGGGGAATTTGTAAATGTCCGGACTTCCCCACCCCCATGCAGAGCGCGCGGGGCTAACAGGGCAGCCAGCCGGATGGTGCCACTTACATGGGGCTCCGACAGCCAGAGAGAGCCCCTCCTCCGCTTCCCCTGCAGCAGAGATCACTCCCTCCCTCCCTGCATTTGCAGATCGCCTCCAGCAGTCTGGAGCTCCTCCCACGCTCCTCCTCCACTGCTGCCCAGCGTGCCAGGACGAACAGCTCATGCCGTTCCTGAGCAAGCTCACAGAGACATTAGGCGAAGGCCAACAACAAGGGGGCCAGGGGGTCAGAGAAGGGGCAGGGAGGTTTTGGATAGGGCAGTGAAGAGACGGGGGGGGGGGGAGTTGGGAGTTCGGGGGAGGGTTTCTGGGGGGGTGGATAAGGTTTTGGGCAGTCAGGGTACAGGTAGGGGGTAGGGTCCTGGGGGGCCAGTTAGGATGGGGGGAGGGTCTCAGGAGGGAGCAGTCAGGGGACAAGAGGCAGGGAGGCTTAAGTAGGGGGTGGAGTCCTGGGGGGCAGTTAGGGGCACGGGTCCCAGGAGGGGGCAGTCAGGGGACAAGGAGCAGGGGAGGGTTGGGGGTTCTGAGGGGGGGAGTGGGAGGGGCAGGGGTGGGGCTAGGGCAGGACTGGGGCGGGGTTCCTCCCGTCCTCTTTTTTGCTTGCTGAAATATGGTAACCCTACTACTGACTACATGGCTGTTCCTGCAAGACCCAGAGGGTGACAGGCTAGCTCCAGCCCTGCACTCAAACCATTTGCCCAGGTGCAGAATTCACGTAAGTGGGTCACAGTAACTGATAGCTGTCAGCAGATTCACGTCACTGAGCTTGAGGCGCAGCACCCCCAGGAGACTGGATCTGAATTCTCTGCTCTGAAGAAGAGGAGGCGTGTCTGCAGTTGGGATTAGTTCTATACTGAAGCCTGGAGGTGCTGGAATTCCTAGTTACCCCACACATGCTGGCTAAAAGCATTATATGTAGCCTGCTACCAGAACTCCTGTGAAATAGCCAGAGCAGTGGCTCAAGGGAGAAGCTTTTGTGTCTGTGAAGAACAGCCCTCTGAGGCTCCACAAGAGGACCCTGGCAGACATCTCTTTCCTAGAATGGTCAGAACAGCTTAGCTTGACAATCTTGGTCTTACGCCACACACAAACTACCAGGAATCCATGTGGATGGCAGCTCCCCCAGGGTCAGGTGCACTAATACCCACTGGCCTGCGCTCTGCATTCTTCTGGGTTGTTTCATTCCTCTGGCTTCAAAGATCAGCAGAATGGAATCACATCTGAGTCCAGTGCCACAAGAGTTAGGTTCCATGGATACTCACTCTTGAAATGCAGCAGCAGCTGGGAGCTCAAGAATTCCCCCACCCCAAACTGACCACAGTGAACTGGCTGAGTTTACAAGTTAAACCCTGATTTGTTGTTCTCTAACCATTGCAAGCTCAGCCTGGATCCTGCAAGCCAAGCTGTGCTCTGCCTGCTTCATTTGCCTCCCGTATTGGATTTCAATGTGCTCTTCCACAGCTGCGTTGGCTCTGTAGTGCTGACGAATACACACCTAGCATCAAACTAAGCAGATATATGCAGTAACAAGGTGCCATTTTCACAATCACTTCCCTGGTCAAACCATACTTTACTCATTTCACACTGCTGGATTCCAGCACATCCATTACCAGCAACAGAAAAATCTGACCACTGGGAACAATCTAGAAAGAAAAATTACCATCCCAGCTTAAATGACATGTCCCAGACTGGGAAACAGGCAGTTACTGGAATCCCTTGCTGCTTATGTGAAACCCAATCATAAACTCTAAATCACTACCTCCTATGCCTAACATTCTGCACACAGCGTGCTAGCAGCATCAGCTTCACGCAAATATGTGACTGACAGAGAAAATGGTCAAATATAAAAGGAATCAGCAGCTCAAAATGGATGTTTTACTCCACAAGGGCTGAGTTGACTCTTACAGGTTGGCCCTGAAACCATCTCTAACAAACTGTCTGGGTCCTACAACCCTGTTAAGGACAGCAGCAGCCTGGCTGAACAAGCTCTGCTCAGGTTTAACCAAGCAGCAGCAAGGATGTAAATCACCACAACAAGGGATTGCTTGTTGCATTTGCTCCCCACCCACTGGCAGCCAAGCTCCCCCCTCCTGGCCGCCTCCTCCCCCTCTCTCCCAGCACTTCCTTCCTCCCCCCTCCCCCCCCGCCTAACAGCTGTTTGGCTGCGCTTAGGACTTTCTGGGAGTGAGGGGGAGGAGCAGGGATGCGGCCTGCTCAGGGGAGGAGGCGGAGAAGAGGCAGGGACTTGGGGGCAGGGACTTGGGGGCAGGAAGGGTGTGGGAAAAGGCGGGGTGGGGCAGGGACTTTGGTGAAGGGGTGGAAGGGGGTGAGGCGGGGGCAGGGCAGGAAGAGGCGAGCACCCACCGGGCAGAGGGGAAGTCGGCGCCTATGCGTCTAGCTCTGAAAGCTGAAGAAATCTTTCCAACGGGACCAAGTGTGTACTGAACCCAAGTCTTCCTGAGTCTGCAGAGAGACAGCCTCATTCACACGGCTCTTTGCTGGTGGGATGGGAGCATAAAGGTCAGCCAAAAGAAGGCTGGGGTCTTTGGGCCAAAGCAGCAGTAGCTTTCTTGCCAAACACAGACCAAGGAAAAGGGGTATTGGTTGGAGCACTGCTGTATTTTGGCTTGGTGAGAATTTTGGGTATATATGAGGCTTTGGGTACATTTTCCAAATCCTGATCACAATGGTCCATCAGCTTTCACTGCTATTCCCACACCACAGCTGTGTGGAATGTCTTTCACAGGTACTGTATCCTCAAATGCTGTGAGTTAATGAAAAAACACTGCTATTCTCCTCCCAGACTTAGTCTAGGTAGATAAATAAGCCAAACGCCACACACAAATATTTAGATACCTCTCATAACTGTGGGCACTAAGCTTATTCCATGGAGGCCACCATTTTCCTGCCAACTTGCAGGAAGTAGAGCAATTAGGACACAGAAAAACTCATTCTGCACAGAACTCCCCAGGAATAACACTGGGCTCAGAATACTGTGAGAGGCCATTTTGGGAACATATTTCTTTAAAAGTGCTAGTTCTGAGTTAACGTGAATGTCTATTCTATTGCTAGACAGTGCACAAGAACTTCTATTTCTCACGCCTGGGTTCTGTCTGGTAACAAAAGGGAAAAGTTAAACTGAAATACTATATTTAACTTGACTTTTTAAAAATGTATTTTTAGAGGATGGCAAGCAGAGGCAAGTATTAAAGTACATCAGTGGACAGCAACAACTATGAGATTCGAATACAAAAATACAAAGTAATTTGGGTATGAGAACTATTCACACAACAGCTCTAAAAACAAATTCTAAGTTAGGACTGAAGGATACAGACTTTCTGGCTTGGAGGCACATACAAGCCTCGGTGAAAATAATCAACAGTGCCCACAAAGCAAGAAACATACTTCTGGCCAGTAAGTTTCTCTGTTATAAGGATGCCTCATACATTACTGAACCTGTTTGATACAAGTTAATTCTGAAATTAAAACACCGGTGCTTTCCTTCCAATAAGGAGAATTAAAAGGCAAAGGCAAGGAAGGGAAGATGTTTTCAGGTGATGTTTAGAACAGTTGCTCCCAAACTTGTTCCGCCGCTTGTGTGGGGAAAGCCCCTGGCATGCCGGGCCAGTTTGTTTACCTGCCGCATCCGCAGGTTTGGCCGATCGCGGCTCCCAGTGGCTGCAGTTCACTGCTCCAGGCCAATGGGAGCTGCTGCCAGTATGTCCCTTGGCCTGGAGCAGCCCAGCCCGCCAGGGACTTTCCCTGCACAAGCGGCGGAACAAGTTTGGGAACCACTGGTTTAGAAGAAGGTAGAGAGTCAATAAGCTAGACATAGGGGAAGATGCAGTGTGCGGCACAGGAAAAGGCTCTTGCACCCACAGCGGTAAAACTATGAGCGGGCAGAGTGGAAGCCACTGGTCTAGACTTCAGTTTTACCAGCACAGCTATGTTAGTTAGGAGTATCAAAAAAACCAAATCACAACCCCAACTTCTATAGCTTTGCTGGCAAAAGCCTAGTGTAGATGCAGTTATAGTCTTTTGCCAGTATCAGCTACATCTCCGCTAGGTATACATATCCCAGCAAATCCTGTCTAATGTAGACAAGTGCAAGTCCACTATTCTTGAAAAAAAGGGGGGGGGGCAATTTCAAATTGGGCCATGAAGTAATTGGGGAGCCAGCAGTGTTATGGTCTCATGTCCCAGTGCCCAGGAGAAGGCAGGCATGCAGAATACTGCACATACACTGAGCTTTAGGCAGTATTTCTAGCATCTAGTGCAAGGGACTGGAGACAGGACTCCTGGGTTGTATTCTCAACTCCTCAATAAGCTTGCCACATAGGCAACAGTGGCCAAGTCACTTAGGATGGGTCTACACAGTTGCACCTGTTTAACTAAAGATATTATTTTACACTGATGTTAAATCGGTGTGGCTTCATGTGGAAACATTCTTAAATCAATTTAAATGTGATTTGTATCACATACACCCCCTTTGACCCTATCAATTTACAGGGGGTAAACTAGTTCTAAACCAGTATAAATGTCCACACAGGAGTTTGCACTGGTTTAACTAAACCAGAGCATGTTTATGTGTAGACAAACCCAGTGGTGATGGGTCTTGCTCACTTTATCCATCTGGAAAAAATTAATAGACCCCTACTCAGCATAGCTGCAAGGGTTAACGTTTAAGTGATTTGAAATCTTCAGATGTCACAGTGGTGGTGTAGCCATGTCGGTCCTAGGATATTAAAGACACAGGGTGGGTGAGGGAATAACTTCTATTGGACTAAATCACCAGACATTAAAGATATTATTGAGTTTCTCAAAACTGTTTGACAAGGATTACAGTCAGGAGAGCTAGGGCTGGAGGATGCTGCCAAGGATATGCAAACAGGAAAGGCAAGAGGAGATGAAGACCGGTGGAGAAGAAACCCAAGTACACTATAGCAAGTCACTTATGATTGCTCCTTGAAGGGGACTGACTGGGATTACACAACATCAGGGCATGGCTCTTCTAGTCCTCTGGTGCATCTCACCAGGTAAGTATTTTCCTAAAGCACCTGGACAGAACCGCAAGATCAGTAGGCATGGAAATCATTACACCTGCAGCTCCTTTCCCCACTATTCTGTAGCCTGAATCCTACCCTTCAGGTGTCTGGGGAGTCAAATGCTGCTTCATGCATGCTGTGCCTGTGCTATGGTCAAAGCCAGGTGGTTTCTAAGCCAGGTTACCTGGCCAGCAGAGCCAGGGACTGCCTTTACTGTAGTATTATAGAATCACAGCAGAGACTATGAGAAGCTCCAGAAAGGAGCACTCTTCCAAGTGTCCCCAGAATATTGGGGAGTGTGGGAGAAGAGGCTGCCAGCAGCAATGACTAGCCATCGCTAGGTACATGAAGCTGCTATTTGCACTGGCAGCAAGGGCTTGCAGGAGTCAGAAGCAGAAAGAGTATCTGGAAGCACAGAGGCATCTGTGTTTAGGATAATGTTACTATGTTCCCAGCCAGGACAGTCCACTTAGTGAATGGAGCAATTCTAGCCCTCAGCAAAGCTGAAGGAAGACACACTCCTCCGAGAGTGGACGAGGTTTAGGCTCTCTATATTGTCTCTAGAGGGTGTCTGATGCAGATACTACACGGAATGACAGATCAGGAAGGCAGCTTGGGAAGAAGTTTTGTCCCACGCTTTGTCCCAGGGGATCAAACTCCACTCTGCAGAGCTGTCATGGCTAGAGCCCAGAACAGCGCTCTAAAGCCACTACTGCTAGTGACATCAATACACTCCTTCCGAAACAGCTAGGGACTCTCCTGCCCCTGAAGGGAATGTTTGCTGCTCAAAACAAACTTCTACCTTTGTCCTAAAGGGAACAACTCAAGCCTTCAGATATCAGCTCCAGCGCTGCCTCCAAGCCAACCGCAATGGCTCAACACAAATAACTTTAGCCCCTCCTCTGGGTCCAGCCCTCCAGGAACAGATGTAAGCAAAGTACTTAAGATTTCCAGACCAGAATTATGCATCCTGGGAACTGTATACAAAACTTCCCTGGGAAGTTTTTGAGCTGGGGTCACAGTGCAAACATAAGCCTTGCTAATCTTAGTTCTAAGTAAAGTGTGAACCCGACCAAAGGAAACAAGAGGACTTGAGGGGGTGAAAGATTGTACTTGCACATTCAGGGTGAGAAACGTGCAATACAGGTCTGGCAGGCACCTCACGTCTATGATAAGAGCAACAGTGTGAGCAGCAAAAGGAACCTTGGTTAAGGTTTTGCACGCAAGACAGCAAGTTTACTAAGACAAATCTACAAGTATTAAAGATGGTCCTGGAAGAGTTCTGATCACCATCCTACGGGCATTTCATTGCTGCGTGGACATACCTTAAGTGACTACCCGAAGCCTAATACAACTTAAGGCAGGAAGATCAAATGAACACTAAACACTGGCAAGTACATACGTGGCATCATTTATACACTTTTTGCCAGAATAATTAGATGAGCTGTTAGCAGGCACATTCTAATTAGAGAGAACAACTATGTGATGATGTGACAAAGTGGGCTTTGTCTTGTTATGTTGCATGAGAGTCTTACTGTCCTATACTAATACTGTGTGTACCGCTGTTTCCCTGTGTACTGCACCAATATTTCAGTGGTGGGAATTGGGTGTGATTTTTACTGAGGCCACACGTGCTATGGTGGTGCCCTTTGTAACCTGAGACTCAGGAGGGGGGTGCAACCAGGTTACAACTTTTGCCCGGGAAGCAGGACAAAGAGGAGGAGGAAAAGCAGCAGGTGTCTCAGGGGACAGATCACTTGAAGTTGGGCAGTCTGCTTGGGGGACTGGAAGAGGGGGAGTCCGGGCCATCTGGCCCAGGACTCCCCAAGAGGGACTTGACTGAAAGTCACTGATTTCTGTGCTAACAAGTTCTGTCCTATGCTGTGTTCCTGTCAACTAATAAACCTTCTGTTCTACATGCTGGCTGAGAGTCACTGCTGACTGCAGGAGTTAGAGTGCAGGGCCTTCTGGCTTCCCCAGGAGCACTGCCCAGGCGGACTCACTGTGGGAAGTGCACGGTGTGGAAAGGGATGCTGAATGCTCCGAGGTCAGACCCAGGAAGGTGGAAGCTGGGTAAGCTTCTTGCCCGGGAGACAGTATGCTCAGAAAGAGGAGGCATGCTCCCCCAGGGTCCTGACCAGCTTCATATGGAGTAGTTCCAGAGCATCGCCCCGGTGACTCTGTGACAACTAATGGCAGCTGGGGGATAAACTGCGCCCCATGGACAGAGCATCCTGCAGTGACTGGGGAGCAGTAGAACGAAGGAGATTAGCAAGAGACGGGCATGCTGAAGGCTCAGAGAGGTGCAGTTCCAGGAGGCGGAGGAGCTACGACTTAACCCCGAGAGTAGACCCCCGAGAAAGGCTGTTGCATTGAAGGGGTTCCGACCAGGGGGAGCTGAGAGAGCACAGGCCTGGGAGTCCGTGACCACTTGGGAACAGTGCGGAGATGGCCTATAACCATCTCCTTAAGAATGACCACCCCAGCCACCGACCCAACTGGGGCCGTGTGAGGGGCTGAAAGCAGCCAGGCGATTCCAGGACCCACCTACCCGACCAGCAGGGGATCTTCACAGCTGAGTTCCCAGTCGGTGGAGCTGAAATGGAACAGATACTGAAAGAGCTGGACCATGAGAGACAGAGGCAGCATGAACTGGTGATGGAGGAGCTCAGAAGCAGTGGGACCCCTGCTGGGGTGAGTGGAGATGGGCCCAGGGTGGCTAAGCCCGCAGGGAACTCTGATATAAAAAAGTGCTGCCTCTGTTTAAAGAAGGGGAGGATATAGATAACTTCCTCACTGCCTTTGAGAAGGTCTGCAGTGTGCACCAGGTTGACCCTGCAAACAGGTTTAAACATCTCATCCCCTTACTAGGTCCCAAGGCCACAGGGACCTTCAGCCAGATGGCTGGGGTGGAAGCAGAACTGTTCAGAAAAGCCCTCCTCCTTGAGCTGACCCACAAGGCGTACAGGAAAAGGATCCAGCATGCAGAATACCCAGGGGATGACCTTTCTGGAACTGGCCCCCCGATGGGGGAATACATCCACAAGTGGGTGAATGGGCCCAGGGCCCAGAAAAGGACTGGTGGGGCTGGAACGACTATATGAACTCTGTTCCCCTGACCTGAGGATATGACCGGTGGACAAGAGGCCGAAGGACCTGCACTGCACAGGGCTGCTAGTTGACAAGTTTGTAGACAGCAGGTTGGGATATGGAATGGAATCCCAGGGGAACAGTCCCACATCAGTGCAGAAGGGGGATCACCCAGGGACTTCCCAGAAGGGGACTCTGATAAATCCCTCCCGAGAAGCATAGCCAATATCAGAGCTGGCTGACCGGTCCCAGGGGATCAACAGGACCTGAGGTATAATTACTGTGGGCAGAGGGGCCACAGATGGGCCCAGTGCCAAAAGCTCAGGGACAAGATGAGCAAACCGAGCCCCCAAAGGGTTAACTGGGCGGGAGCCCAGCCGGAGGAGGGGCTGGCTCCCCAGGCAAGATGGGCTGGCAGTTTAGCAATGGCCCAAGAGGGAGGAGTCTCCCAGGCCAGCTCCTCGGGGAGGCTTGATGCTCCGGATTCAAAGTTCTCAGTCTACAGGGTGGGCGTGGGACAGCCCCTGAGGAGCGAGTGCCTCATTCCCCTGGAGGTGGATGAGAGTACCCACTGGGTACTGGCGCTGAGGTGATGCTGGCCCAAGGTGGTGGCCCCAGCATCTACCTGACCCTGACGGGCATGTGCAGGCCCCTGTTTAAGGTACTCGTGGTGAGGGTACGTCTGAAATGGGGGGCCAAGGAGGGCCTCAAAGATGTGGGGGTGCACCATCAGTTGCCAACCGAGATGCTGATGGTGGGTGACCTGGCGAATTGGCCGGGCAGCCCCTAGAGCATGCTAGTCATTACCTATAGCCAAAGCCAGCAAAGGGCACTCTTCCCTGACACCGGGCGGGGGAAGGGGGGGAGGGTACCCTGCAGGGGGCACAGGACCCTACCCAGGGCAAGAAGGGAGCCCACTGCGGACAGGACTTGGCGGGGCTGTGGCCTCGGACCCAGACAGTGAGAGAGAGGAGGTCCCCATCCCTTCCCCAGTTGCTGAATTCCAGGCCGAGCTGGGGAAGGATCCCTCCTTAGAGAAGCTGAGGGAACTTGCTGGCCATAGCACAGCAAAATCCCTGGGGGAAGGCTGCCGGGAAAGATTCCTGTGGGACAAGGGATTCCTGTACCGGGAATAGACTCCCCAAGGAGAAGTGGAACAAGGGGGATCAGAAGGCAGCTGGTGGTCCCTCAGAAGAACCGCCGCAGGCTACTGTATCTGGCCCATGATGTCCCCTTCTCAGGACACCAGGGAACCCAGCACACCAGACAGAGGCTGTTACAGAACTTTGACTGTCCTGGGGTCTTTGATGCCATCCAGCAGTACAGTAGGTCCTGCGACTCCTGCCAGGTGGGGAAGGCCCGGGACAAGGGGAAAGCAGCTTGGAAGCCCCTGCCCATCATAGAGGAGCTTTTTCAGAAGGTGGTCGTGGACATAGCGGGGCCACTCAACAAGGCAACTCGGACAGGGAAAAAATACATTCTCGTACTGGTAGATTTTGCTACTCACTATCCCAAGGCAGTGGCTCTGTGCTCTGTTGAGGCAGACACACTGCTAAACATTTTCAGCAGAGGGTTCCCCAGTGAGGTCTTTACAGACCAGGGCTCCAAAGTCATGTCAACCCTGCTCTGATACTTGTGGAAGAAGTGTGGGGTCGAACACACCTGGGCCTCGGCGTATCACCCTCAGTCCAACAGACTGGTGGAGAGATTCAATGGGACCCTAAAGATAATGCTGAAAGCCTTTATGAACCAGCACTGGCAGAATTGGGACAAGTATTTAACCCCACCTGCTGTTCACATACTGGTAAGTGCCCCAGGAATCGACAGGGTTCTCTCCTTTCGAGTTGCTGTACAGGAGGAGAGTGATGGGACCCCTGGACTTGATGAGGGACAAATGGGAGGGAAAGGCCTCTCCTGATGGAGAATCAGTGGTGGAATATGTACTGACTTTCCAGAAAAAGCTCGCTAAGCTTATGGACTTGGCCAGGGAGACTCTAGCCAGGGTCCAAGGGCAGCAGAAGGTCTGGTATGACTGCTCAGCACATGCCCGCTCCTATGCCACTGTGGACCAGGTGATGGTTCTCATTCCTATGAGAAAGAGCAAACTACAAGCTGCCTGGGATCAGCCCTTTAAGGTCATCAAGCAACTGAATGAGGTGAACTATGTGGTGGAACTGTCTAATCGGGCTCACAGCCACCAGATGTACTATGTCAACATGATGAAGTTGTATCTTGACAGGGAGAATTTGGTTCTGGCTATGTGTGGCCGGTGGGAGGAGCAGGGAGATGATCCTTTGGTGGATCTATTCCCTGAGACGCTGGAATCAATTCCCCTCTCTGACAGCTAACCTCTGCCCAGCAGGCAGAGGTCCAAGAGGTGCTGGGTTCAAACCAGCAGCTGTTCTCCAACCGGCCTGAGCTCACTAACGTGGCTGTCCACCAGGTGGAGACAAGAACCCACCCTCCTGTAAGATGGTCAAGGACATGCTGGCTTTAGCAGTGATCCAGCAGTCCTCCAGCCTTTGGGCCTCTCCCATAGTGCTGGTCCCCAAGAAGGACAGGTCAATCTGGTTTTGTGTGGACTACTGGAAGCTTAATGCCATCACCAAGTTCAATGCCTACCCCATGCCTAGGCCTGACAAGCATGGGGGGCTTGTTATCTCACTACTATGGATCTCACCAAGGGTTGGATCTGGATGCCAGGCTGAAATCTGCTTTTATCCCCCCTCTGGGGCTATACAGGTTCCTGGTCTACCTTTCTGCGTAAACGAGCACCTGCCACCTTCCAGTGCATGGTGGACCAGTTACTCAAGGGGATGGAGAATTTTGCCCTGGCATATATTGATATCTGTTTGTAGCCAGACCTGGGAGGACCATGTGTCCCAGGTTAAACAAGTGCTGGACCGGCTCCAGGATGCAGGACTGACTATAAAAGCTGGGAAGTTCAAGAGGGGGCTGGCAGAGGTATCATACCTAGGCCACAAGGTGGGGAGTGGCTGCCTAAAGCCAGAGCTGGCCAAGGTGGAGGCAATCAGAGATCGGCTCACTCCCCAGACTAAGAAACAGGTCCAGGCCTTTATTGGGACGGCAGGCTACTACTGGAGGTTTGTGCCTCCCTTTAGCTCCATAGCTGCCCCTATCACTGAGCCATGCAAAAAGGGTAAGCCAGATAAGGTGGTCTGGACCAAGCAGTGCCAGAGGGCTCTCTGTGGGCCCTTAAAAGCTGCAGCCATATCTATTTGGGCGGCGCTTCACTGTGTACACTGACCACTAACCCCTGGCATGGCTACACCAGATGAAAGGGACTAATGACAAGCTCCTGAGGTGGAGTCTCCAGCTTCACGATGATGACATGGAGGTGGTCCATGTTAAGGGGAATACCAACATTATAGCAGATGCTTTGTCCCGGTTTGTCAGGGGTGGGACAGAGGGTTGGGGTGCTGCGGTGTGAGGCTTCCGGCTGGGGTTATGGGCTCTGGGGATGAGCCGTTTGGGGGTGCAGAAGTGGCCTGGACCTGCCGGGGGAGGGGCAGCTATCCTGCAGCCCCAGCCTCGGAGCTACTGCAGCAAGGAGAGGCACCCCTACCCCCAGCCCAGGTGCTGCTGCGGGGGGGGGGGGCGCGGGGGGGGAGCACCGGGGGAGTCGTCTCTCCCCACCAGAGCCCCAGAACACCCTTCTGCACCCCAAACGGCTCATCCCCGGCCCCACCCCAGAGCCCATACCCCCAGCCAGAGGCCTCACACCGCAGCACCCCAACCCTCTGCCCCACCCCTGACCCCTCATCCCCAGCCCCACCCCAGAGCCAGCACCGCCAGCTAGAGTCCTCACACCCCTGAACCCTAACCCTCTGGCCCAGCCTTGAGTCCCCTCCCATACTCCAAACCCTTGGCCCCACCCCCACCACATGAATTTTGTTATGTGCACCAATATGAAGGTGATGTGTGACACATCACCTCCATACTGGTGCAATAAAATTCATTCTGCACACGGGTGGGAAAAGTTAGAGGGAACACTGATCCTAACCCCACTGAGCCCCCCACACCCAAACCCGTCTGCTGAGCATTATCCCCCCCACACTCAGACCCCCACTGCTGTGCCCCAACCACCTTCACCTGGACACCCCTGCAGAGTCCCAATACCGTTGCACCCAGAACCTCCCAACAAGACCCTGTGCATCCAGATCCCCCCTGCACACAATCCCCCGCTGAGCCACCCGCACCAGATTGCCCCACATAGAACCTCCTCAACCCACACCTGGACTCCCCCAACACTAAGCCCCTCCACACTTGGATCCTGCCTTGCTGAGCCTGCCTGCCCACACCTGGTAGGGTTCTGGGTATTTCTGGGGAAGGCCTGGTCCTTGCGCTGTGTCAGGGTTAGGTGCCTTGCCACTAAGTCCATGTCGGGTGGAGCTGTACAGTGATCTCCCACCTCTGTGCAGCCAGTGCCCTGTGCAACCCAATGCCATGCTGGAGCCTCCACATTTATTTGACAAATAAAATTTGCAGAATTTTAGAACATTGTGCACATAATTTTTAATTTTTTGGCACAGAATACCCTCATGTGTAACTAAAAATATGGCCTTCAACAGCAGATCTCAGCATAGGTGAAGCATGCTCCTTGGCTACCAGTAAGTGGACTAGAGTGAGATGCTATGAGCACACCAGCAATTGGAACATAGGGGGAATCTGCAGTGTGCAGTGGCTATAGCTCCCCGCTTGGCTGAATGGACAGTTGGAGGGGAAGATCCAGAGGCTAACAAGTGAGTCTCTCCAGTCTTAGACAAAGGGCCTCCAAAACTCATATCTCAATAGCACATGTAAGGAGCCAGGCAGTCACCACACAGCTAACAGCATTGAGGAGCAACCTAGACAGCACTCAACTCTTCTGAAACCATAAGTGCCACAGTCACTGCTGCTGCCTCTCTAAAGCATTAGCCAGTGACCTGCAGGGCAATCTAAACTCTCTGCTTGTAGGACTATGCATGTAGCCAGCATCCTGGAAAGTCTCAGGGTGCCCCAGCTACCACAAGTGTCTATCTGGGATTACTGGCTTCCTGAAATCAGGAAAGCTCGTGAGTAGTTTGGCATTCATGGCGCTAATGTAATTAACAGGACCTTCAGCTCATTCGTGCAGCATCAACCTCATAATGGAGTTGAATTATGCAGTGCAGGGAAGTAAGATCATTTAAAAATAATTTTTCTCTGTTCCTGCCTAAGGCTTCTTCCAGACAGTTGATGGCATCAGCCATGTCAGCAAGACATTTGCCAGTTCAGGGAAGGCTGGGGCAGCCGTTATGAGTGCATGGTTTCAGTGAAGTGCCTGACCATCTCCATCCTCACTCAGAGGTATTTATAAATCTGAGAGCTGAGAGCCACTCAAGCATAAAGCCTGTCCACATGAATATTACCTGGTAGCCATGAAGCTGCACACAGCTGAGAAATTCAATACTTGGCTGAGAGAAGACAGCTTGAATTAAACAGGTTGTTCACCACCAAGAACAATTCCATAGAGAGGATTCATGTGGACGCTGGTGGGAGTAAAAAACACCTCCTCACACACAGCCACAGCAAGAGGTTTCAGTAGCTGATGGGCTGGGCTGACTGGTGTGTGCACTGACACTCTTGCCTCTACCTGTTGAGGAGCCTGTAGTCACTGGTGTACCAGGGAGACTACATGGATGACTGAGCCAAAGGCGGCGCTCAGGCACTAACAAGTCGCCTTCCTCAGCACAATCTGAAGCCCAACCAGTTCCATTAGCCTATTAACCTTAGAAGGTGAATGTCTGTGGTAGGAGACTGAATCTAGGTCTGTCTGATACTCTGCTTTACTTAAGTACCGTAGCTCAGCGGTACAATGCTTAAGAGACTATGAAGAAGGTGAGGTGCACCTGCAGGGCAAGAGACAATTATAAAACTCCTTCAGGATATTAGCTCCCAGTCTCACCCAATCTCTGCTGGAGGGGCAAGAAAGGGTTAGTAACATCTCCATGGAGAGGAGCTCTGTCCAGAAAGATTTCCAGAAGGAGACAATAAGGCTGACAAGTCAGAAGACCAAGTGCTCCAACAGTTCCAGTGCAAGCTAGTATAGACTAGTGCTGGAGGTTTTAATCTATGCTGAGGGCACAATATGTTGCCACTGCACCTTGATATCAAACTGTGATCTTCCTAGAGAACTCTGGGAGGAGAGTCAGAGTTTCATGAAAGCAGATAATTTACTCCCCTCCATCCACATATGAACTACTATCCTGTTAGTTCCTCCTCCATGTTGGTCCCAAAGCAGAAAGCTGTGACAAGACAGCAGGCAGGAAACAGGACTCAGATCTTCCAATCATATGCAGGATGGGAGCAGCTGTGTCTTCTCCCTGGTCAGAGAACTGCTCCAACTCAAGCTAGCTCTACCTGATTAAACCACGGACTTCTTTTAAGGGTGGGAAGAAGGATAATGGGCAGAGAGGTGATGGATGCATTGAGTACAAACTAACTTCTCCCCCAACACTGAGACAGAATGAAATTAAGCATTTGATACCTCTCCTCCGTGTCTAATTAAACTGATGTGCCATCCCGAGGACTGTAAGAGAAGTCACAAGACAGCTCCTCACTATCCAACACCCAGGGGGAGGGCACAATTTCCAAGCTACACTGTAAGGAAGTTTCTACTGCCAGCCAGCCTAGATTTTTCTTTATGCAATTTCATCTTGTCACTCCCAGTCAGACCATTCCCTAGCCCTTTCCAAGCTCTCTGTTTACATACTTCAAATACTTACAGGCTCTTGTGACCATCCATCCCCCCCACCCCACCCACCTACTGTTTTAGCAAAGTTCTACATATTTAGGTCTTTAAATCTCTCCTCATAAGTCACCCCTCTTTCGGGTGTTGCTCTTCTTTAAATTCTTTTCGTTTAGCTGCCATATTTTTGGTACTGAGGCAACCAGAACAAAACACAGCAATCCTAATTATTATCCTTGGGTGAATATACTCCAAGCACAACGTGGAGCTGTGTCCACAAGCACTTCAGGTTTCTCTCAGCACTGCTGCTCTCCAGGTTTCTTCCTTTTACTCACTGTTTATTGCCCTCACTAGGGTTACCATATTTCAACAAGCAAAAAAGAGGACGGGAGGAGCCCCGCCCTAGCCCCGCCCCTGCCCCTCCCACTTCCCACCCCCCCAGAACCCCCAACCCTCCCCCCGTTCCTTGTCCCCTGACTGCCCCCTCCTGGGACCCCTGCCCCTAACTGCCCCCCGGGACTCCACTCCCTATCTAAGCCTCCTTGCCTCTTGTCCCCTGACTGCCCCAACCCTTATCCACACCCCCACCCCCAGACAGACCCCTGGGACTCCCACGCCCCATCCAACCACTCCCCACCCCCTGACAGCCCCCCCCAGAACGCCCAACCCATCTAAACCCCTCTGCTCCCTGTCCCCTGACTGCTCCGATCCCTCTCCACACTCCTGCCCCGACAGCCCCCCCAGAACTCCCAACCCATCTAAACCCCTCTGCTCCCTGTCCCCTGACTGCTCCGATCCCTCTCCCCACTCCTGCCCCCTGACAGCTCCCCCCCAGAACTCCCAGCCCCCTACCCCCCGCTCCTTGTCCCCTGACTGCCCCCTCCTGGGACCCCTGCTCCTAACTGCCCTCCAGAACCCCACCCCCTACCTAAGACTCCCTGTTCCTTGTCCCCTAACTGCCCCCTCCTAAGACCCCCCCCCAACTGCCCCCCAGGACCCTACCCCCTACCTGTACCCTGACTGCCCAAAACTTTCTCCACTCCCCTCCAAAAGCCCCCACCCGTTTCTTGACTGCCCCATCCAGAACCTCCCTGTCCCTTCTCCTGCCCCCCCTTACCCTGCTGCTCAGAACAGGGTGTTGGGCTCTGTGCCAGCCGGAAACATGGCTGAGCTCCCCAGCACAACACAAAACCCGGTCCCTGGCCCTGCACAGGGCTGCCGGAGCGGGCTGCAGGAGGAGGAGCTGCCGGCCGGCTCAGAATGCAGGGAGGGGGGGGGGTGGGAGGAGGAAGCTGCTCCGGAGTCCAGCCCGGGACTTTCCTGCAGCCCTCCCAGCCGCTCGCTCTGCTGGGGGAGGGGGAAATCCCATTGTGAGTGCTTTACAAATTCCCCCCGGACGCTATTTTTAGCACACAAAAGGAGGGCATGTCCGGGTAAATCCGGACGAATGGTAACCCTAGCCCTCACAGATTTATTAGTTCATTCCCCCACCCCACCCCGCCACCCCAATTTAGTCTTACTTTGCTTCCTACCTATTTCTAAACTCCCCGGCATTGTGTTCTGTCCTTGTTGGTCACAACATTACAGATCTACGGTGTTGTTTCTCTCCCTCTCCCCAACCATTAACTTAGAGGAAACCTATTTTACCAGCACCCTCCCCACTGCTCTTCGCCCTATGTTTATATTCCTACCACCAGTTTTTGGCCCATGTGACAGTGCTCACAGCTAAGTCAATTTGAATGAGTCTGAAGCACTTCTGTCGAATGTTAATTTCAATGGTGCAATGTGGTGGTAGAAGCAAACTAGACAGTCAAAGAGTATGCAGACCTGGCTATACAGGCAGTGCTCAGGAAAACTCACAGGAAGAATACAGCTACAGATGGAGAAGGGCAAGCATTAGAGAAGAAACCAACAACCACTTAAGGCCCATTTAGTTTGCTTTCCTTTTACAACTCCCTTCTGCATATGCTTCAAATCAAAGGAACCTGCTTACTGCACTCTGGCCCATTCTGGTTTTGCAGTGCTGGAGTGGGATTCCACAACCCCCAGGGGGCAGCAGCAGGAATTAGGTACTCATTAAGCACACAGATTCACAGGTTACCCTTCTTTCCCCCAATGGTTGTGCAATTTTTCCCCAGCTTGCTGGCATTACAAGATTTGCAGGTACAGGCAAGAGCTACAGTATTTCCAGCTAGATCGCTCCTGTCCTGCAGGGCAGTGTAGATCCAGCCATGAACACTGAATTGCATGGAGAACTATGCAGTATAACTAGTTCAGCAGACTACAAAACTGGGTCTCCCCTAAGAACCTATTTTCCATCAAAACTCTGGGATTCTGCTTTAGCCCTTTCCAGTTTTGGTCTAATAACTGGTTCCATAAAGGAAGAGTCTGAATTGTGCGTAATCAGGAAATCCCCCTCCCTCCACATCCCCTAACGTGACAGATTACACCAAAAATAATTTCAGCTCTACAGGCTGCTGAGACTCACTGAACATTCAATACCTGCCCCCTTGCTGGTCAGAAAAAGGTGGTTAATGTTCCTGGGCTGGTCTGTGCTAGTGCTTCACCATTGCTACCTGCTGCACTGATGGCTATGACCACATGCAGCTAACACATGTTTAATAGGCTCCTACACAAGGTGGGAATATTTTTGAACAGCACTTAGTTGGGTTTGGCAACCTGTTTAAAAATCCACTTCTCCCTAGTCTAACCAAGGTCACTGTGCGAGCCTCATCCTTGCCTTCCTCCATTTATGTCATGTCTGATTTGGGCTGTGAACTCCTCAGACAAGGTCCTGTCTCTGCTGTCTGGAAAGTGCCTGGCCTAACTATGGCACTGCAACAAGCAATAAATAAAAACATCTACAACAGCAATACTTAGTATAAAGAGAAAGAAGCAAATAAAGGCAGAGGATGTTGCACTATCTCATATCTCATCACAGGTTAGAGTGAAGCCTGGTCCTCAAAGAAACAGAAATTGAGTAGCAAAGTCAAGTCTACAGCAACTGCAGCCAGGACATATCCACGGACCTTCCCCAAACAGAGGGCAGAAAAAAAACATCCAAAAGCAACCACAGCGCTTCTCCCAGCAAGAGCACCCATGGATGAGGGAATGGAGCTCATTTCCTCACAGCCTTTATTGAAGGTCTCAAACATCTAATTCCTCCTTCTCCCTCACTCCTCACCCCAAAGGAGCCTCTAAGCATTTTCACAAGGACATACTCAGAGATCTAATACAACCACCGTTGAAAGCGGGCATTAAGATTGCAAAGTCAAGCACTCAAAAGTTCAGAAATGCCAGAATTAAGTTTGCCCATGCAACCTGCTGCAGTAGCCACCTGCTGCCTGCTTTCAACAACCTGCACCCCTTTGTCACAATTCACTCCCCTTCATTGCCATCAGTCTGGCTCCTGCCCTCTCTACATTCAAATCAGGCTGTTTCCTCCTCCATGCTACCTGGGCACCAGCTCTACGAGCACCGAGAGCACATGAGAGAACCTCCCTGCTCTCAGTTAAGTGCATGGTGCCAAAACACCCCCCAGCTGCCATGAGCAGCAACTGTAGGGAAAGTCCTGCTCAGCCTCTGCACCCCCAGGCTGGAGAATGTCCAGTGCAGGTGGAATTGCTGGAGAATTTAGCTGGCTTACTAACAAGTCTATGATGAGCATGTGCAAACTCAAATTTTTCAAATGCTTCTAACTCACCAGATTTGGGTGAGTTTTTGTGGGGCTGGCAAAAGGCACATCCCTGACACAAGGGCAATCCAACTTCCAAATTTCAAGCATGCTACAGCTTCTCCACAAAACTGTTGTAAGACTTTTTTTTTTTTTAAGCATGGGCAAAATAATGTATTTTCCCCTAATTCTTGGAAATGACTGAACAGAATTTGCTGAAACAAACTCAGCCAGAGGCAGACTCCCAGCAGAGGAAATTCCAGCCTGAACAGTTACAGTGTGCAAAGTTAAAAGCAACAGAAAGCAGGGTCTTAAATGAGAAGTTTTGGACAAACTTAACTACAAGTGGTGCTACCAGCTTCCCCTCTAATACAAATTGCAAATCAGAAGATTCGAGGGAGCTCTGTGACAGAATAGGGAGTATTAATATTTAATGTTGCATGAGAGTTTTACTAATTTACTGTCTTCTGCTAACACGAGGCGTGCCCCCGTTTCCCTGGGGTACTGCACCAATACTAGATGGTGATGGGAAATAAGGGTGTGACTTCACGGAGGGATGATATTTGATGGCCAGCACGTAAACGATGGTGGCTGCCCTTCGGAACCTAAGCCCAGGAGGGGGGTTGGGGCCAGGTGACACCTTCTGTCCGGGAACCTGGACAAAGGCTGGAGGAGGGGCTGGGGGTGTGTCTGGGGGGAGCAGCAGGAAGGGGTTTCAGTTTGGAGCTGGCTGGGGATATGGGGGGAGGCCCAGAACCTGGGTTTGGGCTCCTCACTCCCCAAGAGGGACCTGATAGAGGGGTCCTGCTTTCTGTACCCACAAGCTCTGCTTTAGACTCTGTTCCTGTCATCTAATAAACCTTCTGCTTTACTGGCTGGCTGAGAGTCATGGTGAATTGCAGGAAGTGAGGGGTGCAGGGCTCTGACTCCCCCACACTCCGTAATAAGCTCTAACACTGATCTTTTGCAAAGTAGTTTAAGACCAGGATTGAAAAGTTTACCAGACAATTCAATTATTTCCCTGCCACTGCAGGGGCCTTTGACACTGGTCCCTGCCTCTGGCACAATCTCCTGTAGTCTGTAATACCATGGTCTCGTTTCAGTTATTGGGTGTAGCGTGCGAGGGCTGGGTGCAGTGTTGGTGGTCTGTGATATACAGGAGGTCAGACTAGATGATCTGGTGGTCCCTTCTGGCCTTACACGCTATGACGATGACTTACTAGTCAGAAGCCAATAGAACAGCTCCCACTAGTGAGCTCTGGGGAGCAATCAACACCCTGGTGAGAGGCCTAGATTCCAATCTGGTGCTGAGAGTAATCTCTGGGCCCTGCCTGGCAGCTATAGCTAAACCTCTGAATAGGTGGCCCTTTCTGGCTCCTGGAACGGCAACTGCTATTCCACTTCCCAGCTTCCATTTGATGGATCTTGTCCTGAAAATAGCTCTATGTGGGCCTCTCTGCTCATCCTCAGCACTTTCCCTAGCAGCAGTACAATGAAACTGATGATTCTGCAGTGTCACTACTGACCACAGCAGTTGTGAAACTGAGCAGTTTTGTTAATTTCCTTCTGCTGCTGATTAATAATTCTGAGCAGGGCATGAAATATAATAGGTAAGGTGAATAACAGGGCAAATGGCAGTATGATTATCCTTACTTTTTAAATTGCTGCCCAACTGGGCAGCGGCTCTGAACAGACTCAAGGGTAGTGCTGCACAAGGGCACTTTTGAAAAGCTCTTGGCAACCCTTAAGGGCTAGAAACTTTTTCAAATGAAAGTTTGCAGGGTCACCATCTCGAACAAATCAGAGCCCTGAAAATGCTTTCGATCTGCTGCTGTTGTAAGTTACACTTGCTAACTTTTGTCCTTGTGTTTATATGCTGCATTTGATAGCACTGTTTACTCATGTTCATTGCTTCCCCTGCTGCATGGGAAAATTAGTCTCCTCTGTTCTAAGGGTCTTTCACACAGATGCAAATGAGGTTTTGTTTTTTTTTAAATATAAAAACAAGTGACTGCAAAGCCACAAAAGTTGGTAGAGGGACTCTGAACAGGTGTAGTGACTGAAACTACCTTGAACTGTTTTTAAAAAACAGACTAGATTTCAAGTTGTCAGTGCCCCTTTCAGTTCTACAGACATTGATAGCTTTCAAAGGATAGTCAAGTTTCCTTCCAATACTGCAGGAAGTACTCAGGAGGGACTTCCTGATAGACAGGCGGAAATGGCCTACATGTAGAAAGTCATCTAAAAGGAGAGAATTCTTCTAGTCACATCATCTGCAAGTCTGTGGCTTGCTCTGGCTTGTCCTAAAAGTTTAGTTTTACAGGGTTTCACTTTGATCAGAGACTCATTCAGGGTCTAGTACCAGCAAGTAAGTCAGAGTGGATGTTGAGAGGGCTGGAACAAAGTTTCCAGAATCACTTGTCCTTTAGCTTTGTTCCACTTGTAAAAGGGCCCCCGAACCTAGCAAAGGGTGTGTTTTGGTAGTTTCCACGATGGGAGAAGGCAAAAAGGACAGGACAGGCCCGTCCCACAAAGTTTCCAGCCCACACAGGACTTCCGGAGTAGGCTGAAGTCCCCTGGGATTTAGCACATGATATTGAGTCATCTGCTCAGGGCCACTTCCTGTTTGCTGGTTTCCAACAATAAACCCACCCTTCCTCCCTCCCTCATCTAGATTGTTGCAGGCTATGCTAGTCACTGTGTGGGGGCTGGGAAGAATTTTTCCTCATATCACCAGGCTGGCTACAGCTGGTTGGTTTTTTTTGCCTTTCTCGCAGTGAAACCTAGGAATTGAGCAACTGGATAGCTGGAATTCTCCCCCTCCCAGAGATCACAGTTTGGAACTGAGTTGTTTAGTTGTCACACCTTTGGCAGTGCCCAGTGCAGGAGCCTGCTGATTTAGGCTCCAGATCCTAAAAGGTAACATAGTGGGCATCTCCTTACAAGACAGTGCTGTCTGGGGTGGTGAGATCCCCCTCTCACCTCCTCCCCCCCAAAGGGGGGAGGGATGCTAGCAGGCAAGTGGAAGCACCCAGAGACCCTCCTAGTGTAATGACTGACTCCTCCTGTGGTGGAAACCCCAAGAATTGGCAAATAATCACAAAGGTGCAAGTGACTGTGCTGGGCTGCCCCCCGATGGGAACCTTTGATGTAATTTAACTAAAAGTTGGTTAAAACCTATACCACGTGTCTGGCGCCTTCCGCGCAATAAGCACACCAATGTACATTGCTAACAAACACAAGAAAGCTGCTCACAGATCAGCAAACATCCACTTTCCCTCATTCAACCAGTGTTCGTATTTCATTTAAATCATTCCCACCTTCCAGTGCCAAGCTCAAGGTGCTCAGAAATCAGGAGTAGCAGCACCAAGAGCATGAATTAGCCAAGAAGTTGTACTGCAGTCATCTACCTTTCAACTGCGTTGGGTGAAACAGCTCTGCACCCTACTGCAGATTGCAGCTTTGCCAATTAATATGCTCTCGTCAATGCAAGATCTTTTTCGACAAAGTATCTTATCACTGAACAACAGGGCGCCTTATAGGAAAAATTTACTTGGGATTGCTAACCACTGTGAAACTGTTTTAACTGACAAAGATAGTCCAGTGATCTTAGTTCACTGCACTGTAATTTGCTTCACAGCAGAATTTCTTTCCACCTACATTGCTGTTCTGGAAGACAAGCCTTTCCCATAACCTGCTTCCAACATCTATCGCGTTATTTGCTTTCAAGTAAACATGCTATCAAGACGTGCCAGATGTGGTGAGAGACTTCTGCTGGACACACGCAGAGCCAAGGCAGAAGTACGCTCACCAAATCCTTCTTTTCACCTAGTCTCCTTTAGTAGGTGAACCCTGGAAGCTCACCCTCAAATGGGAGGCACAGCAATACAGCGCCTTTCATTCTTGAACCCCAGTATATGCTAAAAAAGGATTGAGAGGCCCTCTATAAACTATGCCAGAGGCAAACAGTAGCTATTTAAATAAATAAACCGTTCTGTAACCAAGTCTGTCATGATTGATAAGCACATCTGTCAGTCCCCACCTGCTGTATGCATTCCTAGCATTTCTTTTCTGCAGCATTTTCCCTGACAGAGAAGAGACAAACTGCTTATCAACTGCTGCAGAAGAGATTTAAGGGGAAGGAGCAGGCCCAGCTTACAAAAAATTAAGCAATTCCAGGTCACAAGTGTGCCAAACAAAGTTCCTTTCCATCAGGCTGATGAAGAGCTGATGAATTGGATTTATTCCAGGGGGCCTGATAGGCTCTTGAACAGCTGCCTTTTGTGTGGCTCTCATGTCCCTGCCAAGAAGTCACAATGAGAATTTAAATGTCATTCCCACCCCCCCTTGATCATTCTTTTCCCTGCATACCGGTTTAAAAATCTCTGCAGATTGGGCAGGGAGCAGTCTCTCCACTCTCCAGCTGCTAGTCTGAAGTCAATTTCTGCACTGTTCAACCACACCCTTGAACAAAAGGAGATAAGCGTGAAAAATCACTCCACTCCCAAGGAGGGTGTGAAGGCATCTCAGCGTGAAGGGGCCAATTTGCCCAACAGCTGGGAGAGCAGAAGGGCCAGCTGCAGAGCAGCCCACTCCAACAGCCAATGTACAAGTTCTCTCCCCATCCCACCTTCCAGAGACATGCTAGCAGCTAGATGAACCTGAGTCTGTAGCAGCTTTGGACTCTGCTGGGAGCTGCAGTTTAGATTCTTGACAAGAGAAGTCAGAAATTCACAGCATCTCAACATTTGCATCTGCTTTGTTATTCTCCACCCAGCTCTGAAGGGTGGAGACCTTAAACAGCACATTCCTGCCTAAAACATTTTGACAAATAGCCCCCAAGATTCCTGTGACTGAAAGAGAGCAGAGAAACAGCTCTCTTCTTTCAATTTGTTAACTCTGGAGATAGTCTGTGGTCGTTTCCCCTTTGTGTGTGGGTCTTCACATAGAAGTCAGGGCAAGGAAAACTATAAAACCTCAAACTGGTATTGAGTGTTCAGGGACACAGGGAGAACATTTAACTATTTTTGACTATTAAAAACAGATTAAAAGGCACCAACTTGAAATCTAGTTAAAGACAATTGCTCCCTTACACCCAGATACTTTTGATACTTGCTGTCCTGTAAGGTGAAATTAAGGCCTTGTCTATACTACCAGGGTAAGTTGACCTAAGTTATATTACTCCAGCTACGCGAATAATGTAGCTGGAGTCAAAGTAGCTTAGGTCAACTTGCTGCAGAGTACACCGCACTGAGTCAACGGGAGACGCTCTCCCATTGACTTACCTTACTCCTCTCATTCTGGTGGAGTACTGGAGTCAACTGGAGAGTGCTCTGCGGTCGATTTAGTGGGTCTTCACTAGACCCACTAAATTGACCCCCGGCTGCATTGATCACAGCAGTGTAGATGTGGCCTAACAAAGGCATTACCTAAAGTGGGCTAGCTGTCGTGTTTCGTAGGGTTACCATATTTCCACAAGCAAAAAAGAGGATACTGGGGGGGGAGGAGCCCCGCTCTAGCCCCGCCCCTGCCCCATCCCCATCCACCACTTCCTCCCACTTCCCACCCCGATTGCCCCCTCAGTACCCCCTACCCCCGGCTCCTTGTCCCTGACTACCCCCTCCTGGGACCCCTGCCACTAACTGCCCCCTAGAACCCTACCCCCTATCTAAGCCACCCTGCTTCTTGTCCCCTGACTGCCCCTTCCTGAGAACCTCCCACCCTCACTGCCCCCCTACAACCCTACCTGTCTCCTGACTGCCCCGACCCTTATCCACACCCCCACCCCATATTCACACCCCCAGGACTCCCTTGCCCTATCCAACTGCTCCCCGCGCCCTGACAGGACCCCCAGAACTCCCAACCCATCCAACCCCCTCTGCTCCATGCCTGCCTCGACCCCTCTCCACACCCCTGTCCCCGACAGCCCCCCCAGAACCCCAGACCCATCTAACCCCTCCGCTCCCTGTCCCTGACTGTCCCAACCCCTCTCCACACCCTTGCCCCCGACAGCCCCCCCCCCCCGAACTCCCGACCCATCCAACCCCCCCTCCCTGTCCCCTGACCAGGGCTGGCTTTAAAGAGCTCAGGAATCGGGCTGCGCTCCAGCCGGGGTTGCGGGGTTTGGGGCCGGGCCGGCGCACTCGGCCGGAACTGGGGCCGGTGCTGCTGGGGCCCGAGCCGGACCGGGGGTGCTCGGCTGGCGCGCTCAGCCAGAACCGCTGGGGCCGCCGGGCACTGCTCGGCCCGGGCCGGAGGGAGCTGCTCAGCCAGGGCCGCGCCTCCCCGGAACTCTCCTCCTCGCGCCCCCCCCCCCCGCCCCAGCTTGCTTGCTGCTGCCTCCCACCTGCCCCTGCTTCTTTTCAGACTTCCCGCGAAGATCTGATTTGCGGGAAGCAGGGGAGGTGGAGGAGCAGGTGGGCGGAGTGTTCAGGGGAGGGGAGGGGAGGAGGGGGAAGACAGCTGCGGGGCCGGACGGCGTGGTAAGGCTGCAGGGGATGGGGGGAAGCCGGGAAGGGGCTTTGGCTGCCCGGCGGTGCTTGGCCGCCGCTTTTCTGTCTACAAATAGCCGACCAGGGGGAAATCCCGGACATTTTTAGATTTTTAAAAATCCCCCCCCCAGGCGGCTATTTATAGACCGAAAAGCCGGACATGTCCGGGGAAATCCGAACATATGGTAACCCTAGTGTTTCGGCCATGCAGATGCACATTTCTCTCTACCTGGAAGATGAGCAAGCAGCAGATCCCAGAGGCAGATGATGCCAGTGAATGGTTGTGTGTGCAATCTTGCACCCTGAGACAGGGAGACTCTTGCAAGCAGCAGTTGTACAAGCTGCAGAAGTCAGGCATAAAGGTTGCATAGCCCATTTTACTAATTCCCAGCCTTAGATTCATTTACGAGTCTGGAAGAAGCAGTTCAATCACAGCAGCACGCTTAACAAGCGGGCTCCCAGTTCATTCACACAAAACCCTAGAATCAGATATTAGTCTCAATACTAGAGATACAACTTGTTCACAGGACAGCTTTCCAGTCAGCCCTTGACTGGAAATGCTGTTACCTGGGGCGGGGGGGGGGGGGAGGAGGAGAAGAGGAGAGAACTCATTAGTCAGTTAGCAGAATTTGTTTAGCTGGCTGCTGTGAGACTATGGTTTTATGGCTACTGGAGGAAATTTAATCAGGAACTTTCTCTAAATTAACTATTCATAAAATGAGTGTTGTCTCAGTGCTCTGGAAGGTCAGGAAAGGTCTCCCTGTGCCCTAGGACCATAGAGCTAGGAACTGCCTCAAGAGCTCTCTGCACTTGCATTTAGGGAACTATGCTACTGAAAGAAAAGGTGAGACCCTTTAGGATTAAATAAGACGGTTACTCACCTTTGTAACTGTTGTTCTACTCCAACAGAGGGGAAGGAGGGTGGGTTTGGAATGGATATGAGCAACATCTCAAAGAACAACAGTTACAAAGGTGAGTAATTGTCTTTTCTTTTCAAGTGCTTGCTCATATCAATTCCAATTAGGTGACTCCCAAGCCTTACCTAGGCGGTGGGGTCAGAGTGAGATGTAGCGGAGTGAAGGACTGCTGAACCAAATGCAGCATCACCCCTGGACTGCTGCACTATCGCATAGTGGGAAGCAAAGGTATGTACTGATGACCAAGTTGCTGCCCTACAGATCTCCCTATATGGGTACATGAGCCAGGAAGGTGGAGGATGAAGCTTGAGCCCACGTGGGCGGTAAGGTGCATAGTTAGGACACCAGCCAAATCATAGCACGCACGGATGCATGATGTGATCCAGGACGAGATGCGCTGGGTGGAAACCGGAAGGCCCTTCATCCAGTCTACCACAGCTACAAACAGCTGGGTCGCCCACCTAAAATGTTTCGTTCGTTCAATGTAGAAGGCGAGGGCCTTGTGAACGTCCAGTGAGTGCAGCTGTTCCCATTTAGAGGCATGCGGCTTCAGGTAGAAGACTGGGAGGAAGATGTCCTGGTTGACATGGAAGGCAGACACCATCTTAGAGAGGAAGGCCGGGTGGGGTGGCAGCTTTACCTTGTCCTTGTGGAACACCGCATATGGTGGTTCCGATGTGAGTGCCCTGAGCTCAGACACATGCCTCGCCGAGGTGACAGCTACAAGGAAGGCTGTCTTCCAGGAAAGGTACAGGAGCGAGCAGGTAGCCATCGGCTCAAATGGGGCACCCATGAATCTGGAGAGGACCAGGTTAAGATCCCACGTAGGGGCTGGTTGTCTAGTTTGTGGGAACAGGCGCTCCAACCCCTTGAGAAATCTAGTGACCATGGGATTGGAGAAGACAGAACGCCCGTTTTCACCCGGGTGGAAAGCTGAAATAGCTGCCAGGTGCACTCTGATGGATAATATTGCCAAGCCCTGCTGCTTTAAGGACAGGAAGCTCTGAGCACACCAGCAGGAAAAACACTTCCACTTGGCTAAGTACATGGACCTGGTAGAGGGCTTCCCGCTACCCAAAAGGACCTGTTGTACCAAGCGAGAGCACCACAGCTCAGATTGAGTTAGCCATGCAGCATCCACGCTGTGAGGTGGAGAGATTGCAGCTCGGGATGACAGAGCCGTCCGTGGTCTTGAGTGATCAAGTCTGGCCACAGCGGGATTGGAATTGGAGTGTCTGCTGACAGCTCCAGGAGAGTGGAATACCAGTGGTGTCTGGGCCACACTGGGGCAACCAAAATCAGACGGGTTCTGTCCCTCAGCAGTTTGAGCAGGACCCTGTGGACTAGCAGGAATGGAGGAAAGACGTAGCACAGGTGAGACTTCCACTGTATTAGAAAGGCGTCCAATAGGGAACCAGGGGAGTGTCCTTGGAGAGAGCAGAACACCTGGCATTTCCGATTCTCGCGAGACGCAAATAGGTCTATCAGGGGAAAGCCCCACTTCCAGAAGACGGAGTGGATGACATCCGGGCGAACCGACCACTCGTGAGCCAGGAATGATCTGCTGAGGTGGTCCACTATGGTGTTCTGGACTCCTGGGAGAAATGACGCCACCAGATGGATCGAGTGGGCTATGCAGAATTCCCACAGACGAGTGGCCTCCTGACAGAAGGGGGACGACCGAGCTCCCCCATGCTTGTTGATGTAAAACATGGCCATTGTGTTGTCTGTGAGGACTGCAACTCAACGACCTTAAATGTGCTCTTGGAATGCTTGACACGCCAGGCGCACTGCTCTGAGTTCCCGTACATTGATGTGCAGGAATAACTCCCCTGCCGACCATAGTCCTTGTGTCCAGAGGTTCCTGAGGTGGGCCCCCCACCCAGGGATGACGCATCTGTGACTAGGAACAGGGAGGACAGCAGGGGATGAAATGACACCCCTTCGCACACTGCTTTGGGGTGCAGCCACCAGTCTAGAGAGGCTAATATCCCTGGTGGAATGGTAACCACCGTGTTCAAGCTGTCCCGACCTGGTTGGTAAACTGTTGATAGCTGGGCTTGGAGTGGATGTAGTCGTAGTCTGGCATGCCTGGTCACATACGTGCAAGAGGCCATGTGCCCCAGGAGGCATAGGCATGTTTTCACAGTTGAGGTCGGGAAGCTTTGCAGGCCGTGGATGGTGTTCGCCAGGGATTGGAAGCGTGTTTCCGGCAGAAGTGCCCGGGCTAGGCCCGAGTTTAAGACTGCTCCTACGAATTCTATCCTCTGGGTTGGTACCAGAGTGGATTTCATGACATTGAGCAGGAGGCCTAGTTGATTGGAACTATGATGTGATTGGAGAAACAGAGACTTGGTGGGATAACTCACATGACGGGAGTACTGTCATGGATGGATATAAACTGTTCAGGAAGGACAGGCAGGGCAGAAAAGGTGGGGGAGTTGCATTGTATGTAAGAGAGGAGTATGACTGCTCAGAGCTCCGGTATGAAACTACAGAAAAACCTGAGAGTCTCTGGATTAAGTTTAGAAGTGTGAGCAACAAGGGTGATGTCGTGGTGGGAGTCTGCTATAGACCACCAGACCAGGGAGATGAGGTGGACGAGGCTTTCTTCCGGCAACTAGCAGAAGTTACTAGATCGCAGGCCCTGGTTCTCATGGGAGACTTTAATCACCCTGATATCTGCTGGGAGAGCAATACAGCAGTGCACAGACAATCCAGGAAGTTTTTGAAAGTGTGGGGGACAATTTCCTGGTGCAAGTGCTGGAGGAACCAACTGGAGGCAGAGCTCTTCTAGACCTGCTGCTCACAAACAGGGAAGAATTAGTAGGGGAAGCAAAAGTGGATGGGAATCTGGGAGGCAGTGACCATGAGATGGTCAAGTTCAGGATCCTGACACAAGGAAAAAAGGAGAGTAGCAAAATATGGACCCTGGACTTCAGAAAAGCAGACTGACTCCCTCAGGGAACTGATGGGCAGGATCCCTTGGGAGAATAACATGACGGGGAAAGGAGTCCAGGAGAGCTGGCTGTATTTTAAAGAATCCTTATTGAGGTTGAAGGAAAAAAAAACATCACGACGTGTAGAAAGAATAGTAAATATAGCAGGCGACCAGCTTGGCTTAACAGTGAAATCCTTGCTGATCTTAAATGCAAAAAAGAAGTTACAAGAAGTGGAAGATTGGACAAATGACCAGGGAGGAGTATAAAAATATTGTTCAGGCATGCAGGAGTGAAATCAGGAAGGCCAAATCACACTTGGAGTTGCAGTTAGCAAGAGATGTTAAGAGTAACAAGAAGGGTTTCTTCAGATATGTTAGCAACAAGAAGCAAGTCAAGGGAAGTGTGGGTCCCTTACTGAATGAGGGAGGCAACCTAGTGACAGAGGATGTGGAAAAAGCTAATACACTCAATGCTTTTTTTGCCTCTGTCTTCACAAACAAGGTCAGCTCACAGACTGCTGCACTGGCAGCACAGTATGGGGAGGAGGTGACCAACCCTCTGTAGAAAAAGAAGTGGTTCAGGACTATTTAGAAAAGCTGGACGAGCACAAGTCCATGGGGCCGTATGCGCTGCATCCGAGGGTGCTAAAGGAGTTGTCGGATGTGATTGCACATTATCTCTGCAAACTCGTGGCGATTGGGGGAGGTCCCGGATGACTGGAAAAAGGCTAATGTAGTCCCCATCTTTAAAAAAGGGAAGGAGGAGGATCTGGGGAATGACAGGCCAGTCAGCCTCACCTCAGTCCCTGGAAAAATCATGAAGCAGGTCCTCAAGGAATCAATTCTGAAGCACTTAGAGGGGAGGAAAGTCATCAGGAACAGTCAGCATGGATTCACCAAGGGCAAGTCATGCCTGACTAACCTAATTGCCTTCTATGAGGAGATAACTGAGTCTGTGGATGAGGGGAAAGCAGTGGATGTGTTATTCCTTGACTTTAGCAAAGCTTTTGATATGGTCTCCCACAGTATTCTTGCCGGCAAGTTAAAGAAGTATGGTCTGGATGAATGGACTATAAGGTGGATAGAAAGCTGGCTAGATCGTCAGGCTCAACGGGTTGTGATCAATGGCTCCATGTCTAGTTGGCAGCCGGTGTCAAGCGGAGTGCCCCAAGGGTGGTCCTGGGGCCGGTTTTGTTCAACATCTTCATTAATGATTTGGAGGATGGCGTGGACTGCACTCTCAACAAGTTTGCAGATGACACTAAACTGGGAAGAGCAGAAGATATGCTGGAAGGTAAGGATAGGATACAGAGGGACCTAGAGAAATTGGAGGATTGGGCCAAAAGAAAGCTGATGAGGTTCAACAAGGACAAGTGCAGAGTCCTGCACTTAGGATGGAAGAATCCCATGCACTGTTACAGACTAGGGACCCAATGGCTAGGAAGCAGTTCTGCAGAAAAGGACCTAAGGGTTACAGTGGACAAGAAGCTGGATACGAGTCAACAGTGTGCCCTTGTTGCCAAGAAGGCTAACGGCATTTTGGGCTGTATAAGTAGGGGCATTGCCAGCAGATCGAGGGATGTGATCATCCCCCTCTATTTGACATTGGTGAGGCCTCATCTGGAGTACTGTGTCCAGTTTTGGGCCCCACACTACAAGAAGGATGTGGAAAAATTGGAAAGAGTCCAGCGGAGGGCAACAAAAATGATTGGGGGGCTGGAGCACATGACTTATGAGGAGAGGCTGAGGGAACTGGGAATGTTTAGTTTGCAGAAGAGAAGAAAGAAGGGGGATTTGATAGCTGCTTTCAACTACCTGAAAGGGGGTTCCAAAGAGGATGGATCTAGACTGTTCTCAGTGGTACCAGAGGACAGAACAAGGAGTAATAGTCTCAAGTTGCAGTGGGGGAGGTTTAGGTTGGATATTAGGAAAAACTTTTTCACTAGGAGCGTGGTGAAGCACTGGAATGGGTTACTTTGGGAGGTGGTGGAATCTCCTTCCTTAGAGGTTTTTAAGGTCAGGCTTGCCAAAGCCCTGGCTGGGATGATTTAGTTGGGAATTGGTCCTGCTTTGAGCAGGGGGTTGGACTAGATGACCTCTTGAGGTCCCTTCCAACCCTGATATTCTATGATTCTATGATTGAACATGTATCAGGGGGTAGCCGTGTTCGTCTGTATCTACAAAAACAACAAGGAGTCTGGTGGCACCTTAAAGACTAACAGATTTATTTGGGCATAAGCTTTCGTGAGGTTTTTACTCACGAAAGCTTATGCCCAAATAAGTCTGTTATCTTTAAGGTGCCACCAGACTCCTTATGATTGAAGATGTTCATGGTGATCTGAACATGAGACTGCACCCGATCCCTGGAGTGACCCCAAATGAGCCAGCTGTCGACATACAGGAACACTTGGATCTGTTGTCGACGAAGGGAAGCAGCCACAACAACCATGCACTTGGTAAACACCCTGGGGGCTGTGGAGAGGCCGAAAGGGAGCATGGTGAATTGAAAGTGCTGTTAAATTAATGGAGAGATCCCAACTCCTAGAACTGGAAGGGACCTTGAAAGGTCATTGAGTCCAGCCCCCTGCCTTCACTAGCAGGACCATGTACTGATTTTGCCCCAGATCCCTAAGTGGCCCCCTCAAGGATTGAACTCATAACCCTGGGTTTAGCAGGCCAATGCTCAAACCACTGAGCTATCCCTCCCCCCACAAATTGATTGACCACAAAGCGAAGGAAGCATCTGTGTGCTGGACGGATCATGTCGAGGGCGGCGTACCAGTCTCCAGGATCTAGGGAAGGAATAATGGTCCCTAGTGAGACCATGCAGAACTTCAACTTTACCATGAATTTGTTGAGTCCGCATAGGTCTAGGGCCGGAGCCCGCCCTTGGGGATTTGGAAATAGTGGGAGTAAAAACCCTTTCCCCTTGACTCTCTTGGAACCTCCTCTATTGCCCCCACATGTAGGAGTGATTGGACCTCCTGTAAAAAGAGGTGCTTGTGAGAAGGGTCCCTGAAGAGGGATGGTGAAGGAGGGTGGGAAGGGGGACAAAAAGCCAATTGGAGGGAGTATCCCCTTTCTACCGTGCGCAGGACCCAACAGTCTGATGTTATGCGAGACCACGCACGGTGGAAGTGGGGGAGATAATTTTGGAAAGGTGGGAAAGGATCCTGAGTGAAGACTGGTGCTCCGTCCTCAGGCGCACCTTCAAAAGTTCTGCTTAGGCCCTGCTGACGATTTGGGAGGGCCTTGGCCTTGACTGGCTTGGTGCCCAGTCTGCTTTCTTTTACCACCTCGGCCGCGTCTTCAAAAGAAGTCCTGTCTTGGCTGAGGAGGAGAGTAGGATCTCTGAGGTTGCGGTCTGAAGGGCCTTCTCTGCATTACCAACGTATGCATGCCCAGTGAACGCATGATGGCCCAGTTGTCCCGGGCCGGGACTTGATTGCGCTCACAGAGCCGACTCTTCAGCAGCTGGCAGCACCTCCGGTGCAGACGGTGCTGTTGAAGGGAAAACAGTCCCTGATATGACCGCCGTCACTGAGTGAAGCAGGACGGCACTAGTCCCGGTCCCGATCGTGGTCCTGGCACCCTTCACGGTGTCGCTCACAGTCCCGGCACCCATCTCATTCTCTCCGCCGGTTGTACTCGCGACACCACTCCGACTCGCGGAGATTCGAATCGCGGTATGGCAGGTACCGATTGGACTCCCGGTACCGGTCAGAGCGGCACTCATTTCGGAGCCGATCCTGGGGTCGATCTCACTGGAGGTCGCCATCGAGATCCAGATCAGGCTCCCGGTACCGATACGACCACAGGTACCGATCGCCGTCTCGGTACCACACTGCATCACGCCACCGGTCCCCAGCACCACGGCACTGTACAGCACTGGGGGACTCTGCGCCATCACGTACGGCTCCGCCTCTGCATCGTCTTGCTCACAAGGTGGCTACCACGACCAGGGCGAGGGCGGTGCAGGCCAGGACCCAGGCCAGGACTCCCCATAATGGTCCTTTTGGACCCCGGGGCATACCATCAGGCCCAGGGAGTTCCTTCGGGGGCTTCCCGTTCCGCCCCTTTGGAGCCCCGAGTACCGGAGGCCACGGTATCTCGCCGCTCCCCCCCCCCTCCCCCGGGGGTTCTGAGGCGACTGCTCCAGCGCCATTACAGGCCCAGGCTCCTAGTGTGACGGACCTTGAACAACAAAATTCTCCACAAGAGGACTTCACGCAAGATTCCTTAGTCCTGGGGGTATCTTCCTCATCCTCGCCTGATGAGGCAGTCACAGGAACTACGGTTTCGGGCCCTCCTCCTATGGACCTCCACGCCCATCAGGAGCTGCTCCACAGAGTGGCACACAATATGAACCTCCAGGTAGAGGAGGTGGTGGAGGCAGAGGACCCGGTGGTGGACATTCTGTCAGCAGAGACACTGTCCAGAGTGGCCCTCCCCATCATACGGGCTATACAGGCCAATGCCAAGACAATCTGGCAATCGCTAGCCTCTATTCCATCTATGGCCAAAGGGGTGGAAAGAAAGTACTTTGTCCCCTCAAAGGAATACGGGTACCTCTACACACACGCCCAACCATGATCCCTTGTCGTAGCTTTGGTCAACGAGAAGGAATGGCACAGTCAGCAGGCCCCTGCGCCTAAATCTAAAGACGCAAGATGCCTAGACTTGTTTAGGCATAAGGTGTACTCGGCTGGAGGCTTGCAGCTCAGGGTGGTCAACCAGCAGGCACTCCTGAGCCGATATGACTATAATTCGTGGCTCTCTATGGCAAAATTCAAAGAGTTGGTCCCACAGGAATCCAGAGAGGAATTTCGGGCTCTAGTAGAGGAGAGCAAGAAGGTGGCCAGAACCTCCCTACAGGCCTTTCTGGACGCAGCGGACTTGGTGGCTAGGACCCTGGCCTCGGGCATAGCCATGCACCGCATCTCATGGCTGCAGATCTCTGGCTTACCACCAGAGTTGCAACAGACCCTCGAGGACCTACCCTTCGATGGCCAGGGTCTGTTCTCTGAAAAGACAGACTCAAGGCTGCAGAGTCTGAACTCTGGCTCCAACTGCGGCGCAGGAAGCGTAGGTGGTTGTCGAACTGACAAACAAGAAGTAGCCTGCACCCGCTTGGGCTGCTTCTTCTTCTGACTCAGAGATAGGGACCGGCGCCGTGATGGTGGAGGCATCAGGGAGATCTGCTGCAAGTCTTTAGTAGAGTCCAAACGAGGTGCCGGACCAGTTGGTGCCGCAGAGGCACTCCGCACCGAAGACGATGGTGCCGGGTCCCGCAAAGAGGAAGGGACCGGGCTAAGTGCCGCCCGACTCCATAAGGAGCTGTTTCAATCTAGAGCAGGGGTCTCAAACTCAAATGACCATGAGGGCCACATGAGGAATAGTACATTGGCCCGAGGGCCGCATTACTGACACCTCCCCCCCCGCCAGCCCCCATTCCACCCCTTCCATGAGGCCCTGCCCCAGCCCTGCCTCTTCCCACCCCTTCCCTGCCCCCATTCCAACCCCTTCCCCAAAATCTCCACCCCAACTCTACCCCCTCCCTGCCCCCAGGGAGTGCAGGAGGGGTGTGGAGTGTGATGTGGAGTGTGGTGGGGGCTCAGGGCAGGGAGTTGGGGTGTGGGGTGCAGGAGGGGTGAGGGGTACAGCAAGGGGTGCACGGTGCAGCAGGGGGATCAGGGCAGGGGGTTAGAGTGCAAGAGAAGTGCGGGGTGCGGCAGGGGGTTCAGGGTTGGGTGCAGGGTGCGGCAGGGGGCTCAGGGCAGTGGGTTGGGGTGCAGGGTGCGGCAGGGGGCTCAGGGCAGTGGGTCAGGGTGCAGGAGGGGTGTGGGGTGAGGCAGGAGGTTCAGGGCAGGGGGTCAGGGTGCGGCGGGGGCTCAGGGCAGGAGTCAGGGTGCAGGAGGGGTTCAGGGTATGGCAGGGGGTCAGGACACAGGAGCGGTGTGGCATGGGGCACAGGGCAGTGGGTTGGGATGCAGGAGGGGCGCGGGGTGCAGGAGGGGTGCAGGGTATGGCAGGGGGTTGGGGTGCAGGGTATGGCAGGGGGTCGGGGTGCAGGGGGTTCAGCTGCAGGAGGGGATCGGGGGGTAGGATCTGGCCCGGCGCGTACCAGGGGCAGGGCAGGCTCCCTGCCTGCCTGTCTGCCCTGCCCCCGCAAGAGGCGGAAACGTGGGGAATGGGAGGCGGAGGGGCTGTGTGTTTCTGTTTGGGGCACTGCCTCCAGCAGCTCCCATTGGCCGCGGATCCCCGTTCCCGGCCAATGGGAGCTGCTGGGGGCACTGCCTGAAGTAACAGCCACACACAGCCCCTCCGCCCTCCCTTCCCCATGTTCCAGCCTCTTCCCAGAGCTGGGCAGGCAGGGAGCCTGCCCCGCTCCCAGTGCAGGTTGGGTCACCGCTCTGGTAAACACTGGGGGAGGATGTGGGGGGGGGCTGCGAGGGGCTCGCGGGCCGCAGAAAATCACCCCACGGGCTGCGTGTTTGAGACCCATGATCTAGAGTCCCACTCCTTTCTGGTCCTCTGCTTCAAAACTTTGCAAATGCGGCGCTTGTCCGCTTGGTGGGATACCCCCAGACACCTTAGGCAGGCGTCATGGGGGTCTCCCGTTGACATCGGCTTCAGGCAAGCTGAGCAGGGTTTGAAACCCAGAGACCCAGGCATGGCCCCGCTCCCCCTCACTAGGTAAACTAAATCTAACTACACTAAGTAACTAACTATTAACAACTATTAACCACTAATCAGAACTATTAACAGGTACTAAAGCGAATGCTAGGGAGGGTGGCGATCAGCTAAGCTACGCTCCACAGTTCCAACGACCATCACAGATGGTAAGAAGGAACTGAGAGGGCGCTAGGTTGGCAGGGGCATATATCTGGCACCATAAGAGTGCCACTCCAGGGGACACCTCAGCCAACCCACCGAGTGTTGCTAGAGTAAAAATCTTCTGACGATCGTCCACACAGCGCACGCACACCTAATTGGAACAGATATGAGCAAGCACTCGAAGAACTGTGCCAAGTCACAGGCCAGTGCTACCAGCCTCAGTCATTCTCAGTCCATAGCAAGCTAGTTGACATTTTGCCCCTCAATAGCCCCAATATAATCCAAAAAAACAAGGAGTCTGGTGGCACCTTAAAGACTAACAGATTTATTTGGGCATAAGCTTTCGTGGGTAAAAACCTCACTTTTTCAGATAAAGTGAGGTTTTTACCCACGAAAGCTTATGCCCAAATAAATCTGTTAGTCTTTAAGGTGCCACCAGACTCCTTGTTGTTTTTGTAGATACAGACTAACACGGCTACCCCCTGATACTTAATATAATCCAAATGTCTAAACCAGGCCTGCACAACATGCGGGCCGAGGGCAAGCGGCAGGGTGGGGCTGTCGAGTTCGCCCAGGGCCGGTGCAACCACTAGGGCCGACGAACTAGACAGTCGCCTAGGGCGCCAAGGGGTTGGGGGCGTCCGCGATTTTTCCTCCCTCACCTCACCTCCCCTCACGCAGAGTGTGGCACGGCTGATTGGGCGCCTGGGCCTGATTTAGCTGCTCCCATTGGCCTCCAGCAGGCAGAGTCCCTCCCCCGCTCTCCCTGCCTCAGCATCGCAGCACTCTGCAGAGGAGGGGCTGTGTGCTCGTCAGCTTGTTTGGTTCGGCTCCACATGGAGCGGCATGGTGATAAGGGGAGTCCTGGGGGGCAGTCAGGGAGCAGGAGGAGGGTTGGATGGGTCGGGAGTCCTGGGGGGGCTGTCTGGGGGCGGGGGTGTGGAGAGGGATCGGAGCAGTCAGGGGACAGGGAGCAGGAGGAAGGTTGGGAGTTCTGGAGGGGGGGGGGTGTCTGTCAGGGGGTGGGGAGTGGTTGGATGGGGCATGGGAGTCCCGGGGGTCTGTCTGGGGGCGGGGGTCTGGATAAGGGTTGGAACAGCCAGGGGACAGGTAGGAGGTAGGGTTCTAGGGGGTCAGTTAGGGTGGGGGGGTCCTCAGGAGGGAGCAGTCAGAGGACAAGGAGTGGGGGGGGAGGGTTGGGAGTTCTGAGAGGGTGGGAAATGAGAGGGAGTGGATGGGGGCGGGCCTCGGGTGGGGCTCTCCCCCGTCCTCTTTTTTGATTGTTGAAACATGGTAACAATAAAAAAGCGGTGGCCTGGCTCGGCAGGGAGGAGCCGCCTTCTGGAGGCACTGGAGAGCCAGAGCATTGGCTTGCAGGGGCGGCGAGCCCCAGCCATACAGGAGCCGGTGTGGCACAGGGGCGCAGCAGTCCTGCAAAGGTGGCGGCACCAATAGTGGGGAGCAGCTGCGCTCCCTGCCACTCCTGCGCAGGCTGTGGCCTGGCACGTCCCCCCACCCCCCGGGGCTCCTGCAGGCTGTAGCAGATGCATGCGGTTGGCGGCCCCCATGTGCTCCCCGGCTCCCCCCTCGGGCTTTGCGGCTCCTGGGCATGTGAGCCACCGGCGCATGGGGCACTGCTCCGGGAGGGGCGGTGGTGGCTCATACTCCCGGAAGCTGCAGAGCCCAAGCGCCAGGCTGCAAGAGAGCAGCCGGGGGGTGCATGGGGGGCCGGCGCCTACATGCATCTGCTGCAGCTTGCAGGAGCACCCGGGAGGAGCGCCGGGCTGCAGCCTAGGCAGGAGGGATGGGGGGCATGGCTGCTGCCCCCTGCACCGCACCGGCTCCTCCATTGCTGGGGCTCGCCGCTGCCGCAAACGGGACGCTCTGGCTCTCTGGTGCCTCCGGAAGGCAGCTCCTCCCTGCCAAGCTGCTGCAGCGGCCCAAGCCCGGCACAGCCAGTGAGTGGACTCGGGACAGGGGCCACCGGGATGGGGTGGGGAGGGCTCGTGGGGGGGGGCTGTGCTCCCTCCAGGGAAATTCGGGGGGGGGAAACCTAGTCTGGGGAGCAGCCCCTGGGCATGGCTGGCCCCTGAGGTCTATAAAGGCTCGCTGGGTTCAGCCCTCAGCTGTTTTCTTTGGAGTAATATGGCCTCACCACTTTACGAGTGGTGCAGGCCTGGTCTAAACAGTCACTGCCCACAAAGCACAGCATCCAATGACCTACTCACTGAGGCCCCCTGGAAGCCTGTTTATTCTGCCATGGCTGCACAGGCATCAAATTCCAGCTGCTTCCAGACCACCATAAACCCGGTTTCTGCCCCAGGTTCTGGAGTCCCTACAGCAGGACACGCTGTCTCTAAGGGCAGACCCAGGCCCACCACTTGTTACTGGGCCTTGGCTCTTTCAGGACAGGCATTTGGGGGATTGCTGTTATGCAGGGGCTTGGGAGCTGCAAACAATGCATAGTGGGGAAGCAAGCAGTGCTTCCTTTTGCTGTACAGGATGAGACACTGAGGGAGCAGCAGCCTGCTGGCCAGAATCTCCAGGGATTGGAACAAGCCAGCGGGGCTCCCAGATGAAAGGGCGCCAGGGAAGGAACCTGGGAGGGTCTGGGTTTTAGCCACTGGTAGCAGATCTCCTGTGCCCAAGAGGCAAGCACAGGAATTAGCTCTGAGGTAAGAGCAGCCAAACATCAGAAGCTAAAGTCGCTGCCCACTTCCCTGTTCGGGCCTTCAGGCTGGAGGCTGTGGTAGAGGGAGGGCATGGGCTCTCCCACAGGAATTGTGCTTACCACTCTACACCAAAAGAGGAACTCCTGAAGGCTGCAGCCCAGAGGGTGATGAGTTGGGGAAGGACCATTTTACTGGAGCAGTTTGCTTTTGAGACTCGTTTTACACAGAAAGGGTGGACTTTACTCTACATTACTCTACAGCAGAGGGAGACCGAGGGTAGCAGCTGCACCTGACGCTGGAGGGGTAAAGCAAGTGCCTCACATCACATACAGCCTGGAGCCCATAGGGAGATGAGTTAGTCTGCTCCAGAGCCAGTCAGCAGGACATCCTGCCCTTACCTCCTGGAGATCTGCCACCCCACATCTGCAATTGGGTGCTGGACTGGAGAGGGTGTTGCCCTGGTGCAGCTCTTTGGGTGGACAAGAATAAAATGTGAAGCCTCAGTTTTTCTACATTCAGACCACAGTTCGTCCTGACCCCAACTCATCACCGCTGCAGCGGTGATGGGCAAACCATCATCTACCCCAGCAGAGCACACAGCTCTATTTGGGGCATTGGAGGATGTCTGCTAGGATGTGTGTGTGTGTGGGGGGGGGGGGGGGAGGGGGGGAAGGTGAAGCTTCCCAAATCCTGGCCTGGACCCCCATCTGCCTGAAGACAGGGAGCCCTTGACTTGCTTGCTTCCCCAACAAAAGTTTGTGCTGGTGATCCTTGCTACCACCACCCTAAAGAGAGGCTGTGGTCAAGGCTACAGCACCAATTCGTGGGAGCATGTCTAGCATCGCAGATTATCTTAATCCGGCCCTGTTCAATTCAATTCACCCAACTTCCACTGCTCCATGACCACTCTCACCTGCCCCCAAGAAATGCCACATGCCTAGTAAGCTGAATAAGGACAGGCTTCAAAGAATCCCTGAAAGCAGTGGACAGGCTCAAACGCTCAGTGCAATGCAAAGTTATGAGAAGGGGTAAACTTGTGAGCAGACAATGTATCCAAACCAGTGGTCCGTTTCCCCAGTGGCTATCCCATCACACTGGAAATGGAGTGCTCAAAATAAGTTCTGCTCTTCACTACATGCATGCTGCTATGTTATTGCAAAATAGAGATACAACTGAATCCAGCTTAACCTTAGGAATGTGGGTTTCTATAGGCACTTCACACGACATAAGTAGTAATATTTACAATTAAATCCAGACCTCCTTAATCCAAAACACAGCAGATTTATTTGGCGCCAACCATAAATTTTAATCTAATCTGTTACTGGAACAAACACTTGGAGCCTGGTAGCCTTACACATTTCTGAAGGACAGACTTCTGAGTCAACTGCATACAGATTAACCAAGCTGAAAGACTTCCAGTCCTGCAATCATCACCACAAAGTCTCTGCTCTTCAAGCTGTAGGCTAGTATTAAAGGCACAAGAATAAAAATCTAGGTGCACACATCAGGCTATGTCTATACATACAGCGCTGCAGCAGTGCAGCTGTACCAGGACAGCAGGGCTGCTGCAGCGCATCTGGGGAAGACACTCTATGCCAACGGGTGAGAGCTCTCCTGTGAGGTTATAAGTGTAAAATATCTCATTGAAAGGTGACAGGGCCAGAAAGAGTTAATTAACTCACAGACTGACATGATCCATGGCGGAAGACTTGTTAGGAAGATATGTGAATGAACAGAGCTTTGAAATGCAAGCCTGCATTGTTAGAGATAAAAGGGTAGTTGTTTGCTCAGGTCTTGTGATGTAAGCAAACAAGTTTTGTCTATTACTATGACTTTGAATCAAAGATCAAAAAAGGAGTATTAACATGTAGGAAGACACTTGAGTGAAATAGTATTATTGTCTATGTGTCTCTTTGAAGGTTGTGGTAACCCGTATCTGAACTGTTCAATGGATAAATTACCCTATGCTAATTGCCATGATGTTTGGGGAGACAAAGGTAAATCTATTGTTTTCTCAGGCCAGGAGGCTGCTGGAAATGTCATTGACTGGAGTCACCCTGAATATAGACATTGGACTATAACCTATGGACTATTTCTAAAAACCTTTGGCAATTACAAACTCACCATCTCTGCTATGTAACTGGACCTCAAGAAATTGAACTCAAGTCTGTATGTATATTGATCTTTCAACCAACTCTCTCTCTCCTTTTTTAATAAATTTTAGTTAATAAGAACTCGCTATAAGCGTGTATTTTGGGTAAGATTTAAGTTATCATTTGACCTGGGTCTGCGGCTTGGTCCTTTGGGATCAGGAGAACTCTTTTCTTTTACTGGGGTATTTCATGACCAGTCATCCCCATAACGAGTGGCACTGGTGGTGATACTGGGAAACTGGAGTGTAAGGGAATTGCTTGCGTAACTTATGGTTAGCCAGTGGGGTAAAACCAAAGTCTTCTCTGTTTGGCTGGTTTGGCGTGCCTTAATAATAAAGGACACCCAGCCTTGGGCTGTGACTGCCCTGTTCTAAGCAATTTGTCCTGAATTGATACTCTCAGTTGTGTCCCACCAACGGCAGCATTGTTACAGCTCTCCCATCAGCATAAAAAACCCACCTCGCAAGTGGCAGAAGCTAGGTCAGCAGGAGACTATTCACACCCCTAAGATTTGCAAACAAAGGCTGTACTGTAGACATAGCCTCAGTCTGCTCACATCTCGTTTCTTCCATGAAGAAGTGTTCTGCACAGACCTAACGTTAGTTGGGGTTGATGGTTCATCTTGCAACAGTGCAATTTAGATTGTAAGCTCCAAGGGGCAGGGACCATCTCTGTTCCATATCTGTAAAGTGCCTAGCATAGTGAAGTCCTGATTCTATGGATCCCTTGGCACTACTGCAATACTAATTGCAGACCGGTAGTTGCCAGGATCAAAGTGTTAAAAGGAAATTTCGAGAGCATTTGAGAGAGGCAGCGTAAGCCTTCCATTTACAAGATACCACTTGCCAGGCCAATATACATGAAGGAAAATCCCCAGTGATATCTGAAGGCAATATCCAGGAGATCTGTTTCTGAGTCCTCCCGACTTAGCCAAGCAGCAGGGTAAAATTGACCTGATAGTCAGTTTCACACTGCCTACAGAGTTCTCAATAGCAGCAGTTAAATGGATTAACTCCCCTGCTGTCTGGCAAAGCTCTGAGCTGCAGCAGAGACACTGATGTGTGTCAGGTTTCAGAGTGGTAGCCCTGTTAGTCTGTATCAGCAAAAAGAATGAGTACTTGTGGCACCTTAGGCCTTGGTTACACTTGCGAGTTACAGTGCAATAAAGGAGCCCCGGTTGCACTAGAATCATAGATCATAGAATATCAGGGTTGGAAGGGACCTCAAGAGGTCATCTAGTCCAACCCCCTGCTCAAAGCAGGACCAATTCCCAGACAGATTTTTACCCCAGTTCCCTAAATAGCCCCCTCAAGGATTGAACTCACAACCCTGGGTTTAGAAGGCCAATGCTCAAATCACTGAGCTATCCTTCCCCCCTTTTTAAACAAGCACCTACCTAGCTCACTACCCATCCACACTGGCAAGGCACATATAGCGCTCTGACTCCGCGGCTACAGCACTGCTGGTACTCCACCTTGGCGAGTGGAATAACGTTTGCTGCGCCCCTGCTGGAGCGCCACGGCGCCAGTGTGGACACCCTGGTCCTATAGTGCGCTCTGATCAGCCTCCAGAAGTGTTCCACAATGCCTGTGCTAGCCACTCTGGTCATCACTTTGAACTCTACTGCCCTGCCCTCAGGTGACCAACCGTCAGACCTGCACTTTAAATTCTCTGGGAATTTTGAAAAATCCCTTCCTGTTTGCTCAGCTAGGCATGGAGTGCTCTCTGTGAATCTTTCCAGGTGACCGTGCCTCCACGTGCCAGGCAAGCCCCATTATGGAGCAATGGCGAGTTGCTGGACCTCAGTGTTTGGGGGGAGAAAGCTGTCCAGTCCCAGCTGCACTCCAGCCATAGGAATTACAATACCTTCGGGCAGATATCAAGGGACATGATGGAAAGGGGCCATGACTGGGACACACTACAGTGCAAGATTAAAGTGAAGCAGCTGCGGAATACCTACCACAAAGCTCATGATGCAAACCGCCACTCCGGTACTGTCCCTGCGACCTGACATTTCTACAAACAGCTGGACGCGATACTTGGGGGCGACCACACCTCCAGTCCGGGGACCACCATGGACTCTTCAGAGCCCAGTTCAACAAGGTAGGAGGAGGAGGAGCAGCAGCAAAGCGGGAGCGAGGGTGCTGAGGCAGAGCCAGGAGCTGTTCTCAAGCCAGGAGGAAGGTAGCCAGTCACGGTGGCCAGTGCTTGGGGAAGGACAAACACCAGAGGAGGTTCCCAGTAAACTGCTTTTATTTTGGGAAGGAAGTTATTCGATGCAGGCTCTTGGGGTGAGTAGGATTAGGGCTGCATGCATGCCTAGATGCGGAATAGGGTGTTGATGTGCTCTCTCACATCGCGGTAATCTGCCTCAGTGACCTCTTCAAAAGTCTCAGCCAGAACTTGGGCAATGTGCTTGCGCAGGTTTCTCAGGATAGCCACTGAGGTCCTTGTCCCAGTCAGGCTAACTGAGGGGTGAGGGGGACCATTGCTGCACACAGGCAAGCTGCATATGGGCCAAGGCGGAAGCCGCATTGCAGTAGAAGACCCGTCCTTGCTTCCCAGGTCACCCTCAGCAGCAAGATATCTTCCAGGATGAACTCCTGTGGAAAATGTGGGGATAGCGTTCAGTATAGGGGCCCCCCTGTCACTTTGGCTCTCCCCAAGGCACAGAAACCCAGAGGACAGTACGGCCGTGAAACAATCAGTCACGCTTGACCCTGTGCTTACTCACCATTTTGGGGCTCCCGTGGGTTGTGCGTGCTCGCTTTGGGATGGGCAAATTATGCTATTGTGTAGACTGTGCTTGCCCTTAAGTATGGGGGTATCATTGCTCTGTCTGTTGTGAACAATGCTGCGTCTGTTAAGTGTTGCATTTTGCCTTTGCAGATGCAGCCTTGAGATCTCAGCCATCCGTGTTATCACCGGCTGAAAGACTCCAAAGAATCAGAAAGATGCCACGTAGAAGCAAGGAAGACATGTTGCATGAAATAATGCAGCATTCAAGTAATGAAAAATCAAAAAGTGCAGGAGTGGCGGGAGAGTGAAAGGAGGGTCTGCCAGCAGAATGCGGATCGCCGGCACAAAGCACGGAGCGGCTGCTAAGCATCATGGAGCGCCAAGCGGACTTGATACAGGCGCTTGTAGCAATGCAGGCAGAGCACTACTGCACCTCTCCCACCCAACCCCACCCCCCGCAGCTCTTGTCCCAAAACTCTTTCCTTTGTGCCCCCATGTCACCTCCAACCCACTTTCCCCAACATCCGGGTTCTTACCACCACCAGCTGCCTCCACCACCTGTAGCTTCACCACCCAGCCCTGAAAACTACGACCCTTACCCACTACACTCAATCCCCATCACCATGCAGTATAGCCATCCTGAAGTGCAGCACTCATTGCACAGCACTCCAGACAGGAAGGCTGAGTATGATAACAGGTCTCAGACTACAAGGACAGAAGGGACCATTATGATATTCTAGTCTGACCTCCCACACAACGCAGGCCACAGAATCTCACCCACCCACCCCTGTAACAAACTCCTGACCTATGTCTGAGCTATTGAAGTCCTCATCTTGTGGTTTAAAGACTTCATGGGGCAGAGAATCCTCCAGCAAGTGACCCGTGCCCCACGCTGCAGAGGAAATCCAAAAACTCAGGGCCTCTGCCAATCTGCCCTGGAGGAAAATTCCTTCCTGACCCCAAATATGGCGATCAGCTAAATCCTGAGCATGTGGGCAAGACTCACCAGCCAGACACCCAAGAAAGAATTCTCTGTAGTAACTCAGATCCCACCCTGTCTAGTGTCCCATCACAGGCTATTGGGCGTATTTACCACTAATAGTCAAAGATCAATTAATTGCCAAAATTAGGCTATCCCATCATACCATCCCTTCCATAAACTTATCAAGCTTAGTCTTGAAGCCAGATGTGTCTTTTGCCTCCCCTGCTCCCCTCGGAAGGCTATTCCAGAACTTCACTCCTCTGATGGTTAGAAACCTTCATCTAATTTCAAGTCTAAACTTCCTGATGGCCAGTTTATATCCATTTGTTCTTGTGTCTACATTGGTACTGATCTTAAATAATTCCTCTCCCTCCCTAGTATTTGTCCCCCTGATATATTTATAGAGAACAATCATATCTACCCTAAGCCTTCTTTTGGTTAGGCTAAATAAACCAAGCTCTTTGAGTCTCCTTTCATAAGACAGGTTATCCATTCCTCGGATCATCCTAATAGCCCTCCTCTGTACCTGTTCCAGTTTGAATTCATCCTTCTTAAACATGGGAGACCAGAACTGCACACAATATTCCAGATGAGGTCTTACCAGCCTTGTATAACGCTACTAACACCATCTTATCTCTACTGGAAATACCTCGCCTGATGCATCCCAAGACCGCATTAGCTTTTTTCACAGCCATATCACATTGGCAGCTCAGTCATCCTGTGATCAACCAATACTCCGAGTCCTTCTCCTCCTCTGTTACTTCCAAGTGATGCGTCCCCAGTTTGTAACAAAAAATTTTGTTATTAATCCCTATGTGACGGGTTGGATCACAGAAACCCCCTTGGGAGCTGCCACCCAATGTGCAAAGACTACCCCTGCTTCTGTTTTCCCTGCCAGCTCAGGACTCCAGCACCCTGTCTTGCTGAGCCAGACACTCCCATCTGGCTCCAGCCACAGACCCAGGGCCTGAATCACTCGTCCCAAACTGCAAGTTTACCTGAAAACAGCTCCCAGAAGTGTGCTTGTCTTTAGCACTCAGATGCCCAACTCCCAATGGGGTCTAAACCCAGATAAATCCGTTTTACCCTGCATAAAGCTTATGCAGGGCAAACCCAGAAATTGTTCGCCCTCTAACACTGACAGAGAGATATGCACAGTTGTTTGCTCCCCCAAGTATTAATACATACTCTGAGTAAATTACTAAATAAAACGTGATTTTATTAAATACAGAAAATAGGATTTAAGTGGTTCCAAGTAGTAACAGACAGAACAAAGGAAGTCACCAAGCAAAATAAAATAAAATAAAATGTGCATATCTATGCCTAATCAAACTGAATACAGATAATCTCACCCTCAGAGATGCTTCAGTAAGTTTTTTCTCAGACTGGACACCTTCCAGGCCTGGACACAATTCTTTCCCCTGGTACAGCTATTGTTGCAGCTCAGTGATAGCTAGGGGATTCTTCATGATGGCTCCTCTCCTCTTTGTGTTCTCTTCCACCCCTTTATATAGCTTTTGCATAAGGCGGGAACCCTTTGTCCCTCTGGGTTTCCACCCCCCCTCACTGGAAAAGCACCAGGTTAAAGATGGATTCCAGTTCAGGTGACATGATCACGTCACTGCAAGACTTCATTACCCACTTGCCAGCACACATATACAGGAAGACTAACAGGTAAACACAACTATCTGCAGACAATGGTCCTGGTTAATGGGAGTCATCAAGATTCCAAACCATCATTAATGGCCCACACTTTACATAATGACAATAGGCCCTCAGAGTTATATTTCATATTTCTAGTTTTAGATACAAGAGTGGTACATTTATACAAATAGCATGATCACACTCAGTAGACTATAAACTTTGTAATGATACCTAACAAGAGACCTTTTGCATGAAGCATATTCCAGTTACATTATATTCACTTACCATATTTTTATAAAACCATATAGACTGCACGTCACACCCTAAATGCATGACCTTGCACTTTTCACTATTAAATTTCATCCTATTACTATTACTCCAGTTTACAAGGTCATCCAGATCTTCCTGTAGGATATCCCAGTCCCTCTCAGTATTGGCAATACCTCCCAGCTTTGTGTCATCTGCAAACTTTATTAGCACACTCCCACTTTTTGTGCCAAGGTCAGTAATAAAAAGATTAAGATTGGTCCCAAAATCAATCCTTGAGGAACTCCACTAGTAACCTCCTTCCAGCCTGACAGTTCACCTTTCAGTATGACCCGTTGTAGTCTCCCCTTTAACTAGTTCCTTATCCACTTTTCAATTTTCATATTGATCCCCATCTTTTCCAGTTTAGCTAATAATTCCCCATGTGGAACCATATCAAATGCCTTACTGAAATTGAGGTAAATTAGATCCACTGCATTTCCTTTGTCTAAAAAAAACCTATTACCTTCTCAAAGAAGGAGATCAGGTTGGTTTGGCACGATCTACCTTTTGTAAAACCATGTTGTATTTTGTCCCAATTACCATTGACCTCAATGTCCCTAACGACTTTCTCCCTCAAAATTTTTTCCAATACCTTGCATACTACAGATGTCAAACTAACAGGCCTGTACTTACCCACATCACTTTTTTGTCCTTTCTTAAAAATAGGAACTATGTTAGCAATTCTCCAGTCATATGGTACAACCGCTGAGTTTACAGATTCATTAAAAATTCTTGCTAATGGGCTTGCAATTTCACGTACCAAGTTCCTTTAATATTCTTGGATGAAGATTATCTGGGCCCCCCGATTTAGTCCCATTAAGCTGTTCGAGTTTGGCTTCTACCTCGGATGTGGTAATATCTACCTTCATATCCTCATTCCCATTTGTCATCCTACCATTATCCCTAAGCTCCTCATTAAAGACTGAGGCAAAGTATTTGTTTAGATATTGGGCCATGCCTAAATTATCCTTAACCTCCACCCCATCCTCAGAGTTTAGCAGTCCCACTTCTTTCTTTGTTTTCTTATTTATATGGCTATAGAACCTTTTACTATTAGTTTTAATTCCCTTTGCAAGGTCCAACTCTACATGGCTTTTGCCCTTTCTCACTTTATCCCTACATGTTCTGATCTCAATAAGGTAGCTTTCCTTGCTGATCCCTCCCATCTTCCACTCCTTGTAGCCTGCTTTTTCTTAATCACCTCTCTGAGATACTTGCACATCCAGCTTGGTCTACAACCACTGCCTATGAGTTTTTTCCCCTTTCTTGGGATGCAGGCATCTGATAGTTTCTGCAACCTGGACTTGAAAAAATCCAGGCCTCCTCCGCCTTTAGATCCACAAGTTCTTCAGTCCAATCCACTTCCCTAACTAATTTCCTTAATTTTTTCCTAGTCACAGATCTATTTTTGTTTATCCTTCCATTTAGTTTGAACTGAATTAACTCATGATCGCTCGAACCAAGGTTGTCCCCTACAACCATTTCTTCTATAAGATCATCACTACTCACCAAAAACAAATCTAAAATGGCATCCCCTCTTGTTGGTTCAGCAACTACTTGGTGAAGGAATCCATCAGCTATCACATCCAGGAAAATCTGAGCCCTATTATTACTACTAGCACTTGTCCTTCAGTCTATATCCCCACCCCATCCCTTTCCCCTGTTTCCCAAGCAGTTCTGTCTTTTCAATAAATGAATTTTCTTTTCAATAAATGGATTTTTTGGCTTTGAAAACATTCTTTATTATTGCATAAAGTAAAAGATACCTTAGCCCAGGAAAGCAACAGGCACTGCAAGTCAGCATAGCAAACACAGATTCTTACTAACATTGGAACCACTGCACTTCACTCCCGTGCAGGGCACCAGACATTACTGGTGGCTTTCAGCCTCAAATTGCTCCCCCAAGGCATCCCTAATCCTTGCAGCCCCGCGCTCGGCCCCTCTAATAGCCCTGCTCTCTGGCTGTTCAAATTCAGCCTCCAGGTGTTGAACCTCCGAGTTCCATGCCTAAGTGAAGCTTTCACCCTTCCCTTCACAAATGTTATGGAGAGTACAGCATCCCCACGGTTATATCTGTGTGCTGTCATCGGCCAGGTCCAGCTTCCCATACAGAGAGCACCACCGGCCCTTTAAACGGCCAAAAGCACACTCCACAGGCATTCTGCACTGGCTCAGCCTATTGTTGAACCGCTCCTTGCTGTCAAGGTTCCCTGTGTAGGATTTCATGAGCCACAGCATTAAAGGGTAAGCAGGGTCTCCAAGGATCACAATGGGCATTTTGACTTCACCTATGGTGATTTTCTGGTCTGGGAAAAAAATCCGGCTTGCAGCTTCCTGAACAGGTCAGTGTTCCAAAAAATGCGAGTCATGCACCTTTCCAGGCCAGCCTGCATTAATGTCAATGAAATGCCCACGGTGATCCACAAGCGCCTGGAGAACCATAGAGAAATACCCCTTCCGATTAATGTACTCTGAGGCTAGGTGGGCTGGTGCCAGAATTGGAATATGCGTCCCATCTATCACCCCTCCGCAGTTAGGGAAACCCATTTGTGCAAAGCCAGCCACAATGTCATGCACGTTATCCAGAGTCACGATTCTTCTGAGCAGGATGCGATCAATAGCCCTGCAAACTTGCATCAACACGATTCCAACGGTTGACTTTCCCACTCCGAACTGGTTAGCGAGTGATTGGTAGCTGTCTGGAGTTGCCAGCTTCCAAATTGCAATAGCCACCTGCTTCTCCACCATCAGGGCAGCTCTCAATCTAGTGTCCTTGCGCCGCAGAGTGGGGGCGAGCTCGTCACACAGACCCACGAAAGTGGCCTCTCTCATCCGTAAGTTCTGCAGCCACTGCTCGTCATCCCAGACTTGCATGATGATGTGATCCCACCACTCAGTGCTTGTTTCCCGAGCCCAAAAGCGGCATTCCACGGTGGTGAGCATGTCCATGAATGCCACAGGCAAACTCATGTCATATGTGTTACTTGAGTTGATATCATCGTCGGAGCTCTGATATCATCGTTTGGATCATAAGGAATAACTCTACTGCCAAACGTGACGTGCTGGCGAGACTCTTCAGCATACTCCTCAGCAGTTCCGGCTCCATTCCCACAGACCGAAAGGGAAGACAGAGCGTGCAGTATTAAAAAGTTGAAAGATGGCGCCAAATGTGGACAGAAGCAAAGGGAATGCTGGGATGCGAACCGATGCATCACGGGGCATTGGGACAGGACCCAGAATGCCCCGCACTCCATGCCCCCTTCCCACAAGCCACAGCGCCAGAATGGGAAGAGGTGTTCTGTGGGATAGCTGCCCATAATGCACCGCTCCCAATACCGCTGTAAGTGCCACAAATGTGGCCACACCAGTGCGCTTGCAGCTGTCAGTGAGGACAGATTGCAGTGCTTTCCCTACTGCGCTCTCCAAAGGCGGGTTTAACTCACAGCGCTTTACATCTGCAAGTGTAGCCATGCCCTTAGAGGCTAACAAATTTATTTGGGCATAAGCTTTTGTGGGCATGAAAGCTTATGCCCAAATAAATTTGTTAGTCTAAGGTGCCACACGTAATCCTCGTTCTTTTTGCTGAAATGTGTGGAGACTCAGGGAGACAGCACTACGTCAGATCACATTTGGACACTTTTCTTTAGAACCAGAACTAGGAACTTAAAAAAATGAAAAGTTTAAATTCTGCAGAAGTGGTAGCCAAGTTCCCCCCTTTTTGTATGCACTATGGAAAGCGTACTTACTTGTCACTAGCAAATGGATTTTTAAGTCCTACTGCAGTGTATCACTGCAGACCCTTCTCTGCAAGGAGGAGTGCGCCATGGAAATGCACATATATGCACATATACAAAGCATAACTGACATCAAGGCCAGCTGCCTGGCAGAGGGGCCCTTAATGAGCCAGGGACAGTACAGAAGAATGCAAAAGTATCATTTAACTACTGATCCCTTCTGCAGTCTCCTTCCAGGGGCTCTTCGCTACAACAGCACACAGTACCTCAGCTTCCACGAGTGGCAAAGATTTTCTTCTCATTCCCAGTGTTTTTATAATATATATTTAGCATATTGTTGTAACAGTAGGAGAATATAAAAACCTCACACTGGCCTGAGTGACTCCAGAGACTAAAATAAACATGGCAAGCCGTATTTGTGGTTTGGTTTTCCTCCTTCCCAGGACCTCAATTTTTCAGACAAAAGCTTCATAGGTTAGCTATAAAAATACCTAAACCACAGCAGAAACAGGTGATATAGACTCATAGACTTTAAGGTCAGAAGGGACCATTATGATCATCTGGTCTGACCCCCTGCATGCTGCAGGCCACAAAGCCGTCCCTACCCCTTCCCTTGACTCTGCTGTTGAAGTCCCCAAATCCTGTGGCTTAGTGACTTCAATTGGCAGAGAACCCCCCTGCTAGTGATCCCTGCCCCATGCTGCGGAGGAAGGCGAAAAACCTCCAGGGCCTCTGCCAATCTACCCTGGAGGAAAATTCCTTCCCGACCCCAAATATGGCGATCAGTAAAACCCCGAGCATGTAGGCAAGAGTCTCCAGCCTGACCCTTGTTAGCCATTATACTATTTACCTGCCGTTGCACTGTATTCCTTTGGCTAAAATCATGTTTTTCATTAAACCATTCCCTCCATAAACTTATCTAACTTAATCTTAAAACCAGACAGGTCCTTCGCCCCCACCGTTTCCCTCGGAAGGCTGTTCCAATATTTCACCCCTCTGACGGTCAGAAACCTTCGTCTAATTTCAAGCCTAAACTTCCCCACGGCCAGTTTATATCCATTCGTTTTTGTGTCCACATTAGTACTAAACTGGAATAATTTCTCTCCCTCCAATATGTTTTGGTTGGAGAACTGTTAGCTTTTCTAGGAAATTCCAAGCCTGCCTCAAGGGTATGTCTACACAGCAGCGAGCCTCCCAGCCTGAGTTGGCACACTCGAGCTAGTGGGGCTCATGCTAGTGCTCTAAAAATAACTGTGTAGACAGCACTTTGAAGTTGCAGTTGGGGCTGGAACTTGGGCTCTGAAGTCCACCCCAGTCTGTTGACCCAGGCTGGGAAGCTTGCTTCTGCAAGCTGTATAGACATAAACAAAGTCTGAATGCTGGACTTTTAGGGCATGGCTACACTTGCAGATGTAGAGCGCTGTGAGTTAAACCCGCCTTCGTAGAGCCCAGTAGGGGAAGCGCTGCAGTCTCTCCACACTGACAGCTTCAAGCACACTGGCGTGGCCACATTTGAGGCACTTACAGCGGCATTGGGAGCAGTGCATTATGGGCAGCTATCCCAGCATACAAGTGACTGCAACGTGCTTTTGAAATGGGTGTGTGTGAGTGAGACGGAGTGTGTTGTGTGTATGTGGGGGGGGGGGGAGAGAGAGAGAGAGAGTGTGGGTTTTTGGGGTGCTAAGTGTGTCAGCATGCTGTCTTGTAAGTTTAGACCCTCCCCCCTCCCACCACCTCTCTCTCTCTCACTCACAGCAAACAGTAAATGTTTGCTTATTCTTGGAGCTGATAAGCAGCCGGCTTCTACAAAACAGAGCTTTGAAAGCATTCCTGCAGCCGATTTCACAACAATGACAGGAGTGGCCACTTGACTTAAGGGGATTATGGGACATTTCCAGAGGCTGATCACAGCGCAGTAACGCAACACCTCGTTCACACTGGCGCGGGGGCGCAGCAAACGTTATTCCACTCGCCGAGGTGGAATACCAGCATCGCTTAGCTGCGGAGTCAGAGCACTCTACGTGCCTTGCCAGTGTGGACAGGGAGTGAGTTAGGGTGCCCGGGGCTGCTTTATTGCGCTGTAACTTGCAAGTGTAGCCAAGGCCTTAGGCTCAGTTTTCCCCCTCTGGGCAAAGGGCCAGGCACTGTAACTGTCCCATTTGATTTACATCAAAGCAATTCAGATCAATGTTAATCATGACTTAAATAAGCAAGCAGGAAATCTTGATTTAAATCACTGATTTTAATCATGTTTTGCATTTGTACTTTAGTTATTTTCCTAAAGAAAGGCTGATTCTCCTTGGTTGATAATCATTAAAGCATACTGATTTGCAACTAAATATAGCATTTACACTAAATTTGATGCTTCTTTTTGCTAACCAGGAGAATACAATACATCTATGCACATTTATACAACTTAACTTGCATCTATGCAGATTCTTATTTTTTACATTTTGTATTGTTAGAAAATGGTGAATGATGCATTTACTGAGATTAATTTTTTTTACATGTGATTTGTATCAAACCATTTGGATGGAAATTCAAATTCAATTATAAATGCACAAACCAGCTTTTTTTTTTTTTTTTTAAGTAAATAAAACTACCTTAAGTGTGTTGGATACATTAAAAAATTATCAAAATATGTTTTGCATTTAAAACTACCTGATTTATTAAATAGAGGAGGTATTATTGTAGTTAGTGAACTGAACTGATTCTTTCTGGTCACCATGTCCAGCCTTCAAGATTTTAGATGAGATCTCATCCTCTCACATGAAGTTTTTATTCATGGATTGAAAGAGGAAAAACAAGTGCTCCTGCTTTTTCCCAATTGCTTTTTCTTGACTGTGAACGAGCTAGTCACTGAACTGAACTAGTTGAATAAACTGAAATGAAGAAAATAGTGTCTTTGCACCTGCAGGAGCGCTGTCAAAAGTTGGTTTAGCACTTAAACTCAGGGTTAGCAAGTGACTTCCACCAGTTAAGTGGTTTGACTCTTTTAAACTTGGTAGCAAGCATGTAATTTTTTTAATTTAAATGTTTGCAATAGATTATGGTAAGTTTAGGCCTTAACATAGGTTGCTTAATTTCAAATTTAATTTTAAGCAAGTTTATTTTTAAAACACCCTGCATTTAAATAAAAAATCCAATTTAAATAAGAGATCAGATTTTATTTATTTTTAATTGATTTTTATCCACCCTACCTTATATTAGAGGCAAGGCTGTTTCTGTTTAAATCAAGTTAGAAATAAGTCTGAAGTTCTTACTTGGCCGGATAGTTTTCAGATAGATGTAAAACACTCATCCCAAAGGGTGTTTACTGATAAAACTAGTGCTAAATAATGTTGCAGTCACAACAAACTCATGGGAAAACAAAGCAAACTTGGCAGACTTCTTATTACACAGATGGTAATTAGTTTTGAAATTAGTTTTTTGATTGAGAGAGTCACACCAAACAAGAATCCCTTCCTATGAAGTCCCATCTAATTAACTCTTTTGGGGTCCAAAGGTAGCATCTGCCTCTGGATTCTACATTAGTCAAAACAAGCTTCTGGAGTAAAGAAAGCAAGACACCACTACACAAAAAACTTGCTGTAAATTTAATCACAACATAACTTTCAAACACAGATCAACCTGACCCATAAGAAAATGCTAATCTATTGATGTACACACTCTGAGAAAGGACAAGAGGAGAGTCTCCAATAAGCCTGAAAACTGGCAGTTACTTAAGGTGCACTAAAAATGTGCCTGGGCTAAAATGCCAGCAAACAGCCACCACAGCACAGTCCAGCATACAACATGCACATGAACGTGCTCAAGGAACCTTGCCACTGAGAACCACAAACAAAAACCCTCAGGTCAAAGTTATCCCTCCCATTAGAGATTCCTAGCCCATTTGTTATGTGCCTAGAATGAACTCCTGACAGTGACAAACACTCTCTTCAATCTGACATTCTCCTAAACATTTATAGTATCAGAGTTGAGGGATCAAACAATGCTTTAACAAGATTTTAACATACTCCATGAGAAACATGCCTCTGCATGGGTGCACGGACTCAATGGTAGTCACAGCAGTGCATCTGTCCAGCTACAAAGGTCACTTTCCTCTGACTCCCACATTCCTGCTCTAAAGTTCAGCTAAATCTGGGCTAAAATTAAAGCAAGAACAGTAACTTTGAGGGATTCTAATTTAGGTGAGAAATGCAGCAGCATATCAGGAAAGCTGTTAACTTCCCAAGCCCACACTAGATCCCAACTCATAGCCCAGACATATCAGGCTCACTCACTATCTTTGTAGTTTTCAACATCCTTTGAAGATGTGAACACCAGAACAGTACACAGAATTCCGGTACTGGTTGCACACAATGCCATATGCAGGGTAAAATCACCTCTCCTTGCTCCTACTACGTTCTCCCGTTATTACATCCTACAATTGCATTAACCCTTTTTGCCACAGCATTGCACTGGGAGCTCATAGAATCATAGAAGAATCACTGAAGATTAGGGTTGGCAATCAGAGTGATCCAGCCCCTGTTGCCCATTCCCAGCTTCTGGCAAACAGACTTAGGGCCACCCAGAGCATGGAGTTGCATCATAGAAGATTAGAGTTGGAAGAAACCTCAGGAGCTCATCTAGTCCAACCCCATGCTCAAAGCAGGACCAACCCCAACTAAATCATCCCAGCCAGGGCTTTATCAAGCCAGGCCTTAAAATCCTCTAAGGATGGAAAATTCACCACTGTGAGGGGTTCGGTCACAGAGACCCCCTTGGGACTGTCACCTGATGTGCTGAAACTATCTGAGCCCATTTTCTTTGCCAGCTTGGGACTCCAGAACCCTGCCTTGTTGAGCCAGACATGCTAGTCTGCTGCAACACAGACCCAGGGTCTGAACCATGCCCCCAAAGCTGCAGACTTAATTGAAAACAGCTCAGCAAGTACTCCTGTCTCCAGCACCCAGACACCCTGCTCCCAATGGGATCCAAACCCCAAATAAAGCTTATCCAGGGTAAACTCATACACTGTCCACCCTTTATAACACTGATAGAGAGATATGCACATCTGTTTGCTCCCCCAGGTATTAATCACTTATTCTGGATTTGTTAATGAACAAAAGTGATTTTATTAAGTATAAAAAGGATTTAAGTGGTTTCAAGTGACAGAACAAAGTCAACAAGCAAAAATGAAGCAAAAACACACAAGTCTAAGCCTAATACATTAAGAAACTGAACACAAATAAGTCTCACCCTCAGAGATGTTCCAATAAGCTTCTTTCAGACTAGACTCCTTCCTAGTCTGGGCCCAATCCTTTCCCCGGTACAGTACTTGTTAGTTCCAGCTCAAGTGGTAACTAGGGAATTTCTCATGACTGGCAGTCCCCTTTGTTCTGTTCCACCCCCTTTTATAGTTTTGGTACCAGGCAGGAATCTTGTCTTTTTGGATCCTCACCCCTCCTTCTAAATGGAAAAGTACCAGTTTTAAGATGGATTCCAGTTCAGAGGACATGATCACATGTCACTGTAAGACCCCCTTCTTCATTACCTAGTAGCTGGAAAACACCTACACAGGAAGGCTTGCAGGTAAACAAACCCATTCACAGTTCATTAATTCTGAAGCACCCATAATGGCTTCCACTTAACATGTTTACATCAGTAATACAAGTTTATATCTTATTCTCCTAACTCCAGACATAGAAATAATACATGCAAACAAATAGGATGACCACACTCAGTAGATCATAAGCTTTGTAATGATACCTTACAAGAGACCTTTTGCATGAAGCATCCAGTTACATCATATTCACACTTATAAACATATTTTCCATAAAACATATGGAGTCCAACGTCACAACTACCTCCCTAGATAACCTGTTTCAGTGCTTCATCACCCTCTTATTGAAATAGCTTCTCCTGATATCCAACCAAGATCTCCCTCACTGCAACTTGAGACCACTGCTCCTTGCTCTGTCATCTGCCACCACTGAACAGCCTAGCTCCATCCTCTTTGGAAACCCCCTTCAGGTAGTTAAAGGCTGCTATCAAATCCCCCTCTCACTCTTCTCTTCTGCAGACTAAATAAGCCCCGTTCCCTCAGCCTCTCCTCATAGATCATGTGCCCGCCCCATCCTTTTCATTGCCCTCCACTCAACACTCTCCAATTTGTCAACATCCTTTCTGAAGTGGGGGCCCCAAAACTGGACACTATACTCCAGATGTGGCCTCACCAGTGCCAAATAGAGGGGAATAATCACTTCCCTCGATCTGCTGGCAACGCTTCTAGTAATGCAGCCCAATATGCCCTTAGCCTTCCTGGCAACAAGGGCACACTGTTGACTCATATCCAGCTTCTCCTCCACTGTAATCACCCAGCCTGTAGCAGTGCATAAGATTATTCCGTCCTCAGTGCAGGATTCTAAACTTGTCCTTGTTGAACTTGTTGATTCAGATTTTTTTTGGCCCAACACTCCAATTTCTCTAGTTCACTCTGAACCCTATCTCTACCCTCCAGCATATCTACCTCTCCCCCCAGCTTTGTCTCATCTGCAAACTTATTGAGCATGCAATCCATTCCATCATCCAGATCATTAATGAAGATGTTGAACAAAACCAGCCCCAGGACAGACTCCTGGGGCACTCCGCTTGATACCGGCTGCCAACTAGACATTGAGCCATTGATCACTGGCCATTGAGCCTGACGATCTACCCAGCTTTCTATCCACCTTATAGTCCATTCATCCAATCCATACTTCTTTAACTTGCTGGCAAGAATACTGTAGAAGACCATATCAAGAGCTTTGCTAAAGTCAACATATATCACGTCCACCACTTTCCCCATATCCACAGAGCCAGTTATCTCATCATAGAAGGCAATCAGGTTGGTCAGGCATGACTTGCCCTTGGTGAATCCATGTTGACTGTTCCTGATCTCCATCTCCTCCAAGTGCTTCAAAATGGATTCCCTGAGGACCTGCTCCATGATTTTTCCAGGGACTGAGGTGAGGCTGTAGTTCCCTGGATTCTCCTCCTTCCCTTTTCTAAAGATGGGCACTATATTTGCTTTTTATTGTCCAGGACCTCCCCCGATCACCATGAGTTTTCAAAGATAATGGCCAATGGCTCTGCAATCACATTAGCCAACACATTAGCCCTCAGCACCCTCGGATGCATTACATGGACTTGTGCATGTCCTGCTTTTCTAAATAGTCCTTAACCTGTTCTTTCACCACTGAGGGCTGCTCACCTCCTCCCCCCTTGTCCAGTGCAGCAGTCTGGGAGCTGACCCTGTCTGTGAAGGCAGAGGCAAAAAATTAAAAAAAGCATTGAGTACTTCAGCTTTTTCCACATCATCTGTCACTAGGTTGTCTCCCCCATTCAGTAAGGGTCCCATCTTCTTGTTGCTAACATGCCTGTAGAAACCCTTCTTGTTACCCTTCGCATCCCTTGCTAGCTGCAACTCCAGTTGTGCTTTGGCCTTCCTGATTACACCCCTGCATGCTCGAGTAATATTTTTATACTCCTCCCTAGTCATCTGTCCAAGTTTTGACTTCTTGTAAACTTCCTTTTTGCATTTAAGCTCACTGAAGATTTCTCTGTTAAGCCAAGCTGGTCGCCTGCCATATTTGCTATTCTTTCTGCACATCGGGAGGGTTTGTTCCTGCGCCCTCAATAAAGCTTCTTTAAAATACAGCCAGCTCTCCTGGACTCCTTTCCCTCTCATATTAGCCTCACAGCGGATCCTGCCCATCAGTTCCCTGAGGGAGTCAAAGTCTGCTTTTCTTAAGTCCAAAGACAATATTATGCTGCTTTCCTTTCTTCCTTTTGTCAGGATCCTGAACTCATCCATCACCTGCTGCCCAGGTTGCTACCCACCTCTACTTCCCCTACCAATTCTTCCCGGTTCGTGAGCAGCAGTCAAGAGGAGCACAGCCCTTAGTTGGTTCCTCCAGCACTTGCAACAGGAAGTTGTCCCCAACACTCTCAAAAACTTCCTGGATTGTCTGTGCACTGCTGTATTGCTCTCCCAGCAGATCTCAGGGTGATTCAAGTCCCCCATGAGAACCAGGGCCTGTGATCTGGAAACTTGCATTAATTGTCCGAAGAAAGCCTCATCTACCTCATCCTCCTGGTCTGGTGGTCTATAGCAGGTGCCCACCATGACATCACCCTTGTTGCTCTCGCCTCTTTTTTCCAGTTTTATACTGGAGCGGTGAGCAATCTTACTGCTCTCTTACATACAGTGCAACTTCTCTACCTTTTCTCCCCCGCCTGTCCTTCCTGAACAGTTTATACCCATCCATGACAGTGCTCCAGTCATCTGAATTACCCCACCAAGTCTGTTATTCCAATCACATCATAGCTCCTTGACTGTGTCATGACTTCCAATTCTTCCTGATTGTTTCCTAGACTTGTTGCATTTGTGTACAGGCACCTAAAATAACCAGTCAATTGCCCTACTTTGTCAGTATGAATCAGGAGGCCTCTCCTGTTGCACCCTCCTCGTGTTTCTTCCTGGTATCCCACTTACCACAGGGCTTAGGTCTCCATCCCCCAGAGAACCTAGTT